>NC_134867.1:28259520-28571186 GCF_049852395.1 Peromyscus maniculatus bairdii
CAAGGAACCCAAGAAGGGCTCCCACAGGACATACATTAACATCCCACAGCAGTATCCTTACAGTCATAGCTAAATGAGGTACTATCTCCCCCTCTTTGCCAAAACTCTGTAAATGTGGACATAGGTGTTTGTGAACTCCACATATAAATACATATTATAGAAGGGCAATTACCAAAAAAACATCTTGCATGAATATGAGTAAATGGAATCTTAAGACACTGGGTAAATGGCTAAAGCCAGTATCATCAGTGTTCCTTGATACTCCAAGCAAGCAAGGCCTCATTTCCTCTTTTTAAATTTTATTATCAGAACAATCTCCCAAAACAAAGTTAATATTTTATGCCATGCCAAAAAGTTGCAATAGAACTGTGAGGTATTGATTTTATCAATTAATTGTTCAATTTTTATCTAACTTTAAGTTGCTAAGAATATGTAGTTCTTGCGTATGTGTGTGTACATATATGTGAGCAGGTGCATATTCATGTGTGTCTATGTGGAGACAAGATATTAACTTTGAATGTCACACCTTAGGAACCATATGTCTTGTGTTTTTAAGGCAGGGTCTCTTTTTGACAAGAGCTCATCAGTAGGATAGTATCGCTGCAAGAAAACCTACAGGTTTACCTCCATGTTGCTTGAATTAAAGTATGCACTACTAGGCCCTACTTTTATATGTAGGTTCTGGAATGGAACCTAGGTCATGTGTGGGAGCAAACACTTACCTGATTAAACTGTCTCCTTAGCACCTATTGTTTTGTTTTTTAAAGGTATGTGCCTTCCTATTAATCTAGTAATAATTTCTTACAACTATCCAATCTCTCTCAAAAACTCAGTGCCTTTTGCCACATTTTGCCCACTTAGGAAACACAAATGTGAAGTCTTTTTTGTTCCATGTATAATTCCCCTTTTAGTTCCATCTTCATATTTGTAATTAAAAACTAATTACAAGATCTACAAAAGCTATTGCCTTCTGATGCCAACTACTGATGCCATCCCATATCCTCCTTTTAGGGTTTAGTCTTTTTATATCAATAATTTTAGATGCTACCCCACTCTCATTTCAGTGACTACTAAAGATAAACACAGGGTTCTCTGCAATGAAAAGTGGTCTTACTATTACTGCAGTGTAAATACACTTCCTTGCCTTTCCCATCTCATCAAAATGTTCCTCACAATGTGACAAGAGTTAATATACTTTGAAGTCAAATGGACTTCACAACATTTTGTTTCACTGCTCTGTAGTTGCCCATTCTAGAATTGCCTGCCCCACCCATGGATCTTATTGAAAGAGTTTCTTGTTTTTGACAGTCAAGATATTCTGAGTGTTTTATATGTCCTTGAGGAATGGGATAGCCTCTCTGAATTTTATATAATTTGGCTGCATTCTTTTTAGATGATAGTGTGTGCTTTTGATCCAGATTTTCTTCATATATGTGTATCTATATATGCATATATAAAAATTATATACATATGAATATAATCATTATAAATTTAAAAATATATAAGAATTTTCACTGAAAGAAAATAAAACTAAACCCATTTGTGCTAGATTTAATTAAAAGTGAGTTGTCATGGTGTAATCTTTTAAACAATATTTTAAGCTGAATGTAAGGCCTGGCTGCTAGCCTATGCCTTTGTCACATGCAATAGATTTCTTGTCCGTAATGCACATTAAGTTTTCTGCTTCAAGGATGACCAGTGCTCAGGACTCCCATTCATTCTCACTCTTACATTATGTGATGCTTTCTTTCCTCGTTTGACGTCTTCAAAGGGAAAAATGTCCTTGCTAGGGAAGCATGAAGTTCTATGCAGCCCCAAAAGGCTCCTTTTGGGAAAAATACAAAAGGTGAGTGTGGGGAGGAAATTTGAATATGTACATATGCATTAAAAATCTGGTTTTCTTGATTGTTTAGTGTTTTAGAATAAAAAGTTCCACAGTCTGGCAGCAGGATAGTGAGATTGCCAGAGAAAAAGGAACCTGAAAATGAACCTGGGGATTTTAATATAATCAAGAAACAGGAGTCTTTTGGACAGAATTTTTGAGGCCTATTCAATTTTGATAATTGAATTAATTATCAAGCAATTTCTGAAGGGACATTCAGAACTTTCTTTTCTGCTTTCCCTTGCCTTAAGTAGCATAAAACTTATAAGGAAGCTTGAAAAACATACGTATAATCACTTCTTTAACATCGAGAATCTATATTATAAAAACATTGGTATTTAAATTTTCATAGGTGTTCATCATTGAGAGATTACATTCTCTACATTATGTTCAGGAAGAATGGAGGAAACATACTGTTTTAGGTAAGGATTGCAGCTCAGATATGTTCAATCTCAGTTGTCCAGGGAAGCCTGAGGATTTTTATGTCCTATGAGTTCATTACCATCACTGACTGTATTCTGACAAATCTCTCAAAAGTATTTTCTTAAACTAAAGAGATTATGGCATTTCTCATATTTTCTTGTTAATCATATTAATATTTAAGTATCTTAGATAAATTTAACACACATTTGTATTCCTAAGAATTAAGAACTAAATTGAAATACGGTGTAATAAATTCTGCCTCATCTTTTCTCAATGAAGCTTGTCCAATTATTTGAGCACACTGTACTTTGAAGTTCATAATCATTACCTGGCTTTTTATTGTAACTTTCAGAAATGAAGACCTGATTACTGCCATATGACTTGTGCACATATTCCACTCTGCAATATGTGATGCATATAAATGTGAGGTTTGGTTACTAGGGGGTAAAATGGGCAGCTTCCCTGCCATCTGCGTACTAATTAACCAGTGTTGAACACAGTAATGTTATAAGAGAAAGTCATCTTCACTTCTACAGGCTGCAAATTATGTTGCCAAGACCACAAGGATGGGGTCAAAGTTGACCGTCAGGAACAGCGCGTGGTTGGGTTTGTGTTTGAAAGAAACTACTAGGACTTTTAAAATAAAAATAGTCTGATACTTCCATACCTGATTTATACACTTATATTATAAAACCATAAATAAAAGGAAAAAATAGCATTTTCATATACGGGTACATATTTTTATAGGTCATTTTATGTGGCAATATTATTTAGTTAGAGCAGTGGTTCTCAACCTTCCTGATGCTGTGACCCTTTAATACAGTTCCTCATGTTATGATGATTGCAACCATAAATTATTTTCATTGTAACTTCATAGCCGTAATTTGGCTATTGTCATGAATCTTAGTGTAAATATCTGATATGCAGGATATCTGATATTCAACCTCCAAAGTGGTCATGACCCACAGATTGAGCACCACAAACCAGAGGCCTTAAATGCCCCTCCTAAGAGAGAACTGGAATAGTGTATGGAGGGATAGTTAAAGAATGGCATTAAAAGGCATCATAATTAAAATAAATGTGCACTGATTTTATCTTTTGAATATACTGATCCATGAGTTAAAATTTTGGTATGATTAAAAACAACTTCTGCCGGGCGGTGGTGGCGCATGCCTTTAATCCCAGCACTCGGGAGGCAGAGCCAGGCAGATCTCTGTGAGTTCGAGGCCAGCCTGGGCTACCAAGTGAGTTCCAGGAAAGGCGCAAAGCTTCGCAGAGAAACCCTGTCTCGAAAAACCAAAAAAAAAAAAAATAAAAAAAAAAAAAAAAAATAAAAACAACTTCAACATTTTAAAACACATTTTAGGATAAAAAATTCATTAAAATTCAACTCAGTTCCAATGATTTTAATTAGTGGGGGGGACACTACCAAGGGGAATCATTAAGAGAAATTAGTTACCTATTGTTCTGAAGTATAATTTTAAGATTTAGCGACATTTGGAGATGGGTTGTTGGCAAACATTGATGTACGCACGTGTATAGCTTATGCCCTTCTCTGCCAGTAAAAAATAATTGCAAACAAAAATAACAATGTATTTCATAGTATGTCAAGATAATTCCTATTTTAATTAAAGCCTTGAAAGAATGAGAAGGCTAACACTTCACTTCTGTGAGCTCATATGCAAATTCAGCATTAGTTTTCATATCCTTCCTTGAATGTCAAAGTAGAAAAAAGTAAATTATTATCTACTAGTAACTAAATGATAAACCTATATTTGTAGGTAATTTCTTTTGACTGTAATATTCTACAAAGTAAAATAATTGCTTTAAATAGAATATGGTATTTTTCTGTATGCCAAGCTATCCACAGAATTTTTTAACATCTGATCTTCCAAAATCGTATTTTACCTTTTGGTTATACTTTTGTAGACTAGTGTGTTTTGTTATAATTTTAAACTACCTGTAGAAAGTATTCAAGTGAATTTTTACTCAGTATCAGAGTATCAGTGTTAGAAATAGAAAAATATTGAACAAACTCCTCTTGAATGGAGAGGTCCATAGCCTAATACAATATCTAATCTCATTGGACCTCAGGAATGATAGCTGATATGGAGCCTCGCAGACTTGTTGAGAGTATTGAATATGAGGCAGTTTCTCATGATGCCATCACAAGAGATAATCAGTGGCCAGTATCTGTTTCTTGAAGAGTGGATACTTTCAGAAACATGAGATAGCTGCATTGGCCTTCATTGGCCAAGATGTATATTTTATCAATCTGTGTCATGAGAGAAAGGAAGGAAGTAATACTAATCTAGTAGTGATTATAACTACTCACAATGCAAACACGATACTGTAAAATTGGCATTTAATGTATAGTTTGTAACAATATAAGCATGCAACTATATATGTGTTTGTATGTATATGTGTGTATATTGGTAAATATAAATGTAGGTAAAATTGCATGTAAGTTTTGCCTGGGGAATATATCTCTATTATATAGTGATTATATTTATTTAAATGTTTAAGAGACCACTCACGTAGTGTTTCAGCTTTTCCTAAGAACTTGCCTTAGACTTGACATGTATGTATGTAAGTGGTGACATCATATTATGTTAGAGATTACATTATTATTAAGTCTGTTTAATAGTTCATTTGGTATGCTGAAGGATAAGAGGGTGCTGGAGGATGTGCCATCCCAGTCCTCTCACCAGGGACAATGTTGGTGATAATAATGTTTAATTTTGGACATGAGAATAATAGAAGAAGAAAAAACTATGTTGCCTTATTGAACTATCATCATTGAAAGCCAGGATGACGCTCTATTTTATTGATGTTTCCTGAGCTTATCGAAGAAAACATCCCCGGCCCAACCCTTCCTCCACCCCTTAGTAGCATTCATTCTCTTGTGGCTATTTCTTAAGCATAGTTAAAAATCTAATCATGAAAATTCTAAATGTCTTTGTTTCTATGGAGTATGTTAAACCAGACTCTGCATACCCATACCATGCCAGATAAATCCAAGTAAGCTTGCAGGAATGGAAACAATATTGGAGTATGTGAGTTGGGCAGAGTGGATGGAGAAAAAGTTTGATTTTCATAATGCCTTTGAAAAATTCCAATGATGTTGAATCCCATTATGTCTCTCACCACAGCTGTGCAATCATCTGAAAAGGTCATGACAAGAATTGGAGTGAACAGAAAGTATAGGTGAAAGTCTTGGTGAGTTATAGGCTCCCAGTATGGTTGTAGTTCATTCAAGTACCCTCTAGTGAGTTTTTTCCACTAAGAAAGATGAGATAACCAAAGCCAGTAAATTAATTCTGCTTTTAAGATAGTAATAAGATTATTTAATAAATATATAAAAGTGCTGAGTGATTCTTTTTTTTATTCTGGGTTAAAAACAAATTTTAATACAAAAAAATTAGAGAACAGAATACCTGGATTATAAAATGGTGAGGTACTGATTCATGAAAATGATATGGATATCTGTCAGTACACATATATCAACATTTAACAGCGTAGTGGAGTGTTAAGTTTATTGACAGTGAAGTGAAGAAGCTGCTCACATCCCTGTCCAAGAATAGAAGAAGCACAGCCTTGGTACCAGGCAAGCTTAGCTTCTGAGTGACTCATAAACTCATAATCCAATATTCAACAGGAGATCAGTACTGTTTCGTGGTGTGGCTACTACTGCCCTGCCTACTTCAACACCAGGCAGTTGGCTTCTCTTCCTGGTATCCTGAAACTCCTGCTTTTTTCCTCTGCCTAACCTACAGTCCTAAAAACCTTATTTCTGATTAAAGGGAACTTGGTTGCTGATGTACAGAGTATCTATATTTCCATTGAGTTAAATGAGAATTCAAGATTAAGACACAAACAACAACGTAAGGAACAATTTACATGCTCTAATAAGTTAATGAAATTTAATGAAGAAAAAAAATAAAGTAAGTGGTAAGTAAACATAGCTTCCCATTAAGGCCTGTAATAAGCTTTTGGAGAACCAAGTATATAGCAGATGTTTTAGGTGATAAATGGAAAGAATACTTTTAGTGAGTCAATTAAAAGCATTACTGATGAAAGATGAAACAAAACATTTCCTATTGTTCTGACTGAGAATATAGTCTTAAAGAATATTGCTGCTCTTGAAAGCATACTAATTAGGATGAATAAAAATAAACAATAATGATCATATGTATATATATGATCATATATATATATATATATATATATATATATATATATATATATACTTATTAAAAACCACTGTGCCAGTAATAGGGTTGATAAATTTAAAGAAAGGCAACTGCTAATAAAGACAGGTATACACACACGAGAGAGAGAGAGAGAGAGAGAGAGAGAGAGAGAGAGAGAGAGAGAGAGAGAGAGAACACCTTGCTGAGTCGCTTTAGGATTGCCCATATGTACATGTGTTTCTGTATGACCAGTTGGGGTTGGACAATTTATTATGGAGCTCATCCCTGGAGCAGACAGATTCTCCCTTCCTCAGAGCCATTACTTTCCTATAGTTCTTCATCTAAGAATGAGGCCTTGTGAGATTTCACTCATCCACACTGGGGTTTCAGCTGGTATTATAACTTACAGGTCTTATTTAGGTGATTATATTTTTGAAATTTCATGGGCTTGCCTTTTCTGTCATATACAGAAGACACATGCAACAGGTATCCCAATCCTCAGATTGTTCAATATTTGAATTATATGAGGCCAGGGAACATTTTATGACTAAAATAATCACAATGAATCATCTACATAAGTTAGTTCAAAATAGCAAGAAAATCATTAGAAGTTTCTCAAAGACAATCTCTTACAAGTTAGCCTTTCAAAATCATTCTGAGCTAAGCTGCTACAGAAATCCTGTTTGCGCCTTCAATGTTGGTGTCTACTGGGAGAAATCAATGATGTGTTGTCAGACACTTTCAGCAGCTGTACTCAGTTATGTTCTTTGCTGTGTTACATATGTTTTTTGTTGTTTGACTGTAGCATTCATTCCATTGTGTGGTTATCTTCTCAACTGTACTTCCAACACAGAGGCTCCTTTTAATTTAAACATTTATTTTATTTTATTTTACAATACTATTCAGATCTACATAACAGCCACAGATTCCCTTGTTCTCCCCCTTCCTGCCCCCCTCCCCTTCCCTCCAGCCTGCCCCCCATTCCCACCTCCTCCAGAGCAAGGCCTTCCCCCAGGACTGAGATCGACCTGATAGACTCAGTCCAGGCAGGTCCAGTCCCCTCCTCCCAGATTGAGCCAAGAGTCCCTGCATAAGTCTCAGGTTTCAAACAGCCAACTCATGCAATGAGCACAGGACCTGGTACCACTGCTTAGATGCCTCCCAAACAGATCAAGCCAATCAACTGTCTCACCTATTCAGAGGGCCTGATCCAGTTGGGGGCCCCTCAGCCTTTGGTTCATAGTTCATGTGTTTCCATTCGTTTGGCTATTTGTCCCTGTGCTTTATTTAACCCTGGTTTCAACAATTCTCACTCATATAAACTCTCCTCTTTCTCACTGATTAGACTCCTGGCGCTCCACCTGGGGCCTAGCCGTGGATCTCTGGATCCAGATTCCTCAGTCCTTTATGGGGTTTCTGGCACAACTATTAGGGTGTTTGGACATCCCATCACCAGAGTAGGTCAGTCTCGGCTGTCTCTCGGCCATTGCCAGCAGTCTTTTGTGGGGGTGTCTTTGTGGATTTCTGTGGGCCTCTTTAGCACTTTGTTTCTTCCTTTTCTCATGTGGTCTTCATTTACCATGGTATCCTATTCCTTGTTCTCCCTCTCTGTTCTTGATCCAGCTGGGATCTCCCACTCTCTTTCCCTCGACCCTCGCCCTTCATTGCTCCCACTCATGTCCAGATTGTTTATGTAGATCTCAGCCATTTCTCCATCAGTGGGCGATCCTTGTGTCTTTCTTGGGGTCCTGTTTTTCAGGTAGCCTCACTGGTGATGTGAGTAGCAGTCCAGTCATCCTTGTTCCACATCTAGTATCCTCCTATGAGTGAGTACATACCATATTTGTCTTTCTGAGTCTGGGTTACCTCACTCAGGATGATTTTTTTCTAGATCCATCCATTTGCCTGCAAACCGGTGGGAATGCAAGCATGTACAACCACTTTGGAAATCAATATGGCGCTTTCTTAGAAAATTGGGAATCAATTTAAACATTTTTTTCTCTTGCCTTGTATTGTGTTGGTACAAATCTTTGATTGATAAATGTTTTAAGACAAATGAAGAAATGAAACAATTCCTTCTCTATTTGCTTAACTTACAATACTCTGGGATTTTTTTAAGAATATCTGTTTATACTAAGGAAAAGAAACCCTAATTTTGGTTGATGCCAGTAAAGTCTGTAATTGTTCGCCTCTGCTGAGACAAATATGTAAGCAACATAGTACAATGAAAATAATTTGCACATTACTTGCTCATTTTAAAGGTGTGAACAATTAAATGTTTATTATAATAAGTAATATAGTAATTGTATTACATGCAATAGCAGTCTAGACTTGTTTTCTAGAGAGAAACATTCACTGGCCGAGGGATGTTAGATTTGCCTGTCTGCTTACTTTTGGATAATTTAATTAACTTATGGTTTAAATGTGAAGAAAGGTTCTACAACAATTTTACCTTTATAACTGCTCCATTGTTGATTATAGAGAGAACAACATGGAAGCTCCATTTAGTTACTAAGGCACTATGATACTGGCTTCCCTTGTTTATTCTCAATTTCTCATTCTATACAACTCAAATATACCTCATAATTCAGTTGTTCCACATTTTAATAGTTCCTAGTTTATGTTAAGCATTCAGTGTGTTGAGTTTTGTTAGCCCACCCATGCTGAGTCATCATTCTTCATCGGGAATTTAGATGAACATATAATGAACACTAATGTGGTCAGATGTGATGAATAAAATGCAGGGTTTTTTGGGGATGCTAGAAAAATGAATGGTTCTGAAGTATTTTTTCATATATTTTGACATGTTTGGTGTGGATTTAAAGCTAAGCAAACTCTTTAGTGTTTTAGTGATATCTATAGATGCACCATGTGCAAAAAGATTGTTATAAAAATTTCACAATTACATATGCTATATTAAGTTGATATATTATTATATTATATTCCTAAATTGTACAAAAATTTAATTAAAATATATCTTAATTTCCATTATATGTTTTTGGTTTTATCAATAATTATATCAAGAGGGAAACCCCAGTAGGTATCATTCTCTTGAATTAGTAAGGAAATTGCATAAATAGAATATGAATAGAAGTTGGTATTTTGATAACTATGTCTGGAGCAATGGAAATCTTATGGACCCATTAATATTGATGAATATTACATAATTGTTCTCCCAAAATCAGGTTCATTCTAATGAGAACCTTAGAATCCTTCCAAATCAGTGACTTGAGTTCTCCCAGATATTCCGCTTGCCTCATGGGTAATATACTTACACAGACCTGTAAACATACTTGGTATTTAGAAAGTTTCACCAAACTGGACTAGATTCAGTATTTCAAGTAATTAAAATAACTCATAGCAATTTGCAGATTTGCCACAAATAATGGTGTTCACAGATCATAGAAATATTTGACTTTAATTAGCATTTGATACTTGGGGATTTGACATGTGAGTTCACAGTAAAGAAGATTGTTTGTTTTACTCAATTCATTTAAGTCATAGATAAAATGGTCTGCTAGGTTTTGGAACTGTCTAGTTCCTGCCCACCTGGACTTTATAATGCAGAATGATTCACCTGCATATAGAGCAACTTGGAATTTAGTTATGTAACTTAAGATTTTTTTCCACCACTGAATAGAATGACTATGAATATTCAAAACCATAATTGATCTTTAGATCACTGTCTATTCAGTGACAGAATATTTTAATATAAACATTAAAATGTCATTAAGTTGCTATGTTTGCTTGAATAATATGAAGCATATAAATATCCCACCCTTTCTGAATATCAGTTTAATATATTCATATTCTTTGCATGGTTAATATCATTGAAGCACAGTGTTAATCATGTATAATTCTGCCTGATATCATGGGCTTCTTCCTTTTGAAATATATCATCTTAACTCTTTTGGCAGATTTGCCATTTATAGAATAAAAGATATTACCTTTCATTGTTAATAAAACATGAAAAATAAACATGGAAACACATTGTTTTAAAAAGTGTATGTGAAATCAAGTAATTTTTAAAACCAATGCAGGATGTTAGTAACAACTGAAGAAATTCCAACCACTTAATCATGATTTAAAGTTTTATTTTAATCACAATTTTATAGTAATTCTCCTTACTTTTTAAGAAGCAATTTATGACTTTCCTTTAAATTATTTCAATGCTTTTAATGGAAACTTTCAAGTAACAATGGAGATTGATGCCTTTAAAATATAGTAATATGGAAGCTTTGATGAACAGCCACTGTTACAGACAATGCTTAGTATAATTGGGGCCATATGAATCATTGCTCAGTGGTGTTAGTCATGGAGCATTGAAGATTTTGTTGTATAAGTCCTCTTACCTAGAAGTTGGTCTCTTTCAGCTACTTAAATGACATCATCTTGTTGGTCTGTTCAGTATCAATGCTCCAACCATACTATACCAAGCTCTTTGTATTTTTATAGCCACTGTTTTGATTTCCACAGATCCAAATCAGAAAGTCTTTCTAGTTGCATTATTTAACTTCATTTAGGGGGAGGAATTATTTCATCTTACAATGCTAGGTTGTAGTCCATCCCTGAGATACATCAAGGCAGGGATTCTAGCAGGTTCAGAATTCAAAGTTAAAAAGAATTACTGTGAATATTGATTTCAATCTTAACATTAGTCCCTCTGCCAAATTTCTTTTTTATATAATGAGAGGTATTGGCCCATAAATTAAAAGTGTCCTTGCATTGTTGAAAGTTTTATTTAATTTTCTGATTCATTACCTTACTGGATATCCATTTGCTTTAGTTATTAGTCTCAAAAACCACTTTAGCTTTTCTTTAGAGTCATAAAGACCTCAGGAATAACATCCATATATCATTATGGGAAGGAGATACTCAGTTTGCTCTTAATTCACTTCTGCATACACACATGAAACAAACATATAGTTTAATTCATTGATTTGAATGATTTTGAGCTTCTATTTTTCATTCAATAAACAATAATGCTTCCTGATGGTCTTCTGTATTTTCTCATATCAAGGTCCTTTCCAAATCCAGATTTTAATGTTAGATGATCTTTCATAAGATATTTAGTGATTTCTTCACAGTATTAATATTATTGCTAAACTACAGACTCAGCTACAAGTTTTTGTTTGTTTGTTTTAATACTGTATTTGGCCATCACATTTATAACACCAGAGCTTGGGAAGGTAGAGAAAGGAATGGTAGTAGAGACCATTCTTTTGTAGATCCAGATTAAGTGAAGATTGATAGCACAGGACACCCATTGTTCTCCTTTGGCCCTGGTGAGGTGAGCACAAAAACATGTACAAACCACACACAGATACACTATAATCACATATAAAGACACAGAATTCATACATACACATATATCCAAACACATGTGTACATGTATAAATACATTTATGCATAAAACAATACAGCATACATACACACATGTACACAAGTATATCACTTTGTCTCTCATGACAATAGATTATTTTTGCAATTTATTCTTTTTATTTTGCATTATAGGAATTGTGAACAAGACCATCATCTCTTCTCTATTTCAAATTTCTTTAGAACACAATTTATATATCATAAATTTACATTGTCCTTGGAAAATATTCACCATGTAATCAAATGAATAAATGTATCAGCTATACCGAAATTAAACAGATAGTTGTAGTCTTAAGGAAATATAGCTGCACATAAACTTTTATTGCTTTCCTTCATCCACAAAGTTCATTAAAAGCATGTAAAAACTCAACCTATCAATTTTGAGTCAATCTGTCTTAGTGATACACATGAGAGAAAATTAATGCCTGTAGAATACAGAGGGTTAAATAACTAAACAATGGGAAAATAACCTCTAATGGGAGGGCTAATGAATGAACACACAGTTCTCAAAAGATGACATATGTGTGGCTAAAATACATGAAAAGTGCTCAACTCCACTAATCGTCCAAGTAATGAAAATCAAAACTGCATATAGACTCAACTTTTTGGAAAGACAGAAATTCCTTGAGAATTTCATAGAATGTGTTTTGATCATACACACTCCTCCCTCAACATTTCCCAAGTCAACCTCCTTCCCTAATTACCAAATTTGTGTCCTTTAAAAATAATCAATACCTGTTTGTTCTGCACAAATATTCTTGGATGTGTGTGGCTATCCACTGAATGGTTGTCAAGTTGCCAGGGTCTTCAGACTTAGAGGAAACTGATTTTTTCCCTCTTCTAACAACTAACAATCGCCTGTAGCTCAGCAGCTAAGAGTAGAACTTCAACTTCTGTCTGTGTGCTAGGATTAGGTCTTGCCTAGACTCTCACCACTGTGAGTTCATATGTGTAGCTATCCTTCTGTGTCCAGAAAACACCTTTTTCTGGTAGGCATCCACTGCCTCTGCCCCTAAACTCTGACTGCCACCTTTTTCATGATGATCCTTGAATTTTGCAAGGAGGGGGTACAGTGTATAAATTCCATGTAAGGCTAAGCATTCTGCAGTGTCTAATTCTCTGAACACTGGCCTGCTATGGGCCTCTTTGTTAATCATCTTGTACTGCCAAATGAATTTTTTTTTCTGATGGGGGTTGAGAGATGCATTGATCTATGAGTATTCTGGTAAATCATTAGGAATGGTTTAAAGTTATGTCCATTTGGCATAACAATAGCTCTCTCATAGGAAGAGGACCTGTCTAACCATAGGTTTCTTCCCCTGGAAAGGGTGTCAGGGATTGTTTTATCTTGTGCAGTGGGCATTGAATACACATAGAAAATGGTTGGTTGTTCTGATGATGTTGGCATGCCTTACCAGGCCAATCGTTATTGTGCTTAACGTTTAGAGCTGGTTAAAAGTTGATAGTTAATTTTCTCCTCGCCCCCCCCCCATAACCTTTGTTCTAGCACTATGAAAGCTAGCCAGTAAGCATTAAGCTTCTAGATCAGTACCAGCTTGATATTTCCATATTCTGTGACTTAAGTATGTGGTGTTTTTAGCAATGGGGACTTTACCATTAAATTCTGGAATGTACTTAAGGACATGGGCCAGTAATGTTTGGGATTCTTTGAAGCCTTACTGGTGAACAAATTCAAAATAAGTAACCATTTATGGACCTGGGCAATTTTTATTGATGTTGTTACAATTGTTGTCCTGTGAGGATGCGAGCAAAAGGGATCCTATGCACACTATTGGAGAGGTTAAAAGCTAGTCAGTTTTGAAGCTTCTCGCAAAGCCAAAAATAAATCTTCCATGTGACCCACCTCTCTCCTTCTCAAGTATTTATGCAAAGGACTCTAATTCAACAATTACAGAGACTACACAGCAATGATTATATTTACACTATTAACAATAGCAAAGTATAGAATCAGTCTAAGTTTCCATTTAAAGAGGAATGGGAAAATGTGGTAATGTACATAATGGAATTTTTCAGCAATCAAGTCCATGAAGTTATGTCATTCACATTAAACCAGAATCAGAAATATGAATATAGACTATTTCTCTGGGTCATGGTTCCTAGATCTTATAGAGATATATGAATTCATAAAAACATATTTACATGTACACCTGTGCACTTGCACACATATGTGTGTATACATGTGTATATGATGAGGAAATGGAAATAAAGTTGTCCACAGGAACAAAGAAGATTAATGGGAAGAAAGGGGCAAGAAAATCTCCATTTTCTTGGAAAATGGGAACATACTACACATATGTGACTGTATTTATATAAAAATTTGCAAAAGGAATTAAAAAAACTTCAGAGCCCTCCTTTTAGGAGATCATGAGGTAAGTATGTAAAAATTAAAAAAGGCTCCATTGACTTACAGGATACTTTAAAAACACCTCATTCAATAGGTACATCTAGCTGACACACAATTACGTTAATGTAGTAGGAATGAAGAGTAATTTAAATATAATTAGGGCTTAAAATATAAATAGCATAGAACATGTAGCTTGTGTTCCTGTGTATGAAGTGTTTTTTTAATGAAAAATAAAAATAAAAATTTATGTAAATTAAAACTCTTGCTATGTTTTTCAATTCAGTGGGGTTATTATTGAATACTGATAAGATTGTGAAGCAAATGAATTACATCATGTATTCATTCTTAACTAAATGACACTTTCAAAATATTTTTTTGCAAAAAATGAATGTGGTTTTTGATGTTTGGAACATTTTTATTAATTCTTTGAGCACATCACACAATTTATCATGTGCATTTATTCCCATGCATTGTCCAAGAACTACATCTATTGAAAAGTAAAGAAAACATGTTTTTATAGTAAACAAGGAAGAATTCCATCCACCAGCCACTAATAGCTAAAAAATAACATGAAAATAGATGTCGGTTGATATTTGTTCTCAGTGTGTTCACTATATTTTAAGGAGTTGATTTGTTTTGAGAAAAAGTTTTAAGTTTGGGAAGAGTATTCATTCAGGAAAAAAGTCTAATAATATACATTATCGCATAAGAGGCAAACACAAATGCCACTGATTGTTCAGCTTATACATTCCTCATCATAAGGCAATATAGGCATGACTTTAAATAAAGTAAGGAAATTCTGTGCTCATGAAATATAAAAAGCATGCTTACTACAGAGCCTTTCTCTCAGTCACCAAAGTGTGAAACTTTTACTAAAGAAAAGAGAAATATTTTACCCATTTAAAAAAAATTTTGACATTGTATTTTACTTACAACAATAATCACTACCCTTTCCTGCCTCCAGATCATCCCATATACCCTGCTCTGCTTTCCTTCAGTTTCATCTCCTTTCTTTTTTATCAATTGTTATTGAATGCATACATATATATATATTCCATAATATAACCACGTGTATCCATATAATGTTACTTGTAAGCATTTTTTTCAGGATTGACAATTTGACACTAGATAACCAATTGGTGTGCTCTTGCCTTGGGAGGACCACCTCTCCTTCACCTGGCTTTAGTCAGTTGCCTCTAGTTCTTTAAATAGTGTTGAGGATTCATGGACTTTTCCCCATGTAGTTTGGCATTTTCATTGGTGTCCTACTTATTCTGATCTTTGATACATTTGGAGTTGATTTTGTTCAGGATGATAGCAATGGCTTTAATTTCCTTCTTCTGTTATATATGTGGGCATTCATTTTTCTCATTTATTGAAGATGTTGTCTTTTCTCCAGTGCATGTTTTTGTCACCTATCAATGCCTTCAGTTTATGTGATGATGTTTGGGTCTTCTGTTTTGTTCTGTTGATCTACATGATTCTTTTTGTGCCAATACCATACTGTTTGTATTGCTAAAACTCTGTAATATGTCTTGAAATGTAGAACAGTAATCCCTCTAGAACTGTTGATTTTGTTCAGGATTGTTTTGGTTATTTGTGGTCTTTTGGGTTCCATATGAATGGTAGATTATTTTTCTTTATCTGTAAAGTATGTTGTGGAGAGTTTGATTGGGATGGTTTTGTATCTGTAAATTGCTTTTAGTAGAATAGTCATTTTCACAATATCAGTTCTACCAGTCAATGGGCAGGGAAGGTCTGTCCATTTTCTACTGTCTTCCTAAGTTTCTTTCTTTAGAGATTTAAAATTTATAATCGGAAGTCTTTCATATATTGGTTAGATTTATTCCTAGATATTTTATTTTCTTTGATGCTATTGTGAATGGGAGTATGCCCGTAATCACTTTCTCAAAGAGTTTGTCATTGATATAAACAAAGGTTACTGATTTTTGTGAAATAATTTTGTATTTTGTGACTTTTTTAAATTACGGATTTTTTTCTAGAAATTTTCATGTGGAAAATTGTGATTCCCTATATATAACATTATATCTAAAAATAAGGATAACTTGACTTTTCCCCCTATGTGTATCCCTTAACTTTTATCCTTTGACTTATTGTTCTAGATAGTGCATTGAGCAGAATTTTGAAAAAGGTTGGGGATAGTGAGTATGTTATATCTAGTTTTTATTACAGGGAAATACATTCCCCTCAGTTGCACATTCTCTAGAACTCCTGTCATGAAATCACATTAAATATTGTCAAAGCCCCTTTCTGCATAGGGTGGGATGATCACATGATTTTGTTGTTAAGCTTACTTATGTTATTTATTATATTTATTTACTTGCAAATATTAAACCAAAACTTTTTTAAACTAAACGAAATGAAAAAGTGTATTAAAACCTCTGATATACAATGAAAGCAATCCTAAGAGAAATATATGTGTAGCTCTGATATGTGCACAATGGATGGGAGTGGATGCAGAGACCCAGAGCCAAATATTAGGTCGATTTAGGGAATCCTGTGGAAGAGGGCAAGGAAGGATTATAGGAGTCAGAGGGGTCGAAGACAGCTCAAGAAAATGGCCCACAGAATCAACTAATCAGAACTCTCAGGGCCTCCCAAAGACTAAACCAACATTCAGGCAGCCTGTATGGGTCTGAGCTAGGTCTTCTGCATACATGTTATGGTTGTATAGCTTGGTGTTCTCGTGGGACAACTCACAGTGGAAGTGGAGGTGTTTTTACTCTTTTGCTTGCTTTTGGGACCCCTTTCCTCCTACTGAGTTGCCTTGTCTAGCCTTAATATGAAGGTATGTGCCTAGTCTTGTTGTAACTTGGTATGTCATGATTGGTTGATATCCCTGGGAGCCCTGTCCTTTTCTGAAGGGAATTGATGAGGAAGAGTGAATCTGGGGGAAGAGGTGAGGTGAGGGGGGAAGGGACTGGGAAGACAGGAGAGAGGGGAAGCTATGATTGGGATGTAATATATGAGAGAAGAATATATTTAAAAAATCAGAAAGCACTCAAGTAAGTAAATTTAATTATGTACTTCAAGAGTTTGGCAAAGCAAGAACAAAGTAAACTCAAAAGTAGTATACAGGATACAGTAATCATAACA
Organism: Peromyscus maniculatus bairdii; assembly: GCF_049852395.1. Taxonomy (NCBI): domain Eukaryota; kingdom Metazoa; phylum Chordata; class Mammalia; order Rodentia; family Cricetidae; genus Peromyscus; species Peromyscus maniculatus. The sequence goes on from NC_134867.1 coordinate 28,276,880, forward strand.
GTAGAAATTAATGAAATGGAAACAATGAAACAATAGAAAGAATCAATGAATGAAGGAAATGATTTTTTGAAAAGAAAACAAGATTGACAAATCATTAGACAAATTTCCTAAAAGACAAAGAGAAAATCCAAACTAATGCAACAGAATCAGACACATATACATTACAACAGGTATCAAAGAAACCCAAAACATCAAAGGGTTATACTTTATGAACCTTTGTTCCATGAAGTTGCAAACTCTAAAGAAACAGGTGAATTTTTAACTATATTTTACCTCCTGATATTAAAGCAAGAAGAGATCAAGAATTTAAAAGAACTGTAACAAGCTAGGAATTGAAGAAGTAATAAAAATGATAATTATAAAGATTGTTAATAACAATACTACACTCTACTGACTAAAATCAGCACAGGTCTAGATAAATTCACAGAAGAATTTGCAGGGCATTTACCCACTAACCCCATGGTTCCCCAGAGTTTTTTTGAGTGAGAGTAGCAGGAAATATTAGATAGAAGGATTTATATTGTGGAGATAAACAGATAGATAATACAGGATGGCCTAGAGAGGGCCTGGAACCGATTCCAATGAGCCCTGACGGCCTCTGCCCCCTAAAAGTAGGGTATTTATAGAAATGCCAAGGGGTGGAGAAAAAGACCTCCCGCCAGCACAGCCAAGTGCAGACCATCTCAGACACCTGCACTCAGGCCCATGGTCCTAATCATCCTCTCTATGTGGACATGCTGGGTAAAGGCACGAAGAACCTGAAAATGGGTTCCCACAGGAATTATATAAAATAGTCACAGAACAACAGCTAGTGCTTCTCAAACTATTTCATTGACAAGAAACGGAAGGGAGACTCTCAAACAACTTCAGTGAGAACAGAAGAAACCAAAATCAGAGTCACCTGTTCGATCGCCATTCCTTCTGTGGAGAAATATAAGGTATGCTTATGCTGCTGACAAAATATCATGAAGAGGAGAACAGATGCAGATGATTGAGCAAAGGGGAGGGTGGACTGAAGAGTTGCTCAAGCAAAGTTGTAGACTCAGCAGTAGACAATGGAGTCTGTGCTGCAAGCTGAGTAATCTTTTCTCCACTCTATTGCTTCTCTTTGATTTGTACTATAATGTGTGATCATTAACATTATGTAAGAATGTTCAAGAATGTCAATAAGTACCTCCCAGTTATTGTATATTTCATCATCACTGATAAAGTACCTTAATATACTGTCTGTTTGTGCCTGTTTGTGGATTCTATACACGGTGTAATTTGAGGTTTCTTTTCCTCTTTCCTTTGACGACTATCATTGAAAGAATAGAACATTAAGGATCCAACACTGCTTTATTTGTGCATCCCCACATCTCCACTTAGATGTTTTCTCCCACTGAGATTCAATTAAAGCATTTACTTCCAGTGACTCATCTGGCTATGGGGGATAGTTATCACCTTCAAGTAGACGACAGAGATGGTAAAAATCTTGTGTTCTGTATAACAGCAAAATGGAGTAAGGTACTTCCTGTGTGTAAGACCCAGAAAAAAAACATGAAAAGTAGAACTGTTAAAATCGAATGGTATGGAAAGAAGGAAATGTTTCATAAATCTCATTTGAAGATAAAAGAATTTCATTAAGGGTAGAAGACTTGTGTGTGATCAATTATAATTATATTTCAATATCATAGAACTAAGAATGAGAGACTATCTGAGTATGAATAATGACACTTCTGTGTTTGTATATATGTATGTATATATGTTTACATAATCATATATAAATATGTCTCCATATTGTTTTTAAACTCACATACTATAAATACACACACAAACAAATGCAAATATATATATATGTATGTATATATACATATATATTTGCTTGTGTTCATGTGTGGTTTCATGTATATACAACTATATTTGTACTTCATAAATAGAGGACTCCTGATTATTTCTTTCATTTAAAATACATTGCTATAGTCTTTTTGATATCACTTAGTTCTATAAATGATTCTGCTAATATGCCAGGTAGAACAGTTATATTTAAAGCATAGCTGTACCAGATTGCTTGATGCAAATTATTATGACAGTGTTCCTTGTAAATAAATGTTTAAAATACATTTAAATAGATATTGATTAGTGGATATTGTTTGGGTGTCTTTTTGAGACATCAGCTTGGATAACTTAACACAACGAAATCCATAAAAATTACGTGCTCACTGTTTTTCTATTGTTTCTTAGTGTTAGGGACCAATCTGCACCTTCTAGAAGTTCATAGTGCAATGGAAAATAATCATTATAATTACAATAGATGGTATGCTCATAAAGTTTCCTTCTATATCTGTCCTTTGAATGTTGAGTAATTATTTAATTCAGGTGCACCCAAAGCTCTTAAGTAATACTATCTCCATAAGATTTTCTTAAGAAACCATATGGAAAGCCTTAAGAAAATAATATGATGATTGTTTTCCTAATACATGGATCTCTGGGATTCTTGGACGTTTTGCAGCTCTTACTCTCCTACAATAGTTCAAGCTTTGTGACTATTCCCAGTACTTAAGATTAAATCATTTCTTTCTAGTGTCTGTGACCACTGGGTATAGTGATTTAGGAAGTAGTCATTTTTTGAGCAAGAATAAAGGCTGCTTTGAGATTAAAAGCTATTTTCTCTACTAAACTCCATGAAATAGTTCAGTCAAGTGCCACAGCCAGCCCAGTAAATAAAAAGGCAAAATTTCCCCTCGGTTAAATTCACATCCTGTCATTGTTTGCATTTAATAATTCATTATTTCTTTATGTCTTTATGTCTGTATGTGTTTACTGGAAATTCAATATCCAGCCCTTTGTGTTAAGTTGCTTACTTGCTGAAATCATACCTGCCACTTCCATGTTGTGATAACATTTTTCTTCAATACTCATAAGTTTGGAGGACATTTGTTAGTAAGAGGCCAGATTTTCCTATGAAAGAAAAATAGTCCTTCTGGTACAATTTAAATCAGAAGCTAAAAATGTGTTTTATATCTGTACTTCTCAACCTCTCTTTCCTACTTGTTATGAGTTGTATGTTGGGACACTCCCCTGACTGAGGTGTAAGAATATCTTCCTACTTGATTTGATTATCTGTCCCCATTTCCTAAACAAATACTCTCAGGAGATTATTTTTATACGTGAAATGTCTACCAGTCAAGATAAGTCTTTTTGAATTGTCATCAATTCCATTTGACTTAAGCATTGGGAAATAAACAACTCCTTTTTGTAAGTTATTTGGAAATCCCATTACAATGTTTGCTAATTTCAGAAAAATGCATTTGAAATAAAAATAAAAACACATAATCTTATATATAGATTATTATATATAATATAAATAATATATATGACATAATATATGACATAGTGGATAATGAACATATTTAATTGATCATTTTTAAAACTGTATAATAAATGATCAAAACTATCCAAGGGTTTACAAGTTCAGATAGATGATTTGTTCCATCTTACCTGAATTTATTGTCTAGAGTCTTCTGAGACACAGAAAAAAATTATAGTTCAAAATCCAAAAATTGTATTCACCATTAGCTCTTGTCCCTAGTATCATGAGGCATGTACATGGGAAGGGGTCTGCAATGCCATGTATCCTGGTCACTGTAACACAGATTGTTGGTTAAAGAAGCAAATGGGGGCAATGCTGTTTTATTTCATGCCTTCTATTTACTATGAAATATTAGCAGACTTGAAGAGTACAATGAAATAATTGAAGTCAGCTACAACAGGAAATATCACTCTCAGTTCTATTAGAGACAAAATTTTGAACTTTGAGTAGATTTGGAATTTTCTTTCAAGGAAAACTGTTACATTGGTGACTATATGATAAGGTTTGTTTCTTTGCTTTTTTTTCTGTTTTTGTTTTGTTTTTGAGACAGTGTTTCTCTGTGTAGCTTTGTGCCTTTCCTGGATCTCACTTTGTAGCCCAGGCTGGCTTCAAACTCACAGAGATCCACCTGCCTCTGCCTCCCGAGTGCTGGGATTAAAGGCGTGCGCCACCACTGCCTGGCTGTTTTATTACTTTTATATGAAGTTGACCACTGCTAGGCTTTTAGGGTTACAATATTTACAGATGCATGTATTGATAAGTTTCAAGAGAACCCCAAAACATTATTGTGTTTAGTACTAACTGATTTAGAATAAAATGTATTGAATGGACAAGTTTTCAAGGAGCACATTTTCTTTTCAACAGGCTTTCCTACTCTCTGTGTACTATAATCTGTGTAGTTCTCCTCTCACTTCTCATGACCCCTGTCCCTTGTGCCATGTCTATAGCTAAACCATTAAAAATAGACAATGCATTGTCTCCACCACCGACGGCAGCTAGGTCAGCTCGAATCCCTCACCCCATCTGTTGGGAGACTTGGCTGGCTGGTAGAGGACGCAGCCTCCCTATGGCCTGGAAGCTTTCTCTAAGCTGCCATATGGAAACTTGGGAATAGGGAAGCTTGGCAATATGGAAACTCCCTCCCTCCCCAGCAATGCTCCCTGCTCTCTACCTAGCCTTATCTGGAGGATGTCTCTAGGCCCAGGATGCCTTACATATCCCAAGAGTGACCCTTGACACACTTACCTGCAAAGGCTCTTCCCTGGATGGTCCACATTGTAATTAAGCAAGCACTCTAGCCATTTTGATAGGACCTGACTGCCACATACAAAGCTGTGTGGTAGGAGCATGCCAGTTAATGTAAATTAGGGTTAATCCCCAGCTTCTTCAGTCCTATATATGTATTCCTTACACCTTGGAATAAAGTTGACCTGATTCACCGAAGTCTGTCTCTCAGAGGGCTGCCTCTGTTCATGCTCATGGGCCACATACGAAGATTTCTCTCATCCCTTCTGCCTCTTTCCCCTCTCAGAAAGGCCGAGAGGGAAATAGGACCCCCTCAACCATTGTTTTGAGCTTCTGAATGCTTTTTTCCCCTGCCTCCTTCCTTATTTTCTAATTTTATTATTTATTTTCATTATAATTTCTTACTCAAAATGCCCTGGCATTTCATTTAATAAAATGAGTTAAATTGCTATGTTGATTTTTAGGAAAGCAAAGGGTCAGTCTCTACTTTGTTTACCACAAGTACATGCAGTGTCTGCTTTTTAACAAATAAGAATTGTCTTGAGTTGCACTATTAACCTGCTAGATTCGATTTTCGAAGGAATGTGAAGAGCTGTTTCAATTTTATTTATTGTGTTATTACTTATGATGAATTTAGCACTTACAAACAGGAGCCCTTTTGTAAGAAGCACTTCACCAATTCCTTTGAGTTATTCCAATGACCCTGTGAGAAGTAAGAATAGAGCATTTATAACCTGTATTTCACAGGTGAAGCTGCTGAACTGACACGTTTATATTCTTGGATGTTTTGCTCTTTGACAGAAACGTCTCTTCGAATTTGGAAGATTCACCATTACTACTCCCCTGAAGGCCAAAAAGGGAAAGAAAAGAGACAGAAAGTAAAGGAATAGTGTAGCCACACTATTAGTCTTGGGGCCCTGAACTCAAACCTTTTTATTAAGTGAATTTATTCTCCTTGGGGGGACTTGCTCACACTCTTCTCAAATCTCTTTCATATTGGTCATAGACTGACTTTCGCTTCCTTTGTGGTACTGGAGAGCTGAGGGGTTTTCTGTGCAGTGGCATGTGCTTACCTTTAAAGGAAGCAGAGGTTTAGTATTGCTGTTTCATAAAACTGGTCTAATATTGAAGCTGGCATTTACACTCACATGCTTTTATCCAGGGATTTTAGTTCTTATGACTTTCTGCCAACTTTGTGAGTAGTTTATCTTATAATCTATTTTTTTTTTATTTTAGAGCAATTAGAATATTTTCTGATCCAAATATTCTTAACTGAAATGAGTGGTTTTAATATAATGCCTTAATTTTAGACTTAGCCTTTTTCAACACTAGAATACCAACATTACCTATCCAATTTCCAGAAGTGCCCCAAATTGAATTTTTAGAAACTTCCATATGTCTTAAAAATTTTAGATAAATACAGTTTACTATGCATCTTTCCTAATACAGTTCTCTATGGACCAACCTAGGACTGGGTATGTTCTCTTACACGACAGAGGAAAATGCCTAATAGTTGATGGATAGTAAGCCTTCTGAGCAAACACAGAACAACAACAACAAAAAGATCCTGTGGTGTAGAGAAACCAACAGTTCTGTCTCAGTCAATGCAGGCTACAGTATCAAAAATGGTCATCTGAGAGGCTTAAACATCAGATGCTTATACTTCACACTATCACATACTAGGAAGGCCAAGGGGAGGTGCATGCTGCTCAGGAATTCCTTCCTGGCTTACAGACTTACACTTTCTGTGTCTTCAAGTGGCAAAAAGGTGCTCTCCCTTCTTTCTTCTTTGTTTTTATAAAGGCATCAATTTTATCAGGGAATCTCCAACTTCATGATCATATTAATATATATAGTATAGTGAATCTTTAGGTTTTCCCCAAATCCATAGACTGGCAAAATTGATAGGATTGCAGGTAAGACCTTAAATAAAATAAAATAGTTCATGCAAGTAGAGGCCTCATGAATGAGATTTGTGTCCTAATAATGGAAGAACATAGAGAAAACGTTCTCCTTTTCTGTGATACAAAAATGCAAAAGAACACTGGTAGTTCACAACTGAGAATAAATGAGCAGACTTTGTTGGTACCCTGGCTGATGCATTTCACCCTGAGGAACAATAAGAAATAAATATCTGTTGTGTCTGAGTCTTTCAGCACTTGGTAATACTTCACAATAATGAGATCCCACTCAAAGACACTTCTTCAGATATTACCCAATACTCTCAGTCCAAGAGACGGGTTTCCATATTTGAATTTTCAGGGAACAATCTTCATTTTGTAAGTGAAACTGAAGAAGTATATTTGACAAAACAACAACCAGGGCTTGCATGAGTGTCCTTGGTGGAACTCATGTTAAGACTTAGATTCAAGAGTGGTGGCATTAAGAGGTGCTGCTGACATTTAAGCAAAAGATTAGAGTAGGAGGCTATTAGGTCACTGGAGGAATTCTCCTCAACATGAGCATAGGATCTCCTTCTCTTCCTCTGCTTCCTGCCTTGAGATGTGACAGCTTTCTCTAATAAATGCTCTAACTGCGATGCTGTAACCCATGTGACATGGGTCTGGAAACCTGACTGGGGTGGTGCGGGAATGAGGAAAGACAGACACATGGACACAAGTATGGAAAAGCATGAATCATGTGGGTTTTGAGTCTTCTGATGGAGTGGCACTAATTCTGCAGCAACCTGAAACCCCAACATATTTATGTACAGCACTAGGTATTACCTAGTCTCTACAGAAGGCTTCTGTAGGTGAGTAGTCTCAGTCCACAAGCATTCTGGAAGAGGAAGATGAAGTTGTTAATTTTTGTACACACTGATCAGTCAATTATTTGAAAATAATTGCACTTGGACCAGCCTGAATGGAAGAGGACTGTCCATTTTCCATGGATCTGCAGCTTTGTCCCTTGACTTGGCCATCCCAATGTTAAAAATAGGCATTCATTCAGGGCTTCAAGATTTTACACATTCACTTGGGGTACCCTTGCCTCCCCTAACCATGATATACTTTCTTAACTGTAGGCTAAAAGAAATGAAACCCCCTCAGTCTTGGATTTTAACCATAGAACCATGAGCCTGAATAAGTATTTCTTCACATCCTATGTAGTCTGTGTCAGGCAGGTATTGCGGCAGAGATGGAAACCTGAATATCAAATCACTGTAGCTCCTGGTTATCATCTGGCTTCAATTTGCTGCAATCTGTGTCATGGTATCATGGTACTCTATACAACTCCATGATTCTAGGCATTCCATTGGATGTGTGCTCCCACTTCCTAGAAAGCAAATCTCTATAGGCTTCCCTGTGTGTTTACTATACTATTGCCAATTATTTCTCTGGTTCAGCAAAATTAATATCCATTATGCAACAAAGTGATTTTACCATTAAATGGCATCTTGAAAAAATATTTACTCATTCAGAGCAATGCATGTTAAATTTACTTTCAACTGAAATATAAAGTAAAAAAAAATATGGTGCCAGCTATTAATTTAAGTTTTATATAACATTATTAGACAAATAATAAATATTTAGTGCACAGTTGAGACTGCCTTTACATCATTTTAGACTCAAGTTAAGAAAAGATACCTAATCACTAGATGTTATGTAGAATACATTGCTTTATTGTATGCATTAGCTTACCAAAGATGAAAGTATTTAAAGGTAATATGGTGGACTGAAAAGGTTAAAAAAAAAAAAACATAACACAAGACTTAAGAAATTGCTCTAGTTCAACCATTTATCTACCCCAACTGAGACATCTCTCATACCTTTTTAGACAATAGTGATCCAGGCCTGAAGGAGCTGAGATGACTCCTATCTTTAGCTGTATCCCATCGATCACAGTGCTTTTCTTACACTTTTTGTTGTACAAGTTAAGGGGCTGCATAGACCCTTCACCTTGTAACTTGGTCATTAAAAGGTATTTTATTTGGCAGAATAAGGGAGATCACATTCATTTAGTGTTTATTTGATGTGGGAAAGCAAATGAGGTAGATTTGATAATCATTTTAAATAGGAAGCAAGAGAGTCCTGAGTTACTGGACTACAGTAAAAGCAGTCTGGGTCTGGTCTTCATAGAAGACTTGTGAATGACCACTGTATTTGTGCTTATGTTAACATATCATTTTCTGTCTCATACATTGCCTAATAGGCTGCAATATTACTTAGTTATCATCTGATTCAACTAATATTATAGGACAGTGGTCCTTTTGCAAAAGTTAGTATGCCTTTCTGTAGCTAAAGTTTTTCTGCTTTGCCCACAGTCAGGACAAATCTCTCTCATCCACCAGTCCCACAGCCGCTCAGACCCAACCAAGTAAACACAGAGATTTATATTGCTTACAAACTGTATGGCTGTGGCAGGCTTCTTGCTAACTGTTCTTATAGCTTAAATTAATCCATTTCCATAAATCTATACCTTGCCATGTGGCTCGCGGCTTACCGGCACCTTTAAATGCTGTTTGTCATGGCGGCAGCTGGCAGTGACTCCTTCCGCCTTCCTGTTCTCTCTTTTCTCCTCTCTGTTAGTTTTGCCTATACTTCCTGCCTAGCCACTGGCCAATAAGTGTTTTATTTATTGACCAATCAGAGTAATCTGACATACAGACCATCCCACAGCACCTTTCTATATCTCAAATTCAACCCTTGAGTATTCTACACAAACCATTATTATGCCTTTTGTTTAAAAAACTGGCTGCAGCTCTTGCTCTTTTAAGATTATAGAAATTTTCCTCATATCTATGTATCCTGTAGTCCAAGGTCAGCAGTTCTATTCCCTACAGTGAACTCAAATACTGACTGCTGATTCCAGGTGAGGTTGAGTGGAAGCTTATGTGCTGACTATCTTCTGTTTTCAGTCTTTACACATGAGCTTGGACTATGTTTCTTTCCTCACACTTTTTAACTCGTTCTCATAATCTGTATGTGCACAGAAGTAAACAGTGAAATGACCATAAAGGATGCCTCATTCACTTCAAATGTTATGATATGTTATACTTGAGTTGGTATGTAGACATTTTTGTTTATATTTCCTGGACTTTTCTGAATAATTAAAAATGGGATGGAATCACATCATATTAAGCAATATAGTATAATTTTTAAAATGTAACTTGTACTGTAAGTACTCAGGAAAATATAGGAGTCTTTGAAAATTGTGCAACAACCTAGATGAAATCCTGCTATGAATTATTCCTATGAATTATACTGACTCATTAGATTTTATGAGCACTTAAAAGTCTTCAAGATGGGTCATCATGTACTTGTGTTTGTAAAGCTTCTTTCCTTTATTATTTACCATCATAAGCTTTGTTTGGGACTGGTTGCTTAGCAATATTATTTTCTGTCTACCATTTGAAGGTCATCTCGAGCATCCAAGTTTTTCTGGAATATAAATCCTGGCTGTAAAACCAGGATATTCATCAAGCCAACCTGATTTTGGTTCTTTTCTTTTTTCCCTCTTGGAAAACTACAGGTTTCTTTTTAATAATCAATTTGGCCAACAGTTTTTGTCTTTGGAACATCATATAGTCTAAATCAATCTTATAGTTGCTCAAATCCTAGTTTTTCATTCATTCTATAGCAAATAACTTATTACATTAGCATAATTGATCATCAATTTTTGAATCATGATAACTGTATATTGAAGTAAATTATCTTCTTAATAATCATGTCTGGTGCAATTGAATAATTTTAAATGAAACAATTAAGCAAATCAAGTACATTATCAAGTTAAGTTCTATTGTACATACTCTATGTCCTTGGAAATACCAGCATAGTGTTGGCTGACACCTCTTCCTGTTTAACTTACTGTCCAGTATAACCCCAGCCTTGTACCTACTAGACAATTTAATACATGATCCATGTATTCTTATTGAACATAACCAGTCACATCCTTTACATTCAATTTTACTACATTTTAAAGTCAGTATTGTCTTTGGGAAATAGTTGACCTGTGTCTTTTATAATCATGTGGTGCATATACAAACTGTACAATTAGCTCAATATTTAGTGCAAAATCTCTAAATCATATCAAAAGTTATAAACATTAAATAAGAGTGTTAATTGCCTACTTTTAGACTCAAGTGAGACTTGCATTTTTATACTTTTGGTAAGCTGAAAATTTCATTAACTCCAGGAGAAGGAGGCCCCCTAGTAATGCCAATATTTCCTTTGAGCAACTTAATAAGGTGTAGTTATAACACTGGCTACCATTCAGATGGTGACAGGTGGCACAGAAGGCACACAATGGAATTTCCCATCTGTCTTCTGCTTTCTATCCAGAGCTTAAAGGACAGAGTGTGTTTTGTTCTATGCTCTTTGCTTCCTCCATTTCTGTGCTATTAAAAAGTACTTTAGCTTTCAGAAGCTTAGAAAGCTTGAAGGTCAAAACCATGTGCTTTCTCTTTCTTCTCATTTTTAAGACTGCATACTGGCTTAGTCCTTATGAAAAGTTTAATTCTGTCTTAGTAGTTTACCCCTTATCTATGGAAAATATCTGTCTTTCTAACACCTACACCTACACACACACACAGAGTGAAGAAGCCGGATTCACATATCTCCAAAGAATAATAAGTATGAAGGTTATGTGAATAATCCAGATTCATAAAAATCAATAAATTCATTAAAGAAAACTATAGGGCTGAGAAGATGCCTCAGTTGTCAAAGTGCTTACTGTGCATGTTTAAAGACACGAGTCTGAGCCCCAGAACATACACTAAGTACAGGACAGGAGTGGTGGCATGTGCTTTATTTTTTTATCCCAGTACAGGGGTGACAGACAGACACATAGTAGGTCATACTAGCACTCATCCTAGCTTACTTGGTGAGCTCCATGCCAGTGAGAAACTCTGTTTACAAATACATACATAAAGTAGATGGTGCCTGAAGCAGAACAGTCAAGGTTGTCCTTGGGCCTCCACATGCACAAGTCTGTGTTTGCATACACACACACACACACACACACACACACACACACACACACACTTGAAAGCTCATTTTAGTATTATCCATAGTTTTTTAACATTTAGTTTGTGGTGATGCTCAGTACAGAATGAAGCCAAAATGCTGATAAATTGTAACACAACTGATGCCTATTTTAATTTTTATATAAGAGAAATAATATATATGTTGGATGGAGATGATGAGATTTTAAATTAGAATTTTAATTCTTTTCTAATAGCTTTCTATACTTTGTTTTATATGGCCCAATATATGACACCAAGATGTCATATAGTCTATAAACTGATAGTGTAGAGCTGTAAATTTTTCTTCTAGGAAAATTGTTCTTATTTTTCTAATACCATATCTCTAAAGATGCAAAGAATAAAGACCATATTTTAATATGTTTATTTTAGTAGCTTATGCAAATAAGTGAATCATCTCTAACAATTCCATGTATCTTTAACATCTATTAAAACCATGCCGTATACAAGGCATTGTGGTGTGCATTATAGGCTGTACATAATTAAGCATGTATCTGTAGGGCTTTCAGAATGATCACATTCCCAAAATAGAGACTAGTGAAAGAAAGAAAGAAAGAAAGAGGGAGGGAGGGAGGGAGGGAGGGAGGGAGGGAGGGAGGGAGGGAGGAAGGAGAAGGAAGGAAGGAAGGAAGGAAGGAAGGAAGGAAGGAAGGAAGGAAGGAAGGAAGGAAGGAAGGAAGGAAGGAAGGAAGGAAGAAAGGGAGAACCACATATTTGCAATAGCTATAGATTGTGGACTTTTCAAGATGGGGGGACAATATGGGTGAAGATATAGAGTACAAATGCAAGTGAGCTTTTCAGTGATCAACAGGTCTCCATGTGTTTCTAAGAAGATGAATGAGGATAAGGAAATAGGGCGCTTGAGGAAAAATAAGATGGAGTTGAACTGTGTTGCAGCATTTCCCAAAACACAGAAGGAGACTAAGATTGAGTACCTGTGGTGCTTAAATTTGTCAGAACAACTTCATGCCAGGTTGTTCCAAAGATGACCCAGGTAGTGCTTAGCTAACATCTGCATAAACATGTAGAGAGATACATTCAGATAAAGATAAATGATATACCAATAAAATGCTTTTGATAGATTCCTCTTATGTGGAGATTATTAATTTTATGACCCTGGAAATACAATGTTGGAGAGTCATGTGTGAAATAAATAATGAACTGTTGAATATTTAAAATTTGACAAGAAATTTGATAGGAAGGATCAACCAAATTGGTAAATTAAATTTCCTTGGGAGAAGAAGAGGTTTTGAAATATTCTACTGAAATACAGTCTACTATAGTAGTCTACCACAAAGATAAATGTATAGTAAATTGGCTACTAGGCTATCCTAGACTATAAACTTGGGCTTGCATATTTTGAACTTACAAAATACAGTTTATACAGAGATATCTAAAGGCACTTGTGAACACAGCTCTGTAGTTTAAAGGTGAGGAGTATTTTGGATAGCTCCCATGAATATTCTAGTATAAATAAAAAACATGATCCCTGAGTCTCAAAAAAGAATAAATTCAAATTATGAACTTTGACAACATCTCTATTGGGAAACAAGAAAATATAGTTGTCACAGAAACAGATATTAAACTGGTATAATAAGCAAGGAGAATCATGAAAGTAGGACATGGAATTTAGGGAACAGTATAATTAGTGGTGTGAACTACTACATAGCAGTTGGAGAGAACAAGACGTGAAAAGTTAATTCTGCTGTGTGGGAAGCTAGGATGGACTTTAGAAACTCATGCAGCACACTGAGGGATTCATTCATAACACACCTCATCCTGACCAATAAGCTAAAATCAAGTTTATAAAATAGAAAAAATTAATCTTCCATAATTGTATTACACTCAGCAGTCTCACCCACTTGTATTAAATGAAACATTTCTTTACATACATATACATCTTCTTACTTTTATTATGATAGTAGTCTTTAAATGATATGGAGTAGATAAAGATATATTACAATGGAATAATGTTTAGTATATTATTGAAAGAAAGTTTTTCTTTTTGGTATTTAAATATACATATGTATTTTCTTTTATTTATTTTCTTTTTTTAATTGAGATATTTTTTCATTCATTTTACACACCAATCAAAGATCTCCCTCTTCTCTCCACCTGCCCCCCAGCCTCTCCCTCCCAACCCCCCTCCCCAGTCCCCCCCATAAGAAGGCAAGTTATCCAATGGGAAGGCACATTCAGTACAGGCAGGTCCAAGCCCTCTCCACTGCCTCAAGGCTGCACAAGGTGTCCCATTGTAGGTAGTGGGATCCAAAAAGCCTCCTCAGGCACCAGGGATTGATGTTGATCCTACTGTCAGGGGGCCCCCAAGCAGATCAAGCTACATAATTGTCTCACCATGCAGAGGGCCTAGTCCAGTCCTATACAGACTCCACAGCCATTAATCCAACTTTCATGAGTTCCCAGTAGTTTAGTTTAGTCATCTTTGCACATTTCCCCATAATGATCCTGATGCCTTGCTCATGAATCCCTCTTCTCTCTTTTTGACTGAACTCCTGGAGCTCTGCCTGGTGCTTGATTGTGGATCTCTGCATCTGCTTCCATCAGTCATTGGAGAAAAGCTCTGTGATGACAGTTGGGGGTTTGATCACTGGGGTAAGCAGTTCAGTTCAGGTACCATCTCCACTCTTTCTAGTAGTCCAAGCTGGGGTCATCCTTGGGGATTCTGGGCAACTTCCCTAGCACTGGGATTCTTTACTCCCATGATATCTCCCTCTATCATAAATCTCTTTCATTGCTTTCCCCCTCCATCCCTATTCCAGCTCAACCATTCTCTTCCCTTATGCTCTCATCCCCCATATCCTACCCTCCATTGGCCACCCTTCATCCCCAGTTTACTCATGAAGAGTTCATCTATTTCCCCTTCCCAGAGCAATCCATGTGTCCCTCTTTGGGTATTCCTTGTTAGCTAGCTTCTCTGGAGTTGTGGGTTGTTTTCTGGTTATCCTTTGCTTTACATCTAGTATCCACTTATGAGTGAGTATATACTATGTTTGCCCTTCTGAGTCTGGCTTACCTCACTCAGGATGATGTTTTCTAGTTCCATCTATTTGCCTGCAAATTTCATGATGTCATTGTTTTTCTCTGCTGAGTAGTACGCCATTGTGTATATGTACCACATTTTCTTAATCCATTCTTCAGTGTAGGAGCATCTAGGTTGTTTCCAGGTTCTGGCTATTATGAATAATGCTGCTATGAACATAGTTGAGCATGTGTCCCTATGGTATGATTGAGCATTCCTTGGATATATGCTCAAGAGTGGTATAACTGAGTCTTGAGGAAGACTGATTCCCAGTTTTCTGAGAAACCATCAGACTGATTTCCAAAGCAGCTGTCCCAGTTTACAATCCCACCAGCAGTGTAGGAGTGTTCCCTTTCTCCACATCCTCTCCAACATAAGCTGTCTGCAGTGCTTTTGATCTCAGCCATTCTGACGGGTGGAAGATGGCATCTCAGAGTTGTTTTGATTTGCAACTCCCTGATGACTAAGGATGATGAGCAATTCCTTAAATGTCTCAAGAAACTAGACATCAAAATAATGAACAATCCAATTAAAAATGGGCTATAGAGCTAAACAGAGAAATCTAAAAGGAAGAAAGTTTTTCTTAAGTAGAGGAACCATGCAATGGGAAAGGAGAGGTGCTTAGTCCCACCACAACTTGATATGCCATGATTGCTTGATGTCCATGGGAGGCCTGCCCCTTTCTGAACAGAAATGTATGAGGAGTGCACTTGGGGGGCGAAGGGGAGGTAGTGGTGGAAATGGGAGGAAAGAAGGGAGGGAAACTGTGGGATGTAAAACAAATAAATAAATTTAATTAATACATTAAAATCAAAAACCAAAAAAGCTATATTGGTGGAGGGAGTGAGGGATAAATAAAGGGTGAAAGTAAAAAAGGGAAAAAAATCCCAGAAAAGATTTGGTAAGACAATCTCAATGACCAGAATTTAGTAGAGTAGGTTTGGAAGGGTATGGTCATGCTCTGATACTTGTTGAAGGAAGCTGTAACAAATTGGAGCAACTCGACAGAATTCTATGTTCCTGTTTTGGGATTGTCAACCACATGGCTCTTGAAAGCGTCAAAGTTGTTAGCGCATGACTTCATAAAAATTGTTATTATCTCTTAAAATGTAAGTGTCTGTGAATTACTGTATGAATCTACCAATCAACTCTCAGCATAAATGAATTCATTCTGACTTACAGTTGCAAAGATTGAAATCCTAGGTTAATAAATTGGAGGTTTCAGCAAATCTAGTTTGATTGTATTTCTTAACTGAAGTTGATATTATTCAAAAGTGACAAAGTTAATTCGTAGATAGGAATAGCATACAATAATATGCTAAGATTTATCTCCAAATATAATTTCTCAAATTATGTCTTTTTTTTGAGAGTCAGAATTTTGTTATTTATATTGAAAATAATTTTCCATTTAATTTCTAAAGATGTTTATTTTTATTTGCTCTGGCGGTCTCTAAATTAATATTTTTGAGAAGGCTCAACTAAATAACCATTACTCGCTACCTTTTCCAATACAAAACATACTCTATGTGTAATTGAAAACAGCTCAGTTCACAAAAGACTACCATTATATTTCCCAACAGGAGCTATTATTATATTTCTTTGATGTTCATAACATCAACCACTACTACCGCAAACCCCAAATAAGTCAGGAAGGTGCTAACAATTCACCAGGATGCCTTTAAACACAAAACTCTAAACAAGGAAAGATTGGGAATCCAATCTTTAATTTAATTTAATTGTTTTCTGCCAATTACTTGGTGTTTTAAAGTATATCTAATTATTAGTGACATGATTTTGCAACTTTGATGGATAATGTACAAACAGGAAACTATGCATTCCTTGGTAAAAGATAATTTTCATTGGTTTCTGAGCTTTTCATGGATATCATGAGTTTATTTTCATTTAATTGGGTGTTTTATTAGTGTTTTTAATCCACAATACAACCTCTCCATATCTATCCCTTCTGAATGTTCATTTCATTCTCAAAGTACATTTTAATTAAAATTCTGCTTCCTTGCTGTATTATTTGAGGCAGATGAGCTGGTAAATTTTTAGTTTGGGAACAGATCTCAAGCCATTTGCTCTTGGTCAATCTCATGACATTTTTCTGTGTTAATTTTCCACCTAAGTATGTTCTTCTCAGCTTTCAATTCAAGACTATTTTGAGAGACATTTAATCCATATAGTTTATTGCTTTAGCTCTTCCACATCACATTTTATTACTTCAGTGTGTTGTAAAAGTTCTTTAATTCAAAAGACACTAAGCAGCTTAGTGAGTATTTAAAGAATATTACTGTGGGAGAAATAAAATTTGGCAATTTACAGCAATTCTATAATTTTATCATACTGATTTGATTTAGAGCAGAATTTAGAATTCACAGGAGTAGCATGTCTGAATGAATTCTCTCTTTAGTTCTAGGTCTTGCATATTAGCTCCTTCATATTACCACAATACTTCCCTTTCCTGAGGGAAAGGCGAATCAGATTCATCTCCAGGTTCGAGACAGAGACTTACCCATTATTGCTATTTTGAACCAAATACAAAATACCTTTGTGATGACTTCAGTACCTAACATTCTGAAAAATAAAATTGACTTCCTCTGAAATCAAAGGCAAAGCATTTTCTCAGTAGCTAGGGACAAATGCTATACCTTGACACTTGGAACGTTTGCCCCAGTCTTTCCTATGCACATAGGATAAGATATGGAAATGAGAATATTAAGAATACTCATGAGGGCTGGAGAGATGGCTCAGAGGTTAAGAGCACCAGTTGTTCTTCCCGAGGTCCTGAGTTCAATTCCCAGCAACCACATCGTGGCTCACAGCCATCTGTAATGAGATCTGGTGCCCTCTTCTGGCCTGAAGGGATATATACAAGTAGAATACTGTATACATAATAAATAAATAAATAAATAAATAAATAAATAAATAAATAAATAAATAAATAAGAATACTCATGAGGAAGACTAGGAAGGTAGAAGCAATTGCTTAAGCACGTGCCTGTTCTCCCAGTGCTGAGGAGGAAGAGACAGGAGGACATCTGCCACTCTCTGGTCAGCCATTCTAGTCAAATCAGTGATGGACAGGTTAACTAAGAGACCCTGTCTCAAAACATAAGGAAGGAAGAGGTCAAAGAACATGCCTGACATTGACCTCTGGCTTCCTCAAGTGTGTGCACACAGGAAGCTCTCCGCACACAAATATTACTTGTACAAGATATAACTGTGTTCTGTATTTGTTATTAATAAGTCTGAGTAATAGGAAATAATTCCTTGTAAAGAACACGATATATAATGAATGCTGACTGCAAATGAAATATGCATAAGCTACTTATGGGAGTACCTAATAAATGCTCACAGAGAGCAGGTAGGAGTCTGTAATTGTGAAATGTCGTCTCTCCTGAAACCTACATTTAGCATTCTTTTCCAACATCTGTCTTTCTTTCCTCTCTTGTTCCTTCTTTCCTTGCTTTTTTCCCTTCTACCAAAAAAACCTATTTTTTTCTCCATTTTCTCTGGAGTTTCAGTTTTCATTGTACTTCACCAGACCTAATGAAATAAAATCCTAAATGCTTTAGTGTTTCTTAGTCTGTTGCTACTGCAGCCCTCTGTGCTGCCACGAAATTGTCCATTTTATTATGTATGTTTGATTTTTGCAGATTTTCATTAAAAGGGTCATCCTTCATTGTTTACCAATGACACTGTATTCTGATCCTCACAGTTCACTTATTTACACATCTCTATTTTGTAGACTCACTACCTCAATAGCATTATGCCCTGAAGTTTTGGAAGTAGCCCAAGCATGTCAGCAGACCCACAGTGGGAGCACAGGCCAGTCATGGATCTGGTTTTATTGCCAGTTCATTTTCTTCTCACCCCATCATCTATTAACAAGTAAAATTTTCCACAATTATGTCAAATATTTGGTCCCTAGTTATTTCAGCGATAAGAGATAGTAATCCATGGGTTTTCTATTGTCAATAGTTTGCTGTGAGGATCAGACATGGCACTAATTTTCTATTTCCACTATAAAATGAAACACTACTATAATGTTTAAATTAAAATATATAAAATGCAGTTCCTAAGGTCAGATGACCTAATAGGTCTCCGTGTTCTGAAGTCTGGGTGCTGGCAAAACTAAATTCTTTTCTAAGACTTATGGAATAAAGTTTTATACCTCTTTCATCTCCAGAGAACTTTAGCAAATTATCACAACCAGCTCCCACCTTTCAGAGCCTGAGAATGAAGGGTTGTATTTGTCTCCTGCTCCCATCTCTTTGGGACACAGCTGCACAGGGGTCTCCACTTTTAACGAACTATGTGATTAGATTGAGTCCAACCATAATTCCAAATAACTTCTCCTTCTCAGGTTATTCGGTATTAATGATTTTTGCTAATTGCTTTTATGATGCAATATAACATGTTCAGATGTTCTAGAAATTGGGATGTGACATCTTTAGGACACCGTAGTAAATAAAATAAGTAAAATGTTTATCCACCCTCAAGATGTTGTATATTTCTCTCCACTTCTGTGATTATTTCTTTGAATACAGATAGACATCCAGGTTTCTGTGTATGGGTATGTCTGCTTAGACATTGTATAAAAGAAACCCAAAAGATGCAAAGCCATGGCATGCTACTGAAGCTAAAATGGTATTTTGGTACTTTATTCTTGTACTTCCATTCAACCTCATGAATTTAAACATTTAGGTTAGTTCCATTAAAGGAGAATAATGTGAATTAGCAAGTTTCAAATCTCTGCAGTGTACAGTGGAGGATATGCTCTTGTCAAGAGAGAAGTTAGAGTTATAACAGCTGCTCATGTGTGAAGGCAGGGATGCTAAGCTCAGTATACAAGTGTCCTTAAGGAGTTTCTGTTTTTCCTGTATTCAACAGTACGGCTAAGTTGTATCGTGTAAAGTTTACACTTGGGTGATGGCAATGTTTATTCCCTTTTTCTCTGTGGTTTAAGTTGCATGTAAATAGAAATCTTGTGTAAATATACTTTATATGTATTTAGTCATTTGAATATTATCATATCAGCTTTGAATTGTTATACTACAGAAAAACTTAAAGCTTTACAATACTTACAGTTGTGTTAAATTAATTAATAATACTTTCAGGTGGATTAAAGAATTTTAAGGCGTTGAATAAGGTATAGAACAGTACTGAAAATTGTTCTTCTATTATTCACTTTTTCTAAAATATTAGTCTATTTTCTTTATAATGATGAATTTCTCATGAGCAAAGACCAGAAAAATGGAGGGGTAGTTGCTTCAAAGTACAAATTGATTATTTGAATACTTAATTATTTCACATAGTTTTGTTGCTCAAATATACATGTTACTTTCAAGTTTAGAATTGCCTGTTGCTTCATCTGTAAAATGGAGATATCAAGAAGGGTGAGCATATAGTAGAGTGTTTGTCAAGCATGTACAAAGGCCCTATGAACAATCACTATCTCCACCAGAGAGAGAGAGTGAAAGAATAAAGAAGGAGGAAAAGGAAGAAGGGAGAGATGGAGCAAAGGAAAGGAAAGAAGGAACAGAAAAAAATAAAAAGAAAGAAACAGAGGTGATCAGAAAATGGTTAAATGTTTTCAAATTGCCCTTACATTTAAATATGAGGTTTGATATTTGAGCAAAGGTGACTTAAAGAGACTGCTGTACATGAATGTGTTCTTGAGGCTAATCAGCCTTATTGTATGTCGTCCTTTCCCTGTCCTTCTACCAAGTACAAGGCTGACATAGTTATAATTCAATTATGTTAACTACTCACAATTAATAGTCTTCCAGCATTTATTTATAAGAGTCCCCTTTAAAGCACATCTTTATGCTTCAAACATCTCAAATCCCTTAACTGGTATGTACTTTTATCTTTTACAATATAAAGTACCTTAAGCAGTTGATAATAGCATATTTGTAGATATAATCCCCCAGTAGATTGATAAGTAAAAGGTGGTATTTTACATATGCCAGTGTATTGTCACTGGGCACTAAGAAGCACATTGAACTCCTGGTTTCCAGTGACTTGATATGATGTCAAGAAATGTCTCTTGTCCAGAGTATTCATAATCTACATCTAGAGGTAGACTGATGGACTGAGTCCATTTACTGCTATCTGTATGCTTACACAGCACAGGGACAGAGCTGAATCATACACACTGGCTATCTGTATATTGTCACAGCCCAGGGAAAGGGCAGAATCATAGACACTGGCCCATGCTAAATATTATATAACGTCATAGCATAACAATCCCTGCTAACCATTGCATTTAATATGCAGAGGTTTAAAAACAAAGTAAGACTAACACGCAGGGAGACAAATAAATGTACTAAGATAAAATGAAATACAAACTAAGAGTCTCAATCCTGGAAAATGGTCAAAGAGATTTCAATAATTCTTGAAGTGTTTTGAAGACTCTCACTAATGACTTATAACTTTTGAACACTTATGTGGCTACTAATCTTCTACAAACACCCTAGGCTAACCTGAGAAAAGTGTGTTCCGACACTGAATGGCAGTACTAGTGTATAAGGTTTCCTGACATCAAAGATCATTTTCTTCTTTCAAAGTAAATGGATGCTGAGAAACCATGGCCATTACAAAGAATCAAAGGATATCCTTGATGGTAAGAATGGAAGCAGCTGGGGAGAGCATGGGTTCTTTTGAGGGATTTAGCCATATGAATCTCATTGTATTGATCATTGAACATTTAATGCATTTTTCTTCATGTTCTGGATTCTTCCAGTAAGAATATTAAGCCAGCCTTCCATTTTCAGGAATATGATGAATTAGCAATCAATAAAATACTATGATACTTTTAAGGATTTCTTTAAAATTGTATTTAAACGCACTGCTGAGCAAATGCACATGTAGCAGCTACTCCCACCAACACTATAAATTCAAAGAGCACCAAAATAAAATGAAAAATGGAAGTAGTGATATAGGAATTGAGTAAGCATGCAGGCCAGCTTTCATCTTGGGTATATGCTGAGCTCTCAAGACGCAGTTTATACCTGAAAGGCTGCCCAAGGCACAGAGAACAGAAGTTAAAACCTAGACCTGGACAAATGCAGGGTATCTAATACGAGACATCAATAAAAATCTGGCTCTCAAAAAAAGGACAGCCTTCCTACATAAAAGTGAGTGACTGGAAAAAAAAAAAAGAAAAAACCACTCGCCACACAGAGGAAGGCAGGATGAAAACATGCCTCAGCTCACCCTGATGCTGAGATAACCCAGCATGGACTTTGGGAATTCCAAACAATAAACCTTGTGCTGAGAATTCATAAACATACAAACCTTTATATTCCTTTGTAATTAACAGACCATAGGTGATACCAGAGGTCAATGGTGTGAACTGAGGTGAGAATTTAGAGTGATGCTGGGTTTGTCATTCCCTAGCAACAAGCTAAATAAAAGCACACAAATCTCTCTATAGAGATTCAACATCACCAGCATATCAGTGAATTTCCATTTATGCAGTTCAATGTAACATAGCAGCTTATAGAAAACACCTGGAAAAGGAAGCCATATACCTGAGAGAAACAAATCTTAGATGTTAAAAACAAGTAAATTCAAAATATCAGCATCTATCTTAACAAAGGATGTTACACTATTAACAACAAAAACAAAAAATAGCCAAGCAGACTGAAAAAGAATTGAATAGAAAAAAATTGAGATATAATGACCAAGGTCAGAAACTTAATAGTGGAGCTGAAGATGTTGTTTCTCAGTTGAGAGCATGTTCTCCTCATGTAGACAACCTGAGTTTGATTCCTCATCATGTTGGTTGACTAAAAGCAAGCTGTAACTGTGCTTCGGGAGTAGCCAATACCTCTCACACAGACACACACATATCCAAGCATGGAAATTGTGAGTTAAGCAGATTGAATAAAGATAAAAATAGTTAAATATTTGCAGCAAATTGGGTTCACAGTTTTAAAGCAGAATGAAGCATAAAATTTTAATAAAAATGATGAAAGTATTTTTAAAAGATTAAAGATAGCAATAAGTGAAATATTATTCTTAGTTCATTTTGTGTTGCTAGAATGTAAATAGCAGAGACTAGGTAATTGTTGGTGAACTGAATTATTTGTTGGCCTCATATCTCTAAAAGTCAGGACAGCCATGATTAAGGAGAGACATCAGCTGATGTTTTTCTTGCTGTTTAATTTTATGATAGAAGTATGTAAGGGCAGAAGTGCGTGTGAGGGTTAGTATAATGGTTAACTTTCATTGTCAACTGGACAAAACATAGACTTGTCATAGAAACCTACCTGGCAGTTGTCCAAAGTGAGTGTTTTCAGAAAGGCTTAATGAGGGAGAAAAGCACTCTCTGAGTGTGAGTAGGACCACTGACCTGGTGGTACCCTACACTGACTAAACAAGAGAATGGTAGCTCTGAATCTTCATTGGTCTTTCCCTGCTTACTGACAGTTAAAGGTATGTAACCAGCTGCTTTACAACCTTGCTGACAAGAATTCCTTGGTGCACCCTCAAACTCTAAGCCAGAGTAATCCCCACCTTCCTTAAGTGGCCCTTTTCAAGTGTTTTATTCACAGTGATGACAAAAGTTGCTAATTCAGATAATTGGTACAAGAATGGGATTGTTGCTATGATAAACCTGACCACAGAGTTCTTAGCTCTTTGGAACAGGATTGCTATAGAATGTATACATGTTTGGAACTTTGGGGCAGGAAAGCTTTAGCATGGTTACAAGCAAACCTTAAGAGGTCATCCTGCAGAGAATTTGAAAGACAAGAATACCACAAGAAATGTGAACACTGAAGGATGGCTTATCAGGTTCCAAAGGGAAACAAGGAGTTTATCAGGAACTGTGCTAAAGACAACTCATGCTTTATTCTGTCAAAGAACTTGGCTCCATTACTTCTATGTGCTGAGAATATAAGTGAGGCTAAATCGAAAACTAATAGACTAATTTATTTGGCTGAAACACTTTCAAGACAGCATATCATTCGGCCTATAGCATGCCTCTGTTCATCATTCTTATTCAGATCTACACTGACACAGCAAAAAGATACGGAAAACATAGCATTTGGTAAAGAAAAGAATATGAAGTTTAAAGTTGTAGACAGAGTACAGAGAATGTATCTGCATTGGTTCTACAATTATTATTTTTTTAAAAAATCATTAGATCCATTTAATCAAAATTTCCAGCTCTGTACTATTCAAATAGGAAATGGTCACTGAAGGAAAGTACAGTCCCATCAAAGGCTGTAACTTATAAAATAACAATTGTATTTGAAAAGAAGGAATCTAAATCAAGAATGGCGTCACATTTACACTGTGAAATATTACTTCCGGGTCATGTTCCGAGGCACACAGAAGTTACAGTAATTGTGGTACAAAAGGTCCAGGTCACATCTTTGAGTTTAGAGTTTAGCATGAATGATGTAAACATAAGGCTTCCTCTAGGACCAGTCAATGTGTGGCCAGGTCAATTTACCTGAAAGGAGGCCTTGGGAAGCCAGCAAATATAATTATCAAAGTGAAACCTAAGTTTTATTTAAAACCTTGGATATTCCATGACCATGAGACATTGGCAAAAGGAAGCTGTGGACATAGAGTGAAGCCATCCCAAGCTAGAGGTGATGTGTGTTGCAGGGAGCAGAACTGGTCCATGGGGACTACCCTGATGTTTTGTTGCCTGATTGGTTACATTTTAAATCTCTAATGCCAGACATGGAGCCTGAGATTTTGGTTTATATTTGGTGTAATTATTTATAATCATGCCCAGTTCTCCTTTTTGACATACGAGTATATGCTTTGTTCCATTTTATATTGATTGTTACAGGGCTCAGAGTTATGAGTTTGGCCTGGGTCAGAAGAGATTTTTGAATTATGAACAGTGTTGGGACCATGTGGACTTTTGGACATTATCTAAATGCATTTTTCACGATGATACAAAAGTATTTATTGGGAAGGAGTGGGGTATAATGATTAAACGTGATGTGTTTAGGCAAGAGGTTGACAGGATTGTAGTTGTAATGACTAATCCTCATTGTCAATTAAATGCTTTCTTTTATAAAAAACAAAACAAAACAACTTTTGTTATGGTGTTTCTTCACACTAAGAGAACAGTAATATTTGTAATAGCATCTGTGCACATGCGTAATATATAGTCATACAATTATATACCTCAAACTGGAAGCATCCCAGAAATCCATTAACAACCGAACTGATAATGAATGCCATATTTGTCAGGGAAAATAGTTACAATTAAATGCATCATATAACAGACACCAAAAGTACATTTTAAAGAAATAATAAATCACAGAATCTTAAACCATGTTACGACAATAACAGCTTACTCAAATATGGCTACTGGTGCAGAGATGAGTGCTAAAACGGGAGAAATAGAAAATGAAATAATTAACAAAGATTTCAGGTTCATTCTTCCTAAAGCTAGAAGATGAGACAATAAAATTAAAATGTGTATTAGGTATGAGAAAATTTCCAACCGACTGGTTCCATTCTCTTTCTTAATCTTCACACACACACACACACACACACACACACACACACACACACACACACACACAGGACATACAGGACTTGGTATGTATTTCATAATTATATACAACAGAAAACATGAAGAATAGTATGTTCCAACTTTATGCTATGAAGGCCTGCTTGCTTCTCTTCATTGTGGAGTAATGGTTTGAAGCCTTCTCTGGGTTTAGCTCACTTCCATTTGTGATTTTAAGTCAGCTACTTAGCTTCTTTGTGCTATAATGTCTTCATCTCTAAATCAAAAGTACTAATGTACTAATTCTAATTCTCTGTTTCGAGCACCAAGTAGGTTCATATTTGTATAGCACTTAGAACAATGCCAACAAGTTAAATAGATTTATGAAAGCACATATATTGGCCTTCCTTCCTGGAATTAGGTAGTTGCTTCTGAGGATGTGTAGGATAACAAAGAAATAGAAAATGCCTTTCAGACATTTTGATTGGTTTTACATTGACTTAAAAGTTAATTTCGGGAGAGTTTATGTTTTTGAAGAAATTATTCTTTAAAATTTCTTTTTTTTCATTTTACATACCAAACACAGTTCCCCCTCCATTCCCTTCTCCTGCTCGCCATCCACCTCCCTCCCTCCCTCCCTCCCTCCCTCCCTCCCTCCCTCCCTCCCTCCCTCCCTCCCTCCCAACTCCATCCACTGCTCCCATAGGGAGTCAGCAAAGTCTGGCATATCAAGTTGAGGCAGGACCAAGGACCAAGTCCCTCCACCTTGCATCAAGGTATCCCTCCATAGGGCATGGGCCCCAAAAAGCCAGTTCATGCACTAGGGATAAATCCTGGTCCCACTACCAGGGGCCCCAACCACTGCCTAAGCCACACAACTGCTGTCCACATCCGGAAGGCCCAGTTCGCTCCCATGCAGGTTCCACAGCTGTCAGTCCAGAGTCTGTGAGCTCCCACTAGCTGCAGTCAGTTGTCTCTATGGGTTTCCCCATCATGATCTTGACCTCCCTTGCTCATATAATCCCTCCTCCCTCGCTTCGACTGGACTCCAGGAGCTTGGCCCAGTGCTTAGCTGTGGATCTCCACATCTGTTTCCATCAGTTACTGGATGAAGGTTCTATTGTGACGATTAGGGTAGCCATCAATCTGATTTTAGGGGAAGGCCAGATCAGGCACCCTCTTCATTATTGCTTGGAGTCTTAACTAGGTTCATCCTTGTGGATTCCTGGGAATTTCCCTAGCACCAGGTTTCTCCCTAACTCCATAATGGCCCTCTCTATTAAGAGATCTTTTTCCACTGGGCCATGGTGGTGCACGCCTTTAATCCCAGCACTGGGGAGGCAGAGGCAGGAGGATCTCTGTGAGTTTGAGGCTAGCCTGGGCTACAGAGTGAGTTCCAGGAAAGGTGCAAGGCTACCCAGAAAAACCCTGTCTCGAAAAAACCAGAAAACAACAACAACAACAAAAGCAAAATATCTCTTTCCTTCCTCCAAACTCCACCATTCCCTCATGTCCTCATACCTCATCCCCTGCCCCCTCCCCACATGCTCCCAGTTTACCTAGGAAATCTTATACAGCTTATATTTCTTATATAGTATACAATGTATTTATTTTTTTGCATTTCATGAATATGGCTTGTTTCCTACAATAATCTATATTAATCAAATGTATCAGATTCATGTTTTTCAGTGTGAAAGGCCTGCATATGTTTTCTTGAATTTATTTCAAGGTGAATGATAAAGTCAGAATAATGGAAAATGTGTGATTATTAAAGTTACGCATTTTGCAAGCTTGTTGTTGATAACTATGAATAACATTTACTTTTGTATCCTGAAAGTTTGCTAACTCCACATTCTATGATAATATTGTAAAATCTTTTTTTTATTTTTTAACTTTTGCAAAAGAAGCAATTTTTATATGAGCTTTTCTCCAAGTGAACGTACTGAAAAAATAAAATGAACATGAGTTTGTGTGCTTAGAAAAGACGATGACATTAGAGCTTCAATACCAGACATTCAGAGCCATTGTGTTTATGTGGAGTCTCCTTAACTTCTCCTTAATTCAACATTAATCTATTTCTTGTGATGAGTTTGTTTGCAGTGTCCATCTGTGTGTCTGTGTGTCCAAATCATTCCTGTTTTTTACCTCTAAAATTAAATTCAATCTTCCCCTGGTCTATAAATAGCTATTACAAGATTCTCAGGTGAACTGTGGATGCTATTTGAAAGAATATAACCTAACTGTTTTCCTCCTAATGTGTGTGGATAACTCATCTCATGCCTCAGAAACCATCTTTTCTTCTTGTATAATCTTGACCCTGTAATGCTTGTGGCTTGTGTACAGCAGTTCCTTTATTAAGTGTTCTACTTCAATTGAAGTAATTTTCCCAATCTTGCAAATTCTCACAGTTGTTTTGTTATATATAGCTGATGGTGGAGGGCATTCCTAGGAGACAAACATCTGCCAAATATTGTGCTTTGTTTTCTAAGAAGATTGCCTGGAGGAAACGGTGAATTGCTTTATTCGTATTTTAAGGGACTAGAAAGCATGGCAGTTCTACGGATATTGATTTGTATCTCTTCCATTTCTCCTGTGTTGGATTTTATTTCATTGTTAGATTGTAAAAGCAAAAGCAATGAGAATTTTTTAAAAGTTGAGAGGATGGGACAAAGACGGCGCAGTGTAACCCTTCTCAGTGAATTGTGAATATGAAGAAGTACTGCAGGAAGGACTTAAAAGTCTTGTTACATTACTTCATCATTAAAAGATACTAAAATGTGATGGCAATTCCCTCTAAGCACTGCTTCCCCATCCTTAACCTTAAACACTGAAACACTTAGAAATCTAATATTGAAATACTAGAAACATTAAAAATAGATAGGGGGATGCCTTAATGGCCACAGCACAGTGAAAAAGCATTACACAACAACAGTCTAACCTAACATATGCCTCATCTCCTCATGAACAGCTAATTGTTACTCTAATGTAGTCACCTCTATTTATAGGCAGCTTTTTATGTGCTTAATAGGCTTTCTCCTTAAGTCCCCTGACTGTGCCTTAGTCCTCACAGTGAATGGAATTCTCCTAAAATCAAGGCCAGGTGATGAATTAGGCCCATTGGCTCTGATCAC
This sequence comes from Peromyscus maniculatus bairdii, assembly GCF_049852395.1. Classification (NCBI taxonomy): domain Eukaryota; kingdom Metazoa; phylum Chordata; class Mammalia; order Rodentia; family Cricetidae; genus Peromyscus; species Peromyscus maniculatus. Next base: position 28,305,121 of record NC_134867.1, read on the forward strand.
GAAGTACTAGGGTCTGGTTGTCTAAACAGCTATTCCTGTTCAATGGCATCAGTGCATTTCCCTCTAGGGTGATAATTGCTCAGAGCTCATTGTGGCTCATTTCTTTATAATGCCCATAACAGTGCTTTTTCAAGGGAAGGAATTGAATATTTTAGTGCCGTGATAAAATGCAAGAAGGCATGCTGCTGTAATGTAGTTGGCCTCATCTGGGCACAGTATGAACAGTTGTATTTATGACAGCCATTTCACACTTTGTATATTTGGGAAATGGTGAACTCTTTACGTGTTCATATATAAGGGTTTGTGAAACTTCCACAAACTGGTAAGAATAGAGTGCTTGTCTGATTTTGATTTCTAAAATTATCTTATTTATTGTGTCTTTTATTTTGTTTACGAGTTTGTGTGTGTGCTCAGGCACATGCTCATATTAGCAGAGGCCTGAGGACAGCTCTCAGGAGTAGTTCTCTCCTGTCACCTTGGGAGATCTGAGGTTGAACTCAGGTCCTCAGGACTGCAGCCAAGTGTCTCTGCCTACTGAACTATCTCACTGCCCTTGCTTCTTTGACTTCAAACTTGACTTCAAACATGATTGAATGGTGTCAGTCTGGGAATTGGAAGCCAAGAGGCTGACTGCTTCTCACTCTACAGAGATAATGTGTCCATTTTTCTAGGACTGCTATTTTGTCAAATACACAGCTGCTGGGTCACCATCTGAACCTTCATCATATAGAGGATTCTGTATTTTCACAAACCCATTCCTAGTTCTACAGAAGGAAGGCTTGCATCGCATTTCTTTATTATAAACAGAAAATGCAAGAAGGAGTGCTTAGTTATTGATGCTGAATGAGAAAAAGAGGAAGCCCATCACTGTCCTTCAGCTGTGTTCAAAGGTCTTTTGTTGCTCCTTGATGCATAAACAAACCATATGAATCTCTATTGATTTGCCCACACAATAGTTGAAACTTTCATCAGAGGCAGAACCAGTTATAAGATGAATGTATCAAAACCACATTCTTCCCTGTTTGATTTAGTCTCACAGTCCCTGCTCTGTTTCTACTCTAGCCACCTGTTATATACGAATGTGAACTATGTGAGCATCATTTTCTAACTTAGACTGTTGCTCTTCCAAACATAAGCAATCTAAAAAGAAGAAAAAAATAAATAAAGCAGCAAGCTACATCTTTCGGAAACTTCTTTGCATTGAACTAATGGATGTGGGATAGAAAGCCAATTTTAGATATCCAATTACAAGTGATATTACCCCTTGGAGTGTTGACAAGAAGTCTATTTTCAGCAAAGTAAGTGGGTGAAAAGAAAACTGTGTTTAACCCTTGTGCTCAGAGATAATTGGACAAAATGCTATGCAGGTAGGGAAATGTTGGCACTGCAAACATCCAATAGGTCATCACACATAGGTAAAGGTCACAAATTCATCTTAGGAAAAGAACATTGGTTTTGATGAAGGGTGATTTTTTTTTTTTGTCTCAGATATTTCGGTGGAAAATGAGATAGTTCCGTGTACCTTAACTGATTATTTACAAATCCCACATTGGTGGAATGTGCAACAATGCCTGATTGGTTTTAAATGTAACCAAATGGCATTGCCATCCAATGAGCATGGATAGGTAGCCCAGGGATTAGCTTCAAACTGGCAACTCTAATGATTTGATTAGTCATCCAAAAGATTCCATCCATTATCATTATCATCATCCATTCATGCTCTAATAATGAAGCGTTACTAGAAAATGGAATGAACAAAACATTCAATCATCAGTGTCATAGGCCCATAGCCAATATATATTTTTCTTTAACATTTGTATTTGGAAAACCATGGTTTCAAATCTGTTTTAATATCTGGTTTTAGACAGCCGATAGGGGGAAGAAATCTGTCCTTCCATTTCTTCATCCTTACTACTTAACACTCTATTCCACGTCACAGTATTTATTGTAAGGGATCAGAAATGATACCCCGACATGCCCAATACATTGAAAGCAATAGCATCAAGTTATGTGTGGACACATGAACAGTCTTGGCTTATTCTTCATGTTGAGATTTCCATAACATATTTCCCCCTGGGATAAACCCATGTTAATTAGCTTAGTTTCCTTGGTAAAGTGTTAGATGAAGACAAAGTACAAGCAACATACCAAAACTCCATATTCCTGGGGGAAGTGGAAATAGGTCAAATCTCGCTCCTGCCGTCTCCAGTGCCTTTGTCTTTGGATGTGTCATCCATCGCGTTTCTGTTCCAGAGAAACAACTTGCATAACCTTGATTTGATTAGTCATCCAAAAGATTCCATCCATTATCAACACAGGTGAAAGCAGATGGCCAATAAATACTTAGCCAATGATTTGATCATCTGACTTATGTTATGGTCAACTGGCCTCAGGCTCACACAAAGTGTGTCAATCTTTGCCTTCAAGCCTTAGCTGCTCTTGCATGGTCTTTGTGAAAATGCTCATTGCTACATGCTCCTGGCCAATGAGACCAGGTTCCAGCTCATGTTTTAAAATGTAATCTATAGATTAAATTCCTCAATTGCTTAAAGTGCTTATGGGCTCAAGGATGAAAATGATCCCTCACATCAACTAGAAGGAACTTAACCAGTATTCTCTGAGCTCTTTAAATTGGGGTATATAATTTAAAATGGAGACTTGTTCAGTACAAAATTATACATTACTAATGCCAATGAAATCACTATTTTTCCTGAATCGCTTATAGCCCATTTGACACACACTGGGACATGAAATTTACACAGACATGAAGTCTATTGTCAGTTCCATAACTAGAGGGAAGAGAAGTTCAAAATTAATAGATTTTCACCTTGCTTTCAAATCATTCATTATATTGCACTATTTTCCCATGCAGCAAATGTGTAATAATTTAATTCTTGAAGTAATATGGCATTAATGCTATTGTAGTATTCTCTTTAATGATGAAAAATCTGAAATGTAAACATAGGAATTAGACTAGCTGGGATCATATAGTTATTGAGCAGTGAAGCTGGAGCTGGGATCCAGGCAGCAGTGTCTAGTGCCTGCCCTCTTAGGACTCTGGGTATTTACAGCTTTGAGGTGTTCGTTCTTCATCATGCCACAGGTAAAAGGAAATACAACTATGTCATGAAAAGGAAGGTGATTTGTTTTTTGATGCAAGCCATGGTAAATAATAAAATAATTTAGCTGAGGTAGGGTTTTACAAAAGGCTTTAATTTTCTCTGTTCTTTATTGTAGTAACAAGTAAGCAAAGCTGTAACTTGAAACTGTAGCATCTAATAGGGTAAAATTGGCAAGACTTGAAGCCTCATGATTCTGAGATGAAAATGTAATTTTTCAGCTAGTCGGACCTTTAGGTACTTATTTTCTCTAGTGTAAAATGAGGAGACATGCATTCATTTTCTCATTAGTAAAATGCACTAATTTTCTCTACTGTAAACTGGAGGAAAATGACAGTTCCCTCAACTTAGGATTGTATCATATGGAAAATTAAATAGTGTACATGTAGCAAAATGAATTTTAGTTGAATGTGGGATACATTTCTCACTTTATACAAAATAAATTTCACCTTTTTAAAAAGCTTTCATTCCATTTAGCTGTGGCAGATTTATCCTTAGTCATTTGGCAAGTAATGCCTCTCTGTTGTCTAATCAGAGTCCCAAGAATTTATGTTACATCAACCCATTATAAGAACAATGATTATTTTACTGACTGTATTGTACTCAATACAAGCTAAAGTCATCAGAGAAGGAGCCTCTGTTGAGAAAATGCCTCCATGAGATCCAGATGTAATGCATTTTCTCAATTAGTGATCAATTGGGAGGGCTCAGCCCATTGTGGGTGGTGCCATCCCTGGGTTCGTGGTCCTAAGTTCTTAAGAAATCAGGCTGAGCAAGCCAGAGGAAACAAGCCAGTAAGCAGCACCCACCCATGACCTGTGCATCAGTTCTTGCCTCCAGGTTCCTGCCTTGCTTGAGTTCCTGTCCTGACTTCTTTTGGCGATGAACAATAATGTGGAAGTATAAGCCAAATAAACCCTTTCCTCCCCAACTTACTTTTTGACCATGATGTTTCATGGAAGCAATAGAAATCCCAACTAAGACAGATACTACTCAAATACTACTTATCATTTAGTTAAGTGGATTACTTACATTTTTTTCTTTCTTTTTTTTCTGGGTGTTTCTCTCTCTCTCTCTCTCTCTCTCTCTCTCTCTCTCTCTCTCTCTCTCTCTCCTTCTCTTTCTCTCTACCCATCTCATCTCATCTGGGAATCATTAAATAGGCAAGGAAGGACAGCTATGCAGTGAACTTCAGAGACTCACCTGCCTACCTGCCTCTATCCTATCAATACTGAGATTACAAGCATGTGACTGTAGCTAGAGTTTTCCGCCTTGCCCACAGTCAGGACAAATCTTTGTCACCCGCCAGTCCCACAGCCGCTCAGACCCAACCAAGTAAACACAGAGACTTATATTGCTTACAAACTGTATGGCCATTGCAGGCTTCTTGCTAACTGTGCTTATAGCTTAAATTAATCAATTTCCATAAATCTATACCTTGCCACGTGGCTGGTGGCTTACCGGCATCTTCACATGCTGCTGGTCATGGCGGCGGCTGCAGTGTCTCTCCTCGTCAGCCTTCCACTTCCCAGAATTCTCCTCTCTCCTTGTCCCACCTACTTCCTGCCTGGCCACTGGCCAACCAGTGTTTTATTTATTGACCAATCAGAGCAATTTGACATACAGACCGTCCCACAGCATGTGACACCATGGCAAGGCAAAAACTTTATCACCTGAGCCATCTTCCCAGGCCCAATTCATGCTTTTAAAATCTTCCACAGAGTAATTTGTAAGCCCAGGTCAAATCTCAGTCTCTCATGTAAGTCTTAGCTGTGACACTTGTCAATATAGATGTTGCTATAGGTCCTCACTATAGAGAGGTGATTGCCAGTTCCTGTTAGTCACTAAGGCACACAGTGAAACCCTGGGATACTCAACATACCTATCCACACATTTTCTCATACCCTGGTGCATATATCATAATGCAGCTTCATATACTCAGAAGTAATGCTTGGTCATTTTGTCTCCTGATCTTATTTCCATCGTAAATCACAAGGTGTGAGGAGGTCTCTTATGATATGAGGACATACACATACATCTCTCATCTGGGTGCTCCCTCATCCTGGAGGATGATTCTTCTCTTCTAGTATTTGTTGTTGGTGGCCTTCAGAGCTTTGCGTGGGTGTTTGTGAAGGAGGAACCTGGTCCCCATGAATCCCATTTCTTATAAAAACTTAGCTATTAGTTTCAAAATACAAAATTTTCACTAACTCCTTATCTGTTTATAATTGCATCCCTTTAATCTTCCTCCCTGAAGCAAGGAATGAAGTACCAGTTACCTCAAAACTCTAAAGGAGTATTCAAGGGGGAAATATTAAATTACAAATATAACTTTTTTTTTGTTTTTCGAGACAGGGTTTCTCTGTGTAGCTTTGTGCCTTTCTTGGATCTCGCTCTGTAGACCAGGCTGGCCTCAAACTCACAAAGATCCTCCTGCCTCTGCCTCCAGAGTGCTGGAATTAAAGGCGTGCGCCACCACCGCCCGGCTACAAAAATAACTTTAAGTATATACCTCAAAATATGACACCATCCATGATCTCTGAAGAGATTGCCAGGATAGATCAGTGTTCAGCAATTAATCACCACAGTGACTGCTACTCTTGCTGCCTTTGCTGTTCATAACTACTCCACATAAAGTACATCAGGAGTGTCTCAGGCTGTGAGACAGCAAGAGGACCTATTTGATTAAAATCGAGCCTAAGGCAGGAGGCATCTACCCATGTCTCTGCTGGCTCCTGAGACCTAAGGGAGTGTTGCCATATGGGGTGATAACTATCAAACCTGTTCTTCAAGTATCTGTCTTCTTATTCACCACTGTTCAACCTCATAAACAGAAATCCTCTATTGTTGGATTTTATGTATAAGGCAGCCCTATTCCTGGAAATCTCGGCTTTCTGACAAAGTGTATGATAGAACAGATGGATGATTAATGTCCTCATTGATTATGATTTGGTTAAAGATAATGGACCAAATTATTAGTAATGATTACACAGCCAGTTAGAGTTGGAGTAGCAGCTATAAATCACCATAGTACCAGCCAAATTCCTTTCCTCATATTTACCACTTTCATTATTTGAAACCATATTAAGTGAGATTCATGTCCTCTTTTAATTATATATATATGCATACACACACACACACACACACACACACACACACACACACACACACACACACACACATTGAGCATCAAGGATGTGTCAAGCATTATTCTAGGACATACATTAGCAAGCCAAAGAGAAAAGTCCTCTCCCTCATGAGATTTACATTTTAGTGAGGAAAACAGGCAATCAGTAAACTAAAGGGTCAAAATGTTAGTATATTAGAAAGCAGCAATAAGGTTAAATGAGAGAAGACATTGAAAGTTTGAAACATGAAATACTAAAGAGTTTATAACTTTAGAGTACCAGGCAGGTCTAAATGAGACTCTTGCTATAGTACAATGGTAGAGAATGTGCTTTGGATGTCCAAGAACCCGCGGTTCGGTTCGCTTCAAACAGATGCATGCACATATGATTTTCCATGATAAAACGAAATGGTACTTTGTATTGAACAACTGAAATAATGGAGAAAGTACCACAGGTATATGGGTAGAATTTTCCAGGTGGAGAGGACAGAAACTGTGAAAAGGCATGGGCAGGGGAATGCTGCTGATGCTTAAGAGTTTAGAACAGAGAGGCTGTAGCTAAGGGGGTAGGAAGAGAAACACAGATAAGGTCCACAGAGAGACAGAACTGTGAGGTGTGTGGTAAGAGACACCGACTATTTCTAGGGATTCTCTTTTGCTCTAGGATGGGATGTCATTGGGGCATTTTTAGAAGAAGGGTAACATGATCTCATTTTACACTTAAGAACCTCACTCTGGCTGTCCTTATGAAAACAGACAGCATGTCAACAAGGGAAAGTGAAAGTTCACTAATTTCTGAGCTATTATAGAAAAGATGTTAATGTAGTTGAGACCCACTAAATTTTATTTCAATAAAAATTTCTTTTTATTAGGCTTCAAATTTAAGAATTTTGAGATGGGAAATTCTAAATTTTACAAGTCAAATTACATCTACTCATTCTACACTTAAAACACTTCCTAATTTTATGAGCTGCAGTTTTGCCCTTTGAAGAATTACACCATGAACTAGAGAACTGATCTCTGTGATGATATATTGTGTACCCTAATAAAATTTGCCTGATGAACAGAGAACAGAATAAGCCACTAGATTAAACATAGAAGCCACTCAGTGGTGGCACACACCTTTTAATCCTAGCATTCGGGAGGCAGAGAGATCTGTCTGGATCTCTGTGAGTTCAAAGCCAACCTGGACTACATGAGATTGACTCAGTCTAGGAGAGAAACAGAGCCAGGCAGTGGTGACACACCTTTAATTCCAGTACTTGAGAATCACATGCCTTAAATCCCAGCACTTGAGATCTCATGCCCTTGCTTGGGAATTCACACACCTTTAATCCCGGCACCAAGAAGGAAGTGATATAGTGGGTGGAGAAAGGTATATAAGGCCTGAGGAGACAGGAACTAAAGCCTTTTCAGGTGAGGAAGCTCCTTTGGCTAGAGGCCTATCGACTGAGGCTTTTTAGGCTGAGGAATCCTAGAGGGAGAGTGGCTGTAGCTTGTTCCTTTGTCTCTCTGATCTTTGGGCAAATTTTATTAGGTTACACAATATATCACCACGGACCTCAATGAATACATACCGCAGAAGCATGTTTACGTGATATATATATAGGGCATGAGTAGAGCAGGAAAATTCCAGTTCTTGTTTCTTCTCATCTTCCTGATCTTGCATTTCTCCAGCTGAACCAAAAAATGTTCAACTCCTGGTTCTACAGAAACATTGATGTGTTCTACAAAACTGCAGATATTGCCAAGAGGAAAAAAAATACCACATGGTTAGCTCCTAGCCTCCTGTCGTACCAATAACTCAACGGGCCAGTATTAGAACTTGTTCACAGATCATGCTGTCTTTCTTGTGATGTCTATTTAGCTGTTGACAATGATGCTATAATATCTTCTTCTTCTTCTTCTTCTTCTTCTTCTTCTTCTTCTCCTCCTCCTCCTCCTCCTCCTCCTCCTCCTCCTCCTCCTCCTCCTCCTCCTCCTTCTTCTTCTTCAACTTTCAAAGGTAGGTTCCTATGAGTCTCTAATATGTATTGCTTTTTGTCACATTATCACTTGGTCAAAAGTGAAATTTATAGTTGGAAACCATCTATGCTATTTCACTGATTCATACTGATTGAGCATTAACGTCTTAGCATGAAAGCTATTTAAAGGGGCATGTATAAAGTGTCTGTCAGATGGATATTTAGGAATTTTAAGAAATAATTAATAAAATATTAAAACCATGTCTTCTTTTGCGAGAATAAGCCAGCAAATTAAATCAAATAGATCATCTACTGGATAGTATTGAACTACCCTTCTCACCCCTTTTATCTTGTTCCTTGAAGTTTCAGAATCCATGTGTTAGACTCACCAGAGCATATCTGAAGATACCAAAGTTTCAGAGTAAAAGTTATTGTGTATTACAGCAGTGGTAAAATGCAAATCCATTGAAATTTCAAGAAATACGTAAAACCTGGTAAACTTTTATTTAAAGAAAAAAATCTTGCTTAAATTTTCAGATATTGAACTCTCTAGTTTCTAGACTGCAGGTGTGTCAAAGCACCCCGTTCTGTATTATCACCATGTCATCTCCTGAATTAGGACCATATCAAAGAGGGTTATCAGGTCAAACTGTGACATTATCCAGGCACTGTGCAAAATAACAATCCATAGTTGATAAATATAGTCAAGTTTTGAAAAATAATTAAGCATACTCCATTTTGTTTTGTTTTGTTTTTGCCACATAAAATTCCAAGTCTTGGTTCAACCTATAATGGTCAATGGTAAGTTACTTTTTAAATTAAAAATAAATCTAATACAGAGATCATCTATTCTTCATTTGTATACGCAGTCATTTATATCTGATGAAATGGTTCTATAAAACCACGATATCTCTGTTCCGTGGGGGAGTATAGAATCTGACTTAATGGAGTAATTCAGAATAAGTAAAACCAATGAGAAAAGTTTCTGGATAGTAGTAGCTTAACTAGTTTCATTCTTTTTATATTTTTGGCAAATTCTTAAGTACTTTACATTAAAATATTTTTAAAATTTTTATTTGCTGTTTTAAATATGTCTTATTAATTTGTTGGCTATGTTAAAGAGCAATAAGTAATTTTCTTTGCCTTTTATCAAAAGACTCATGATGATTTTTTCTTAGTGAAAAATCATCCGGGCAAATAATTGGTAGATTGTAGTACTCTACTGACCAGGCTGTATATAACTCACTGATTTTGTGTGAGTTCTGAATGCCTTTGCAGGACTGTGATTGCATTGGGAGCTGGAATAAGCCTGAGCCTGTAAACCAAAAGCTCCTTGAAACAAAAAGGACTGGGAAACTCACAGGCAATAACACCTTTGTGACCTCTGAACTGCATAGCTGTATGATAGTGGACTTGGCCAAGTTTAGCTCTGTCTGGAATCTGTGCTTACTTTTTCCTTTGGAGTGAAAAATGAAGAGTTGGTCAGTGAAGCAAATGAACACAATCAAGACAACTAGAAAATCAGAGATCAACTAAACAGCAACAACGAAATAATTCCTCTGACATTAAAAAAAACCTTAAGAGTAGGGAATTTTGTTATTATTTCAGAGTTGATTACAGGTTTTGTTTTGTCAACTTAACTGCTTGCCTGTGAAAAAATTCATTTCATGTAATATAATTTAATTTAACATACATATACAAAACCATCTGTCTTATGAAGAAGTTTTCCAAAGTTTTATTAATAAGTAATTCTTCATAACATTCGCAAACTTCTTTCAGTGGTCTCTGTTGTTAGGTCAAGCTTGGTTTATTTGGCTAGGACATGTTGGCTTATTACTGTAAGTTGACTACCCAAGGATCTTTATCTTCATGCATGCTCATGCTCGCATGCTAGATGTGTTTGAATATATATATATATTTTGATTGCTCTAAATTTTAATTAGGTAAATTGTTATAGAGTGCTTTATAAGATATTGAAGAATAAGATATATTTAACTGAATCTTTCATCAACATTTTACAATTTGACTGTTTTTTTCCCTCTAACCCTGGGACTGATCTGGAACACAGGTGAAATCATCATTGAGATATAATTGTATAGAACTAATATACTTGAACATTCTTTAGTATCATGAAGAAGATATATGAGGCAAAGTATATGACTCTCACTCATCAGCTCTAAATGGACATGAATATAAATGTGGATCTGGGTGTAACATACATGAGTTGTATATGCACACACATCATACATTTAATGATCTTCCTTTAAAAGCAAGGACATGGGATGGAGAGATGGCTCAGACATGAAGAAAGATTCAATGCTTCCTGATCTCCCAGACTACCCAGGTTCTGTTCACAGCACACACATCGGGGGGCTCACAGTTGTCTGTTTCTCTGGCTCAATGGGATCTAACCTTTGATATAGGCACCTACACAAAGCTTAGTCTGATTTCAACAGTGTGATCACACACACACACACACACACACACACACACACACACACACACACACACACACCTAAAAATTAAGTAAGTAAAAATCAAATAAAAATAGAAGAAAATGAGCAACTTAATGAAAAGAGTTACTTAATTATATTCTTCAAACTTTATCTCTCTTCTGTGATTAACAAACTCAAGGAATTAAAAAAAAACCAACTTAGTCATAAGGGAATTTCAAAAAGATAAGTCTATTCCAACATTCTTTAAAGCTTCTGAATTTGGCAATGGAAAATGTTATCTTTCAGGACCTTTGCCAGTAAACTACATTAAAAGCTCAGAAGTGTTTTTTCAGAGCTCTGAAAACAGCACTCTCCAACATCCTGATAATGAATCCTTACGAAACTTTCAAGCACAGGAAAAATGGATGGAGAAGATCATGATTCTGTATCTATCGGTCAAAATGACTGCTTTGAGATATCCAAGGCATCTTTATAATTTCAAGAATCCTGTCTGACATGGATGGGTGATGGTTCATGGGACATTATTCCTTATACTGAGCTAATAGATATTGATTGATTCTGGAAATGGGGTGCTATTATCTTCATTTATGTACCTACTCTTGAGTCCTCTGACTTCAACAGACAGTTCTAAACCCATAGTCACACTGATGGCCTTGGTTAAACTCAGTGGGTCAGAACTAATAAACATGAATATGAAAAGTGATTTGTAGGCAGGAAGGATGGGTAGACAAGAATTATAAGAATGGTCTGTATTTATTGTGTGTGATAAGAATCAAAGAAAAAAATGTGTGTAATTCTCAAAGAACAAATCTAATTAATAAAAAAAAACTGAATACTGACTGGAACAGTTCTTTTGCTGAAATTTGTTTCAGCATTGATTATATTGGTAAGACTCTATGAATTAAAATATACACAATCACTTCAATGTTCTATATTATGTCATAACACATTGGATATATTATTTTATAAATAATGTTGTAGCAATATGCATAATTGTAAAGCAAATAGTGTTTGTGTTGCTCTATCAACTTAGAATGAGTGCAGCAATAAATAATTAAAACAAATCATGCTTAAAATGAAATGTAATTCAGCAAACACGCACATGTATATGAATGTTACAAAATTATTCCATGTACATATACCTTTTTCATATGAGATATGTCTGAATATATATTTTACAATATCTGTGAAGCAATAGCAAAGCATTCTAAACCATGAACTATAGACAAATCATCTTTTCCAATTAGTAGACATATAACCAAATTTAAGTTAGTCTCTCTAGATTTTTTTGTTTTTAATTTTGTTGGTTTGTTTGTTTACAGCGATATACAATAAATCCCAAACCCTTTGCATGTTGAGCACACGTTGTACCTCTGAACCATTCCCACAACCTTGCTTCCTTATTTTTAAAATGGAGAAAACATTGCCTCATTCATTACGTTGTCTGAACTCACTAAATAATACATACTGATAAAATGCCTGAAGTCGTTCTATACATACTAATGGTAGTATATAAAATGTGTGCGTGCACAGAGAACAATGTGTAAAACGTATCAGTACTTAGCATTTTGAATTTTCAAGTATAAGGCATGAAATATATTTTGTGTTTTGACAAATTTTATCATTTCTAACATGGGCCAGTTATCTACAATGCAATAATAGAAGCTGTGAGAGAACACTAATGCTGGCACATGATATCACATCTTACTACATTCACCTCTGTCAATAGGGAAACAAATGTGTGGCTATGCCTTTTCAGAACAGCATCACTGGAATTCACTCTGGTGAATTCAATCATAAAGCTCCTCTAAAAATCACAGGAGACATGGTATTTGCCAATGCTAGAAAGAGAACACTTCACTACAAAAATCTAAAATGTTCCTGTAGCCAACTGAAATGGCATTCTCGTGTATTCCTAGTTAGAATTTCTGTTATAACCCACCACTGCAGTAACTGTTGGACAAGTTAGCAATCTTGATAGCATAGCTCCTTTCATTTCAACCCTTGATTGGCCTTTAGCAGTCACAGTAAGTGAGGCTGTCATCCCATCTTCCATCCTTATGAAATTAAATTTTATGAAAGAGACGTCACCTAGAGTTTGTGAAGTATGATTGACATCTTCCATATAGCTACCTTGCACTAGTCAAAGAAATAATAACTGTGCCCTGAGGCATGTGCTTGTGTCTGGATTTTTGGAGAAGAAGAGCAGCTCAGAGCGAAAGGAAATGGAGAAGACATCATGCGGGTCATTCAGTCACTATGATATCCCTTTTACCAACAAGAGCATCCAAGCTATCACCTTCAATTATGCTAAATATTCAGTGTATACTTAACAGGGACAATCTGAAAATGTTGGTGGCATTATCCATTTATAGACTCAACTAAAACAAAGACAGCTAATGGGAAGAGAGTTAATGTATCCCAGTAGTATTTTTATCTTAAATTCTTTTTTCAAAAATGCATTCAAAGGCACACAAGTAGATTTTGAGACTAAACCTGAAAGTTGCCTTTATATTCTTGTCTAATAAAGATACATGATGTATATTTTGGACCCTTTATCAGCTCTTCAGAAAAAAATGTCTATATCTACCTAAGTTGACACATTTTAAATTCTCCATATGGCAACTTTAATATGTTTATTATGATTTTTTTGCTTAAAATATTGTATTTTCCCTAGAGACAAGTCATTTGCCATAAGAAAACAAACCCTTGTGATAAATGAAAGTAAGGACCTCACAAGCTATTTCTGTTTTGCTTTTACTAGGCTCTTAGTGGATATGTAAGTCTGTGCTAAATAAATATGTGATGCTGTGGAGCTTGGCGACTTTCTCTAAGTGTCTGTAGTTTTTATGAAGCTAGTCAGCACCCTCATCTGCTGTGCTGTGTACCAATCATGTTGGCCATAGACTGATGTTTGTTTATATGTGCTGGGCTAACACTGGGAGACTTGGAAGTGAATCGGAAAAAAATATGTGGAACCATAATGAGGATTATCTGGTCACTTCCTTCCAGGCTATCTTATAAATTTTGTGAATCTCTGCTTCAATTTCTGATATAATATATACCATAGTCAATATAGATTCTTCTAGAGGACATGAAGTGTATCTGATCAGCTCATTGGTGATTCTTATTCCCAAATCTCTCTAAGACCTAGGTCAAGGCTTTGGTTGGCTTACTGTTTTCAGTATTTCATCAATGCTTATAAAGTATATGTTGTAAAATTTCAAATAAATACTGCATAGTTTTCTCTAAATTGTGTATATCTCACCTATTTTTTTATTGGCTTGATCTTGACTTTATTATGTAGAGACTGAAAATTCAAGATCTAGTGGTTTCTTTGCTTTTTTGAACTCACACCTGTAATGTGCCTTGTGTGATACCTGAAAACTCCCTAGAAAAACTGTCATTTTTGATATGTTCTGGGTCTTTGAGAGGCTAGTTTCTCATAGAACAAAATTATAGTCTCCACAGAGAAATCAAAGCAGTGATCTCTCAACTTAATGGACCTCTTCTGTGAACATGTTAGTCCATTTCACAAGGACCTACTGAAATGCTAAATTTGGTAAATGAGTCTTAGGCTATGTAGGTTTGAAACGACTTTGACACATAACTTCTGATAAGTATCTTTGGTTTTGGCTTCATAGGAGCCACATTGATAGCATTAACTAACTGCACTGGGAGCAGAAAATATCAGTTCAACTTTTTTTTTCAATACAAATGTTCTGACCTATCTGTGAAATCACCTGTACCATGAATTACACTATTTGTAGGAATGGAATAATAATAATAATAATTATGACTATTTTTTAGGGTTCATGATGACTCTGTGAATTTGAAAACCATAGACTTCAGGCATAAAAATAGATACAAGTTTATTTTTTGATCTTGTTCCAAGAACAAAGAACCTTTATATTTGTTTTCCTATTGAATTAGAAAAGCATGTAGTGCAGAAGTACTAACAGTTAGTATGTTGCTAACAAAGTATGAATAACATACGATAAAGATCTAGTATGTTTAGTTGCCAATAGCTTGAAAAGAAAAGGACATTTGTGTCAGAATGCAGGGATTTCTCTATAATCATGATATTGAACATGTTAGCCTTTGTGATGGTTAATATATTCATGTGTAAAACAAGTATAATATCTGCTAAATTTTGCATAGTTTTAGGAGAAGCCTTAACTGAAAAACATTAAGGTTCAAACAGGATACCTAAAATAGGTGTTGTTTAATTATAATTATGACATCAGAACCCAGATAAATTGATTCAGTGAGAGAACAGAACTTTAAAATATGATGAGGCAATATTAAGATAAATCCACAGGATTTTTTAAAATTTCAGTTCCAAAATTCAATAAATGTTAATGATTGCAAGCCATACCCTCCCATACACACATTTATAAAATAGCCTGTGAACATAGAGAAAAAGAATAAGAAACTTTATGATTTTATAAGTTCATTTTAATGGGAAAGAATATTTTTATTTGTGCTCATTTATTAACATACTGTGTTGCTTTATACAAGGTTTTTTTCTGTTTTTTTAACTAGTATAATATGCTATTTATCAGCTTGTTTTTTGATAGCAGGAGTGTTGACTATGAGATGGTTTAAATTGCTATGCAGAATGAACAGCTGTGAGAAATAATAAATGATTTTATTATTATTAACAACTAGAATATGAGGTACCATATTTAAAATTATATTTAAATAAAATTATTATCAAAAGTAGGGGCAACCTAAGTTAGCTATTCATTACTACACCTCTAAATTTTCTCAGAAAAATATGAGTCTGCTTTAGTACAAATGCAAGGTATCAGAATTTCAAGTCACAGGAAAATTCACTTCTGTAATAAACATAATGTTTCTATTTGATTCCTTTGTTTCTATGTGAAATCACTAATACATTATTATAAGTCGTTTTTTATAACGAGTACTATTAGTCTTTTTAAAAATATTGTATACTTATTGAGTTATTTTATGCATGCATACTCAACCACGCATAAACATGAAAATACACACACGCGTGGAAAGGATGTATGATGCAGGGGGCATGGTGCATATGTGGAGGCCACTTCTCTCCTTTCCTTCCATTATGTGATTTCTGACCATCCATCTCACATTGTCAGGCTTGACGGCAAAGAGCCTTTACCTAAATCCTTTATTCATGTTAGCTATGTGGAGGCAGATCTTTAGAATGTCCTTTATTGGAGGAGTCATAAAAGTTGGCAACACAGGCAATGATGTTTGGCAACTGGGTTTTGTTAGTTGTTGCCGTGTTACTTCAATAGATCTGAGACACTAAGTACTATGTCAGAAAAAAAAACACTCTTCAACACCCTCCCGCTACAGAATTTAGATTTTTGGAGGGATATCTGTCATAGTATAATTTGTATTCATGGCCAAAAGTAAAAGAAACATTAAATCATTTCTAACTGAAATAAACTAGCAGTTGCAAATATCTAGAATGATATTTGATGTAAAATACCGGTATCTGAATTTGTATGCCGGCTGAAATGTGTTAATAGTAGCAATCATCTTAAAATGCAAACCACGCATTTGATGCATGCTCTGTATAGATATTACTCTTCATTTATCTCCATGAAGACTGCAGGAGATAATCTGTTATAATCATTCATTTTACGAATAAAGAGAATAAGATGTATAGAGATTAGGGGAACTACCATGATCACACCATGAGTTCAAATCTAACATCAATTAATAATTTTAAAATATGAGATTTCAACTGGAACTTTATGCTGGTGTCTGTTCTAATCACAGTAATGCAGGCCAGTTCTATTTGCTACGGCATTGTAGAGGTGCTTGCAGTGGGTCTGACTGTGATAATGGTGTTGGCAATGGTTAATTTGTTCTTAGTGAAAATCAATTATTTAAAAGAGATGATTCAATTTAAATAAAAAAGTGTTATTCATGACCCATCATTGCCAAATACCTGATAATTTTATTCAAGTGTAAGTAAACGCTCTTGGGTGAAAACCCTGTTGCCTTGATCTGTGGTTACTATTTGCTGCAGATGATGTTTAAAGATTATTTTCTTCATGTTTGATGTGAATAAAATTACTTACTGAGATGGAAATGCTGTCTCCTTTCTATAATGTTTGAACACTGACGTGTATTTGCATTTATTTTGTCCACCACAAGCAAAAAAGAAGAAATGATCACTCTGTTTATACAGTGTTTTGATTTTTGACATTGTGACATTTTGTGATAGTCTAAAGACCTCAGTGTCCCAGTCATATTGTGGAGTCACAGCAAGCCTCTAAGATATTTATAACTTTGTTGGGATTTAGATTAAAACTATGAGAAACTAACATGCAAACTCAGACTATACATACCCTTTGGGGGTAATTTGGCCTGTAGACATATTAATATAAGTCTGTTTTGTGTATTCACACTGGTGGCATCCAAAAATTAGAAACAAATTGAATACCTAAATTAAAATGAAATGCCTTAGTAAAGTACAACAAGGTAGGTTTATGAATGTACCATGCGCTAGTACAGAAAACATGATGGATTTCCCCAAGAAGGAGAATATACAAAGTCATGACCACATTGTAGTCTCATTTATGTAAATAAGTGATGAGAAAACTGGATCCCCACATCTTACAAGTCCATGCAGTTATCCTGGCCTCTATGTTTTTATTCTATTGTAAAGCTGTGTAGCCTACAGTAGTGCTCCATGTTTGTGCTGTTGGCCTTTGAAGAAAGAAAATGAGATTCCTTGGCTCCTCCAAAGCATTAAAACATTTAAGGAAAGTGATGCCATATTTACATTCTGAGGCAAGGAAAATCTTTGTTACAGTGTCAGAGGAAAAAAAAAAAGAAAGAAATTCATCTTAGGCACATTGTCGCTACAAAAATGACAAATAATATTTCTTCAATTTTGTTGTTGAGTTTTAACACAAAATGGAAATGTACTGGTAATATATCGTTCCCAATATGGATTTTTACCATGGATAAATATAATGATAAAATGCATAAGGAAGACGGTTATCATCACTCACATTAGTGATCAAAGATGAGCCCCTAATTTGTTGAAAATAAAAACCTTAAAACAGTAGTAATGCCTGGGCCACTGAGATTTGTGGGCCAAGGAATTAAATTATATGTTTTTAATAGACTGTTGTGTTTAAGGTAAATGGAAGGACTGAAATTTATGTATAAGAAAGGGCTAAGTACAAAAGCTGTTTACATTTAATGTTTTATGTGAAAGTAAGACAGTGGAAAAAACAGTAGTACTATATTTTTCCAGGCCAATTCCTTCCATTCATATATCAGATTATTTGAAGGGCATCAGGTAAATACATTTAAAATTACCCCCATGGGCAAACCCAGAAAGCCACTAAGAATGCATCAAAAAAGGCAATAAGTAAAATAAAACCAGAAAAGTAAATCATGAGTTTTGCCTTCACTAAAGATAAGATAATGTCACAAACTGAAAGTATGGTTAAAGATGCTCTGTACTCTTCCAAAATAAAAGAAATAATGAAGCAATATACTTTCTACCACCAGTATAATGCCTATAACATAACGCCAGGATACATGGAGACATGGAGTGTGTGTGTGTGTGTGTGTGTGTGTGTGTGTGTGTGTGTGTGTGTGTGTGTGTGTGTGTATGTCTGTGTATGTGTGTGTGTGTGTGTTTGTGTGTGTGTGTGTGTGTGTGTGTGTGTGTGTGTGCCAAAAGACAATGATGTCTTCCTCAATCACTCTTCTACCTTGTTATTTGAGATGGTCCTCTTATTGCCCTGGAACTTGCTGATTTGCCTAGAGGATCAGCCAGCAGGGCCCCAGGATTTTCCTGTCTCCACCTCTCCAGCACTGGGATTATAGACATTTATACTTGGTTTCAAATAGTACTATTTTGACCACAGGATAATCAGACACGTTACATCTTAGAATCCTTAGTCTACATAATCTGACAGTCATGCTTATGTCCTTGCATTTGTCCATGACTGAGGAGGGGTACTTATGCATCCAGAACACGGGACAGGTTCAGACAATATCTTACTCTTATATTTATTACTCTTCCTGATGGAAGGAAATCTGAGGAAAACTGAACCATGCCTAAAAATTGTCACCCATCTTAGACTCACTGACTTCCATTCCTCAGTGTAGCTTTAAACTACAGCACCTGTAATAAGGCTACTTATTATGTACAATGGAACAATGAAAAAGAAGAGATGGAGTGTCTCTCTGTGTGTGTATGTGTGTGTAAAATATCATTTATAAGGTTATTCTGTCTTCATAATTTCAAGAGGAAGAAGCTATTAGTTCTGTCATGACAAACCCAATAAATATTGTTAAATTTTCATTTTAGCCTTGCAAACTTAGCAAGTACATTATTGTTTGCGTGTTTTTATAATTAATGATAGCAGTATGATCTTCTTGTGTAATTGTTCCATTTGTTCAGAAAGTTCCCACTGCTTGACGGATAGGCTTTCTGCTTATCTCCTGCTGAGTCCCTGCAGTTATATGATACTCAAAATACAAAAAGTTCAGATTTTTCTTGCTGCTGTCTTTCATTTCTGTTTACCATTTATTCGTACGCAAAGGGGAAGAAAGCTTGATGCGGGAATGAGCTTTCATATACATGATTAGGAGCTGTTCTGTCAGAAGAACTACTTAATCTTCGGCACTATTTATGAGGCACTCAAGGTACATCTTGCATTGCTTTGTGTCACAGATAGATCTCATTTATCTTGCTGAATACTCGAAATAGCTAAAGGCATGTTTCAGCTTCCTGGAAAGCAGTTCATTTATGAAGCTTCTATGTTCAAGCTCTACAGATTTTTTTTGGTCATTAGCCAATCAGAATATTGTATTTCTTTATCTGGCGCTACGATAGATTTAGCATATGCAAGGGACCACAGACTAAATCATTATCATCACTATCATCATCATCATCATCATCATCATCATCATCATCATCACCATCAACATCAATCCCTTCCTCCTTTCCATCCTCTTCCTCTTATCTTTATTTTCCTCCTTCTACCTATATCCCTGAAAAGATGCAGTATCATTATCTGTTTAGGTTGGGTTGTAACAAATACTGTCATTGCATGGTTGAAGCTTTGCTTTAGAAAATGGGGACATTATGCAAACAGCTGTTGGGAATCTCTTTTCTCTTTCAAGTCCCCAAGAGGAAGTCTGTTACTTAGCTAAAGAACTGAAGTGGGAATGATGCCAATTCAAGAAGTCTTCAAACTAGGCCATATGGACAATTTTAAACTTAAAAAAATGCATATAGGTAACACTATATGGAATAAGCAGGTTGTATTTATGTATTTAGGAACACACACACACACACACACACACACACACACACACACACACACACACACACACACACAAGGAAAAGAGGCCATGAACTTGAGAGAGAGCAAGGGGTGTACATGGGAGGGGTAGAATGGAGAAAAGAGAAGGTGGAAACATTGTAATTATACTATAATTTCAAAAATACTGTAAAATATGTATTATTGAGGGTAGGATCTCTCTGTACACACACGGGCTTCACATGTGTGCCACTGCACATATATGGAAGTTGAAGAACAACTCTTGGTAGATAACTTTCTCCTTCCACTGTTGGGTCTCTGGATCTAACTGGAGTCTTCAGGCTTGCACAGTTGAGCCATCTCCCTGGCCCCCTAGGTATTTATTTTAAAAACAGATTGCCTGGTTTGAGAGTCAGCATTTCTTACTGATGATAAATACCATTAAAGCATCGTGATATTAGTAAATTGGAAAGTTTTTTATTAATTAAATTAAATTTATTTATTTATTTTACATCCAGATCACAGTTTCTCCTCCATCCTCCCCAATGAGTTGATTATCAGTCTACCTGAGGACAGGCAAGACAGCCAAAAAACTGTTCCTTTTGTAAAGTCTAATGAAGGATTTGTCAATAATGTGTATTTCATTATCTAATGTAGAAAGAAATTTCAGAGCTACTGACAATTTGTTGCTGTTATTTTGTTATTTTTATTTTTATCTTTTCACTGCTTAAAATTCTTATATGTCTTGATTATAAACTGGGGAGCATAGATTAGATTTTCTTGCTTTATAAACAATGATGACATTTTCTTGTTTTGTTTTTTGTTTTTCACGTTCTTATTTCCTTTTTCGCCTCTCTTTTCCATTGCCCCTATAATGAAAACTCTGTTTGCTTTAGAGCTCTACACTGGAACTGAAAGGGCTCTTTCCGTCTCTTGAAGTTCCTCACTTTACAGTAGGGAATCAAACACTCAGAGAAGAAATGACTCATGTAGCTTGTTTGGTTGTAGATCTTCATCCAGAATCCCAGAGGTTCCCTGACTTTCTTCTTATTCCTTTGTATCAATTCCCATTGTGAATACCCAACTTACAGAGCAACATTTGAAGAGATCCTAACAAGCCCTGCATGGGGACTTGCTTACCTTTCTGGTTGATGACCTCTGGTTAATAGTGCATATAACAATATCGTGTGTGTGTGTGTGTGTGTGTGTGTGTGTGTGTGTGTGTGTGTGTGTGTGTGTGTGTGTCTGTACAAACAACATCTTATAAACAGTGTTTGGTGTCTTCATGGAATTATGCCTGAAAGGCGAGTGGCTCTCTGTGGATACTCAGATAGTGTTCTTTGCAATATACCTGAACACTCCATTCTCACTGTTAAAAAAAATGCCAGATACAATAGTAGAATTATACTTGCTAGTTATAATGTCACAGTGATTCTTTCATCCTTGACCCTATCATGTCTCTCATTTGTGCTGACCTATTCCATCCTCTTTTTGCTATTCTAGGTTTGTGTGCTGGAGAGGCAAATATTTGATTTCCTTGGATATCAGTGGGCACCTATCCTGGCAAATTTTGTACATATTATCATCGTCATCCTTGGTTTGTTTGGAACTATTCAATATAGACCTCGTTACATAACAGGAGTAAGTACCTTCCTGCGTTTACCTAATTTACTGAACTGGAGAAAGACAGACATGTAAGCTACAGAAGGCCTACAAACTAAATATATATCCTACTTTAAGGGTAGCATTATCTTAAATCATGTGTATATTTTCATAGTTTTAGACTACATCAAATAGTTATTGAGTTTGACAATGGATATAATCATATTGTATTTTCATTAATTGCACTTTGGGCAAATGTTTTCATATAATTTACAAGCAGAACCATGATCCTATGTTTCTAAATTATCAAGTTGTGGCCTCCAAATTAAGAAAATTTGATAAGATTGTTTTCTCATTTAAAATAATCCTGTCTCAAAAATTAGATAATCATAGCTTAAAACCACTGCAAACATCTATGTACTATTGATGTAAAAATTTCAATACACATTAGGAATACTGTTTGAACTAGTTAGAAGATAGAATATTCTGGACCATTGTCTCTGTTGTTCCTGTAATTCTCATTTTGACTCAGAGGAAGTATTTTGCATTCCTATTCAAATCAAACTTACTTAACATAAAAGTGAAACTCAACTGTGTTTCAGTTGCTATGGGAACCATAATAGGATTTTTTTTTACTTAGTATGTGCCTCAGATTTCTGCTATCATTCTTCATTAATGTAGGGGCTTTATTTGATGGTCCTATTGTTGTTTTTCAAGTTTAAACTTTTTTTATCCTGTTATATTTTTGACAAGGGAAATGTATGGGGACTTATTTTAAATGTTAAAACTAGTTTGTTGTTACAGCATGTTAGTAGAGTTGAAGATGGCTTCCTTGAGCTCACATCACCAGGGCTACTCAGCTTCTCAAGGTTCATGAAACTCCCTTCTCATAAAAGGTCCCCTTGTCTGGCTAGTATAGGACTCCTGAACACAGATGAGGCTCACTGGAACTGAGGCAAGACTGTAATAGAAGATGCATCCAAGAGGTTCAGTGCCTTGCAAAGGAAGCAAGAAAGTCTATAGTCCATGCATCCAGGAATGTGCTCTGAGAAAGGGCATGCAATATGTGGATCGAGGTAGTGATGTATGGTGTAAAAAGTTGAAGGGTAAATTTTTCTGTTTAAGTTATGATAGTATTGTCCATTTGACAAATTCATAAAAATACACAGATTATTTTTTTATCAGCTTCACTTCCATTGCTCTCTTTGTCACCTTCTCTGGCTGAACTTCTTTTTTTCTTTTTTCCAACTAGTGTCCCTACCTTGGTGTGTGTGTGTGTGTGTGTGTGTGTGTGTGTGTGTGTATGTGTGTGTGCCCACACATGCCCAGTGGCTTCAGAAAAATAGGGACATAGGGCATAAAAATGGAATAAAATCACAGTTTGTCCAAAGAAGACAAAAAATTGCAGTTGAAAGAAACTTAAATAGAATCTGAAATGATAGAAATTCTACTTCTTGAGAAGAAAAATGCATGATTAGAGGTTGTAGCTGACAGTGATGTATTGGCTGCAGTTAAGACTTAAAACTTAGAGTATAACAATGACATTTATCTAATTCTTTCTTTCCTAAATAGGTAGCCCTTTGTGATTTTTATATTTGTCATTTTATATTTTTTATCAGTAGTTCAATATAAAATTAGGCAAATTCACAATTTCATTCCTAACAAGTATTATGGACAGTTTTATGTTTTCCTTACATATGTATTGATGAACCCTATTTGAAAATTGAAATTTTTAATGTATATCATCATATAACAATTTTAAATCTTTTGATATAATATTAAATTATAAATATATATTCTATTGTTCATTTGAACCTTCTTAACTTTAATGCTTACATCATTTACTCCCAAGTTTTACTATTACAAATTGTACAATGTTCTCCATGAAAATACTCTTGTGTTTAATCTATGAATTATTCCTTAGGATAAATACCTAATAATAAAAAGTATATGAGTATTTTTAAGACATAACTGAGAGGTTCATATCCCAAATTCTATTAAATCATCCTGTGGCCAGAAAGTACATTTTACCCTTGCTAGCACTGACAAACAAGAGAAAAATTTACTGCTTTTTAAAATTCTCTTTAATTTTAATGAAGTAGATTATTATTCATTTCATTTCATTTTGGGGTGATAAACTTTCATGGCCATTCAATGGTTTTTTTAATAAATATTTAACAATTTATATATTACATATATGAAAACTCATGGTATTGAATATATTATAGTATCAAATAATACATGATTTTCTCATGTATTTATATGCTATAAATATCTAATAAGATATTATATATTAACATATATCATATAGTTATAAGAATGACTCCTTACCTTGTCGGAGGAGGGAATGGGGGTAGGTTGGGAGGGGAAGGCTGGAGGGTAGGAGGAGGGAAGAGATGGGAATCTGTGATTGGTATATAAAATCTAAAAAAGCATTTAAAAATGAATAACTAAAAGCCTATTTGTAAAATTTCACAAAAGTAAGAAAGTTATATATTAATATAACAATATTTATGAGAGTCATAAAAACTAATTATACATATTTTCACTTAAAATGTTATAAAGCTTTACTTTAATGCTTATTATTTTCATCTCTTTAAAATAATCTCTATTTGTCTTTGTAATTCGTTCTATTGCCTTTGATGTTTTAAAAGTTAAATGCCATATTAAAATATTACTAAATAAGGCTTCAGTCACTGTATCCAATTTTAATGAGACAAAAAGGCCAATGCCCTAAAATGGACTTTAAGGAACAAGCATCCATTGCACAGTTGCTGTCTGGGAAGATGTTCAAATTATTGATAAGACATTTTATTCTATTTAATTGAAATTTCCCCAAAGCATGTGAGTATTCTCCGAAATGCAGAGCATAGTAACAATAAAAAGAGAAGGTAGGTAATAAATTTTGCTTCTGTCACTATTTTCTTTTTCATAAGCATAAAGGTGAATAATTTTCAAATTTAAAATAGTCAAATATAACAAGCAATCTTTAGTCTTTGAGAGCGTTTGGTGTTTAGAATAATATAATATGATCAAGAAAATGAAATAGAACATTTCAATTCCAAATAGGAATCCAGATACTATAGAAAGAGTTGATATTGTATAATTCTTGACAATCAGTTGAGTGAAAAAATACAAATTAAGTCTGGTGAAATTATTCAAAATAAATATATGACTCTGTTGAAAATATTACTTGAAGTTGGAAATCAAATTGTGTAATGCATATTCACTTGAGCTCAAGACCCTGGCAAGCAGAATGCAGTGTTGGGTATCAGACATGGTTTGTTATTGACAGTAATATGCATAAGTTTCACTCACCAGTCCTTTTATGATACCCCAAGGAACATGTAGGTTTCTCTTTGCTGTGGACACAGCAGCTTTCATGAGACTGTCCAAATGAATGCTGCTCTGACACTCAGAATATTTCTACCCTCCTTTTCCTCCCTGTCTCTACTTCCTCCCTAAACTCCGAGTTCCATCATGTCCCTTCGTCAAATTACATAAAAAGCAAGGAAGGATGCAATGCACTAAACTAATAATATTTATTAGTGCCACATTCATGCCAGTGTTTAGTTATGTTCCTCTACAAACCCTACAGGACTCCTGTTAACCTCCTGAACACTGCATGTAAAGGTGTAGGAGTGGGAGGCAGTGGAGGCTGTTGATCTGTGAGTTCTGATGACTGAGCCAGTCCTGTAGCCATCATGCGCATGTCATATGTTTTGACTTCCTTAACTGTGCCTTCCAAGTGAGGACATGCTAATTAAAGGGAGCCCCTGCCATGTTGGGCACAAAGTCTGTGTGATATGTTGATTAGAGTGCCAAATGGCAAATCCAAGACCCCTTTTGCAAATCATTTGGATATAGCAGTTTGGAAGATTTATAGCTATGTAATGAATCTGAAAAACAAAGTGAGTGTGAGGAAGAAAAGGAATTCTGTACTTCTGGTAGTCATTAACTGCTACAGTCAGCGATGCTGTTATTTTTTTTCATTATTCATTGAGACCATAAACAAGCTCTGTGGACGAGTACTTACTGGGTCCATTTTCAAGTAATTTGCTTTTCAGCTGTAATGATGTTGCCTCCCTAAAAATATTTGCACTCCTTAACATCATTTTAAGAAGTTATTATTCTGTATTCAAGTAGATACGTCCTTGCTTTTATAAAAAAAAAAAAAAAGAAAGAAAGAGTAAGGCATTTAGAAGAAAGCTTATCACAGCTAAAACATGAAAACTTTGTGCTGCCTGTGTTCCAGACAGACAATCAGTGTAGATTAGTGACCGAGAGTCTCTTGCAACAGAATCAAATTAACAATATAACTAATGATGTGAAGTCACTGTGAGAGTAAGTATTTTTACATAGACCTAGGGGGAGGACAAAACAGCATTGCATGTTTAATGGATTTGGCCTGTAGTCCTAAATAAAGATAATAATGCAGCATTGTGAATGCAGCTAATTCTCTCAGGAACATTCACTTCTGAGAAAATGTGAGTCACTTATTATATGAGAAGTTACTTTGTGGTCTCACATTAGTGTTGGGCTCTCAGGTTTATAGTATATGTTACTAATACTAATTACACTTTGACAATCCAAAGGCTTATCTTTAAATCTCTTCATATTTTTGCAATGAAGTTTTAATATATATATATATATATATATAATGTATGTGTAGTTAAGAACTATTTTCTAAAATAAAAAATAATAATTCCTAAAGAATTTTAGAACAGTTTATAACACAGGGTATAGATTAAAAACAAAGAGCATTGTCTTACCCTCTTCTTGTCTCTTTCTATATTCTACATTTGCAAGTATGTGTGTTTGTTTGATGCTAATTTTTCTCATTTGACTAGGTGTATATTGGGTCTTACTGTCTAAAAGCAACTCAAAACTCAGATTTATGACCATTCTGTGTCAGTCTAAGGACTGGGATCACAGGCATTTACCATAATTATTGCAGTACCTGGTAAAGACCTGCTCACAACCACTTTAATAATAACTCATTTTTGAGTCACAATCTGTTTTCAGTTTTTCATTCCTAGTTTCTGATTAGTTTTATTGTAAACTGTCAAGATATTTCATTTTTAAATATACCTTCAACATTTTTCCTTGTATTTATTGATAGGTATTCATTTTGCTTTTGATTTGAAAGGAGGACACGTGGCATAGATGTCCCACTTAGAGCTGATCAATCCACCCAGTTGTGAATCTCTTTAATGGCTAACTACTGCAAAGTTAAAATGGCTAACTACTACTCTGATGAAAACTAAGCCGCACTAGTCTATGAACACAAAGATGGTTAGTAGTTAGAGGGCAGAGTGATAGTATGTTTATTTAGCACCACAGCAGTTCTTCCCTTATGCCGATGATCTTTGCAGCCACAAATTCTTGCCCCCGTTAACAACATCAGGCATGAGTTATGTCATGTGGATAAGACCTTAAATCCAATCAGAAAGTGGTTGGTAACCATCGTAACACTACTCCTAGTGTTGTACCAAAGGCAAATCCTGCCAGGCTGGCTGTCACATAGCTTGCAGCATTCATAGCTACTAAGAATGTTGATACCTTTTCTTCCCCAGAAGCCTGCATAGCACCTTCCAACATTGTGGAAGCTATCCAAGAAGGACGAAGCTTCCAGATCCATATCAACTTCATTCCATGTCCTGTGACCAAAACACGTGTTGTCTTCAGGAATAGGTCTTACCATAGAGTCTTGGTGTGCAACCAAAAGCAATAGCAGAATTCTGTATTGTTTTGTGGGTCTCTGAGATCCATTTGACTGCAAAATGAATTCAGGCCATCAGTCTTAGAGACAGGTTTTACACACTGAATGAATCATCTTGATAGCCTCTAAAAGTTTTTTTATTATATATTTGATATTTTGTTTGTAGCAAAGATGTAAGAATATCATTTTATTCTTTAAAATTAGAGTCAGTGTCTCCAGAAGTCTTAACACATTTCATTATTAAACCTCCAGCTATTCTGTACACAGAGTAATCCTGTGTGGTTTTCTTAGATGTGTTTTACAAGCAGATCATTTTGTTAGGTACACATTGTATTGATTGTTATTATACAAGAAAGTTTGAATAAAATCTATAACTCACAATTAGCTTCAACAAACATTCAGGGTAGAGAATTTGTGGGGCAATGTTTTGTTGGTGGCTGAGAGCAGAAAATATTTTTGTAAAGAACAAACATTATCCTGCTTTTGTAGCTCACTAGCCTACCTATACAGAGGTGTGTTGCCTTGGATTTGTGTGTGTTGAGGGGGTGTTATTTCTTTATTTTGGCAAGCTTAATCATTTTTTACTTATTTCCTGGTATTATGGAAAACCTGACTGTATGTCATATCAGAATTCCTGGACCTCCAGTTAGCCAATACTCTAGAATCTGAGTCTCTAGTGGTTTTTAGTAGAACATTAAATTTAGTGATACTCAGTACTTATACAAAATGCTGTTAAGAACATGCTATTTGTGGACAGTTGCTTAAAGGAGAAGGGGTCCATATTCTCTGTGAAACCCATTGTAACACATCCTAGTTAAGCTTTTATATATATACACTGTCATAGTTTAATGATTTTTTAACATCCTGGAATGCATTTTAAAATATGCTAATAACTTCCAATGAATAACTGTGTGTAGTAACATATCTGTGCCCTTCATTATTAATTATGAGGAATTTTGTAAACTCATTGATATAAGCAGAGATGAATATGAAGATTCAACCTGGCTTTAATATTTACTAATAAGAACTTAAGTATAAATGCTAAGCTTCCTCACTGGAAATGTAATAAAACAGGTGCCTATTTCATGCAATTACCGGGAGAATTTATTTTTCTTGCATAGTACTTGGCATGTAATAGAAGTTCATTAATATTATTATCCTTACTTGGTTCACCTTCAAAACATATGGAAGAATTTCAATTTCTATACCTTTAAACTGGACTTAGCTGTATAAAATATTTTGCCAAATGAAAAAAAAAAAGAGGAAAGAAGAAGATTCTACCTCTTAATTCAATGCTGAGAATGGCCATGCTTTTTTGTATACTGGATTGATTGCTCTTGAGTCAAATCAATTACATTTTGGTTGCTAAGATGTGGTATCCTCAGTCTCACTTTGTCCATAGGAGGATGCATCTAAAGACACAAGCAGTCTGGAAGCCAAGAGAAAAGAGGCATCAGGGATTAGGTATCTCCTTCAATGGCCTTACACACACACACACACACACACACACACACACACACACACACACACACACACACACACACACTGCTACCTCCACCCCCTTGACCTAACTTCCTTCTTGCAGGCCTCATATTCTAAACATTTTATCACCTCCCAATAGCATCAGGGGCTGGAGACCAAGCCTTCCCTTCACGGCAAGGAGATATTTAGGGTCCAAAACATAATACCATGCACAAGCAATTCTAGCCAATGTCAATGGTAAAATCCTTGCTGGGATGCAATGCCCTCACTTCCTACAACCCCCAAATCTCATATTCTCAAATGGAACAAGAAAAAAAATAAGAAGTTAATTAGTGAAGACAACCAGACAAAAAGTAAAACACAAATAAGGCAATTAGCAGCTCACATAGAAAAACAGATAAAGAAATGAAGATATAGATGCGTTTTCAAAAGAAGATTCTAAACTGCACTGAAAGGAATATAAACTTCATTGTACTATAAATTAACTTGTTGATGAAACCAAAGACTAAGTTATTCAATGCTGGCCATTATTGGTGAAATTATTAAGGCCACTCCACGTTGTTAAAAGGGAGGTTTATTTTGTGGAGTAACTTACAAATGAAGGGATGGGTTACAGTGTCTGGGAAAGGTGTAGCCCAGTCCAGCGGTGTTCTCTGGAGAACTCTGCTTGGTCTACTTCTAGCGTCCAGGGTCCAGGAACCAAGAGAAATGGCACATCCAGATCTCGGGTCTTCGGAGTCCTCTCTTGGCCCCGCCTTCAGTGGGGGTTGAAACTTCCAGATCAAAGCTGGAATGGCTACCCACTACAGGCCATGGATCTGGAAGGTATGGACATCCAAGTGAAGACGAATGCAGTTTGGTTAAAAGAGATCAAAAGTGCTATTTGAGCCAAAGATTACACTTGGCCTTTTTCCCCTTAAAACAAAAGTCTCAGCAAACAAACTAGTGGGAACTCATGAAATGTGGACCAATAAGCTGCAGAGCCTCTGTGGGACTGGACTAGGCTCTCTGCATAGACAAGACAGTTGTTTAGCATGACCTGCTTGAGGTCCACCCACCCCCCGCCCGGGCAGTGGGATCAGGATCTATCCCTGCTGCATGAGCAGGCTTTTTGGAGGCCAGTGCCTGTGCTGGGACAACTTACACAGCCTTGGCTCAGGGAGAGGGACTTGGACCTGCCTCAACTGAATGTACCAGGCTCTGCTGACTCCTCATGGGAGTCCTTGCCTTAGAGGAGGTGGGATGGATTGGGAAAGGAGGGAGGAAAGGGGCACATGTGGTTGGTATGTAAAATCAACAGAAAATTTCTTAATAATAAAAAATAAATAAATAAATAAACTGCAAAGCACAAAAGAAAGACTTAAATAAACAAACAAAAAGACACAAGCAGGCACTTGAAGCCATACATAGGAACAAATCCCTAATAAATGTACCATGAAAGATTTGTACTTATTACGTTGATAAAAAGAACCTTTTTTCTTAGGGAAGAGCCCTTGACACTTCACTTTGTTTTATCGAAATTACCAGCATCAGCATTCTAATTTAAGAGAATAGGGGTTATTTAGACACAAGTACTACCAGAGGTTATCATTTAATCTGATAATGCAAGTAGTTACTAAATGACAGTTATACAGCCCAGCAAAAGGAGGATTCACAATCCAGGAGAGATGGAGTAAGATGACATGTCATTCCTCATGCTACTCAGAATGGCACACAATTTAAAATATGTGATGTGTTTATTTCTTGAATTTTCCATTTAATATTTTGGATTGCTATGGTTATAAGTAACATAAATCAGTGGAAGTGAAACCAAAGATATATAGGGACACAGTCACATTAGAACTGCATTTTTGACTTGCCAATCTTTTCAAATCAAACATTAAAACCTATATTATTTTATTCTGATAAGAATAACCCTTCCAATGTCTGAGGGTATTGCTCACTTGTTGCACACATTTTACCAAGGTTGAGGCCTTGTTCAACTCTCAAGTATCATACACTCTACAATTAATTATTTTATTGTACACATATTGCAACATGATAGTCTGCCTTCCAGACTCTATGGATTCAACACTTTGAAAAGACCAAAGTCTAAGCTCTGATGGGAATGAGGTACATAAACAACAAATACACATTCATCAACACCATTATCATCATCATCATCATCAACAACAACAGCGTCAACAACAACAATAACAATAGCTGTTTTCTTCAGGAGATAATAAAATGCTATAAAAGAGTTAAATACTGATAATTTTGTGTGTCTTATAAATGTATTGTTTAATTATTTTAGATGAACCTTTGGGTCATCTGGAATGTATTTTTACTATTTCATTTTATATGTGGTGCCAAAACTATTTTTGTTGCTCTATGTATGCTAGGGTTTCTGCTGGTTTGATTCCAGAAAGATTCTGTGCAGGTAACCACAGCTGTTGTGAGTTTATAAGTGAAATCATGTCTTATCCAAAAGCATTTCATAATCTCTTCCCCAGTCTCTGGGTCTCACATTCTTTCTGCCTCCTTTTCTTGTTTAGTCCCTAGCACCAAGTTTCTTATTCTTAGCATTTCAACATGTAAGGCATATTGTCATTGATGCTGCTCATTATAGTAAAAAGGTTCTTTGACCAAGGCTGAGAGTTCCCTAGGTCTATAGTTATAAACACAAGTACTTAGAAGGCAGGGTCTTAACACTTACTAAGGAGGTATCTACACTGGATAGTCTCTGGAGTAGGAAGAATAATTCTGTTTAAAGATGTGGAAATTGATAAATTTCCCATGTTCCAGTGGATCACCTCACACTTGTACACATATGGCTAGCACTAGCCGGCCTAAGTGGGTTATTTTTAAGAAAGACATGAAGTTTGGAGGTGATCATATTAGGATATAAGGAAAGAATTTGAGGGGCAGTGAGGCTATAAATGATTATATTTAATAGTATATTTCTCAGAAAGAAACATAAATATAAAAATAGTTCAAATGTTTCTTAAGTTCAAAAGTAAAGTATCTTTAGTACTCCATTTCAATGTTATACATAAATAAATAAGAAAATGAAAATTCCAATAATGAACTTGAGGAAGACATAGAAAAGCTGAATTTATCTAAGTAAAGAAAAGCAATAAAAGAAAACAATATAGAAAGGAATACATTCTCAAAGTCCTAACTATTAGAGATTATTTAATTATCACTTAAAAATACCTACCCCTACTTTGCCATGCACACACATATGTTACTTTTTTTTATTCTAAGGCTACAATCATACATGCTGTTTTATATAATATTGTGCTTATCATTGTATCATGAGCTTTAATTTTACATTGCCAGACTGTTCTTTCAGTGTTTTCTTGACACCTTAGGCCAAAGAATTTAGATTTACTAAAGTATTCCTAGTTTCTGGGTTTTCTTATTTACTGAAGAAGATATAATCTACATGCTACAAGGTCTTTCTACACTTTTCTTCTAGAATATTTATTGTTTAATACTCTTATACTTAACATTTAGATCATGGTGAGATGCATTTTACTATTTAATTTTATATGTGGCACCAAAATTATTTTCTTTTATATGATCCTCAATTAATACCACCATTTATTATTGAATTATTTTATTATTTGAGCCAGCTGTTCCTAGCAGTTCAGGCTTGCTTCAAACTAGCTATGTAGCTGAAGTTGGCCTGAACTAATCCTCTCGCCTCTGACAAATATTACAACTCTGCTGTTTTGTTGGTTCACATAAAGAAATTTTCTAGTGTCTCTTGGATTTTAATAGGTATTTTTTTGAAGAAAAACTCTCACAGTTAATGTTTAATATTAGGTTCATATATATGTTGCATTTATAATCTTCTCCAGGAAAATATTAACTAGCAATCTGTTCTGTTAAGTACCTTGACTTAAATGTAGAGAGTTCAGTACTTTGTTTTCAATTGTACTGTTGCTATTAGTACTTAATAAACAGTCTTTACTATATATACCACATTTTCATATTTATCTTCAATTATTTAGAACAATAAACATTTTTATTAACTATATTTAATTTTGTTAGTTTTATTAGGATTTCATTTTGATGTATTATTCTACTAGTGTGTCCTGATACAGACTGACCCTTCCTTCACTAGTAATACTTAGTGTATAGCATGTTACATTCTTAAATAGTTATCTTCTACTTTTAATAATTTACTCTTCTAGAATTTGGGTTTATATATTGCCTTTACCTCCCAAGCATTTTAAATTATGCATTTATCAAAAAGTAAAACTTAGTGATTTATACTATGGCCTAGAGTAGTACAATACAGTTAGAAATAGAAATGCTTCCTAGAATCATCTACAAAACTATCCAGCACCAATTGTTTCATAAATCTTAGCTATTTAATCAGCTTTGTAATCATCTTTACTGGATTTGTTCACATTTTTCACTTTTTTTTATACTGACAACAAAAATTTTGACAAATCATCTATTTTCTAGATATTTTGTTTAATTTCATTTCTATAAAGTCCCTTATTAAAGTCTATTCCTCTCTTTAGAATCTCCTCTGAATCTGCATTGGTCTTTTTCACACATTCGTCTACACTGTCTCATATATGTGGAAAATGACAATTGATGAAATCAAAGGCATTTGCTTCCTAATTATCTCTCCTAATTCAAAGAGTGAGCAGGAGACAGGTTCTTCTATAACATAAGCAACACTTCCAGAATATTTGATTTTTTTTTTTTGCTGGTAATAGAGATGCCAAATTGATAGTGCAAATTTTTAAATTGTCTTACTTTGGATTTTTCTCATGCTTTAAGGGTCAAATATCTTTAAATTTTTATTGAAAGATTGACACCTTTGAAGGATTTCACCTTCCAATCATTTGACTCTGAGATTTGTTCTTGAATTTCATTTTATAAAGCCAGACCCACTGACAGCAAATGGGGAAATTCTTTGAGAGTGGCAGTGTCTTCTAAACGGCTTCTGTGTAAGATTCTGTGTACCGTGTAGTCCGAAATGAGCCTTTCTGTCACAGAGTGCTGTGAAGTTGACCTTTTGGCGGCTGTGTGGATCGTCGCAGCGGCAGGATGCATTCCGACTGCCCAGCTGTCTTCTCAATGAAATAGTTGTCATTTTCCCCGGTCATCTTGTGCTGCATCTGCCGACGTCTTGTCAGTGGTTTGGGAGATGGCTACTCATCTGGGAACTGACATGGAGAACATGTTATCTGTGCACTGCAGTTAAACCTCTGCTTGACTAGACCTGTCATTTACTTGAACACA
The DNA here is from genome assembly GCF_049852395.1 of Peromyscus maniculatus bairdii. Classification (NCBI taxonomy): domain Eukaryota; kingdom Metazoa; phylum Chordata; class Mammalia; order Rodentia; family Cricetidae; genus Peromyscus; species Peromyscus maniculatus. The sequence continues at coordinate 28,339,133 of NC_134867.1, forward strand.
ATGGAGTCAATTTTCTGCCTTTTTCTTTTAAAGATACCACTTGTGTTTAAGGAATTTTAAAAATGGCATGTTTTCCTGCATTTAAGCCCATTTTGTATAGAGTTTATATTTTTAAAGATGTCATGCAATAAGATAAGTGTATGCAAGATGGACTTTTGAAAGAGAAGTTACTGTTTCTAAATGATCCCTTTCTGAAACGTGAAATTGGGACTTAGAGAAATTCTGATTACTTACTATTGTTTTGCCAAATTGGTGTTAGGCTATAGAGTTTGGAGTTTGCATGCATATCTGAAGTTATATTTTCAGAGGAGTTGGTATCTAAACATTTAAAGTGGGCATTTATGTTCTAAAACGTTTGGCTTTTCTTCATTCTCTGTTCTCTCTAGTTAACCTTTTATTGTTATCATCTTATTGTAGGAAACTTCTTCAATGCCATGGGAAAGTGAGGTTTATTAGTGGCAAATGGCAACTTAGGGAACTGTAAGAAATCCAGTCCTCTTCTTTGAGTCTGTTGGGCACATTGATTATACTAGGTTCCTAAGGATGCTCCTGCATCCAAACAAGGGGGAAAGTGCTTTCATGTGTAGATGGCATTTTCTTTGTTGGGAGCCACCAACCAGCTCCCAAATAAAAACACAGAGACTTATTGTTAACTATGAATGCTTGGCTTAAGCTTAGGCTTGTCCCACTAGCTCTTTTAACTTAATTTAACCTGTTTCAATTCATCCACATTTTGCCTTGGGGCTTTTTACCTTTCTTTCATTCTGTATGTCCTACTGTCCTACTTCCTCTGTGTCTGGCTGGCTGGCCCCTGTTGTCTCCCTGGCATCTTTTTTTTTCTCCCTTGATCCTAAATTCCTCCTCCTACCTACTCTCACAACCATCACTATCCCTATTGTGATAAAACTTTTATTATTCTCTTCTACCACATTTCAGTATAGTATACCATGATGACATGCAAAAAAAATATTTATTTCTAACTGAAAGAAAAATTTAAAATCTTAGCATTTTTATTTAGTGAATATAATATTCCATTTTCTTTCATACTGGTGTGTTTGAATTTAAATTAGTTCAAATGTAAACTCATGTAACTTTTCTTTCTCCTTTCATATTAAGGAATAATGGATCAGTATTTTGTATTTGATCACTTTGAGACACAGCAGCGTACTTTTGCTTTCCTGTGAGTAAAGTGTTATCATGAGGTTTCTTTGTTAGGTTGTTGACAGTTAGAAGGCTTTACAAAAACAAACAAACAAACAAACAAACAAACAAACACCCCCCCAAAAAAAAACTACTGTCAAATCGCACACAACACTTAGATGCAAGGCTTAGAAAGTGTGAAACTAAATAAAAAATTAGTAATTGTGTATAACATTCAAATACCCAATACCCATAAATCTTTAGAAGGCTTACATAGTTTAACAGACATCTATACATATAAAAGAGCCAGCAACAAATAGCATGATCACAGAGAGAACTACATAAAAGCTAATTCTAAGAAAAAAACTTTGGTTTAGTAAAATAAGTCTAAGCACAGACAATCCAAATTTTAAATCTCTTATGAATGTAGACCACAGTGCTAATTTTTATAAACAGATCACACACACACACACTACACACACACACACACACACACACACACACACACACACTACACACACACACACACACCAGTTGCAAATAGAAGGATTCCCAGGATTACAGCTTTTAGATATATTTTTCAGTCCATGAGACACTAAGAGGTCAGCCTTGTATTATAAACACATTGAAAGCTTCTTACAGATGATAGGCAAGGTCTCTAAAGGCCCACAATTGTCTTCATAAGCATGTGCTGCTGCCTGGATTTAGAAGGCAATAGTCAGGTGGACTACAAAAAAATCAATAGCCAGGTCAGACACAGTATGAAAAGATTCCATCTTGTACATCAGATTCTTTTCAACAGTTCAAAATTAGCTACAGCTGTATGGGTAGGAAGGATTCTCCTGCTAGCTTTCTATAACCACAGTTTTCATGAATTGTCTCTCTTTCTGATGCAGTGGGGCTTTTATGGGTCTTGGGTCTTTCTTGTAGGTCTTACCCTCTGTGGGGTTAGCTCAGACTATTCAGCCTAGCTCAGAGGCAAGGGGCAGAAGGACCATGTTCTGACCTCTTGTGACCACCACTTAGGCTGCATGCCCTGGTTTTACTTGGTGCAGATGATCTGAGCTCCTGTCCTTGGGCTTGCAAAGCAATACTCCCTAGCAACTGAACATCACGCTGACCCTAATTTTTATTTTGGAACAGTGACTAGAGATACTAAGATCAGGTAAATAAAATTCCAGGACACTATGTGGATCGATCTGTGTGTGTGTGTGTGTGTATGCCTGAATAGTATACATCTTATCTATGCTTGAATATTATACATCATATATATGCTTGAATATTATACATCTTATATATATGCTTGAGTATTATACATCATATATATACATATATATGCACTTAATATTACACATCACATATGTTGACACAGAAAGGAACATCCACTCAGAGACACAAAGTGTTTCACCACATGCTTTGTTATGGATCAGTCAAACTGACATAAAGTCAATAGTTCCATGTTGCTTTCTGTCACTTACAATAAACAGTACACAAATTTACTAAAGAACAATTACCACAAAAAATAATAAAAATAATTTCATGATTGATTCCTAATATATGATAGTACTAAATATTATGAAAATGTCTCTATGTAAATCATCTTCAGTATGGTAACTCATGGAAGGTGTTTTAACTTCACTGAACACACATGCTATTAAATGAGATTAAGTGACCTTAACATACCATGTTAGTTTTATTTAGAAGCTCCATGGAAGTTCTTTCCTTTTATTCTAAAACAGTTGATTTCTGTGAATAGAATATATGATAGTTATTTACATACAGCCTACATCGCTCTTTCAACTACACATGATATAATAAAATCATCAGCTTGCTTCTGATGTTAATTCTGGTTCTTGCAAAGAACATATTTCTGAAAACATAAATAACACACGATATCTGACGAAAATTGCCCATAGCTATCACCATGTTTCTACACCATTTGCATGTGTCCATTTGCTGGTGAGTCTTGGACTGAGTGCTTCTCATTTTCTGAGCTGAAAGGATGAGAATAAAGAATCACTAGCATTTACATTTCCAATATCCTTTAAGTCTAGAAAAGAAAGTCACTTGAGACAACTTCATTAATGACATTTGTCCTGTGATTATTGCTCTCATTTCCCTGAATGAAGCTTTGTGCTGTTGTAACGTTCTGAAACCCTCTTCTTCTATAGACAGATTCACCTAATGCATAGCACAGAATGCATCCTCTTCTAAGTTGCTGAGGTAATATGGAGTTTAGAATCTCTTGTTTGATAAGTAGAACAGTAACATTGCCAGCTGAGGTTTGCTCTATTACTTCAAAATCTTTTACCGTCTGGGTATTTTCTGTGTCCCATTATTCCATTCATCAAAGCAGCACCAACTGCTTACTCCCTCCTCCAATCCCTCACGCTCTTGGACATTATGTTTGGGTAAACACTGGTGTGCTGAGTTCCCATTCAGTATCTATAAAAGATACTTTTTATTATACCACAATAGGATAGGCAGAAAAAATATTTATGAGTGATGCAATTTAGGAACTTTATGATAGTATGATTTCTGCATGCCCTCTTTACCATTTTAGAGCATTATTGTTTGCTACACACTGAAATCCAGGCACAACTGCAAATGTTTTCCTGGGGTTAACATTTAAAAGTACTTCCAAATGAATAGCTATAATACTGTCTTAAGTTTTATGTATTGTTCTGGTCAGCACTCAAAATGAAATTTAAGCACTACTTTTTCTTCTATTTAATGCCATAGAACAGGCAATTTCTACTTTTCCTGTGCAACGGCCACGTCGTTGCTCTATATGAACCTTCTACACTTCCCAAATTGTTAAAGTTCCAGGGCTGCAAAGTCCATTCAAACATAAAAGACTTAAGTGAATATTACATTACCTTCTACATATATCATATATCCCTAATATTGGTACTATGTTAATGGCCTGCTGTCTTTCAAAGCTCCTCTTCATTTCTGGTGTTTTTTTTTTAATTTTTTTATAATATTTATTTATTTATTTATTTGGAGCTGAGGATCGAACCCAGGGCCTTGTGCTTGCTAGGCAAGTGCTCTACCACTGAGCTAAATCCCCAACCCCCATTTCTGGTGTTTTAATCTCTTCACTTTCACTCTTTATTTTAAGTATTCCTGTAGCCTGTTGTTAATAACTACAGAGTTATAAGATTTTTGTATTTATGCCTGACATGAAGAAGACTGATTTATTTTTCAAGTGCATCTCCCAAGATGCTTTGTTGAGGTGTACAAGAACTTAAGGCCAGAAGCTATCAAATATGTTGAACTGTGAAATAGTCACCATTTCTGTAGATTCTCTTGCCTCCATATTTTACAGTTCTGATAACTGGACAAAATACAGTTATTAAAGGAGAAATAAATGGATATTGTTCTTAAAGGCATTGACACAGATGAGCTATGTCTTGTATAGATATATATACAATACTCCCTTTTTTCCTTAATAGTTGTGTGTCTGTTTCAGAAGGTATTCATCAGATGTATTTTCCATGTTTATTTGATGTGGGATTACAGTCTGATGAATAATAAGGCAGCAATTTTTCATGAAGTGATTGTAATTAATTTAGAATTTCTACAACTCTATAACTCTACAGTTTAAAAATGTTTATAAGTAGAATTTTTGAAGACTTTAATTTATGTTAATACTCTACAGCTTCAATTTCAGGAAACTGAAAATTTATATGAATATAAGCTTAACATTTATGTTTATAGTGTAATATTTAATTTTCTTATAGTGGTAACTGGTTATTAGTTAAGTTAGGAAAGTAATCGTGACCTCTACTATTATTTTATTTTTAGTAATCAGCATTTATATTAGCCTATCAGCATTTTTATCAAACTATTCTGTTTAACACTTGTATGTTCATGATACATTATTAGTCTGAATTTTTTAAATTCTATTTCACAACCTAAGAAGTTACACACAGCCAAAAGTATACCTTTTGACGTATTTACCCACCAATTTTGACCATAATAAAGATCAATTTTGAAGAAATTGCCTGCCAATTTCTACCATAATAAAAATAAAGTTTTGGTCATCCTAATATTACTCTCCTTCCCTTTGTAATGACACTTATCAATACACTTCCTTAATGGTCACTTGACCATAATCACAGCACCCATATTTAGCACAACCTTCTATGGAACTAAGCATTACTTACACTTATCTACCCTTCTTCTTTGGCTTTGGAAGTTACAGGTTTGTATATTTCTTTGAAAATTAAAAAAAAATAAGAGGATGTCAAGCTGGATATTCAGAAAAGTAATGTTAAAAAGTCTCATTTTAAATTTTAAATTTTAAATTTCCTGTTAAATAAAATGTCTTCATGTTGATCCATTTTTGCCTCCATGGACTCATTTTATTCAGAAATCTATTGTACTTTTAATTTCTTCAAAATCTACCATAGTTCTATTATTTTTATACCTAGGAACAAACTGACTTCAAACCCTTACTCTATTACAAATTATAGGGGATTTTTTCACCACACAAACTAATCCTTTCAGTTAACTTTTTCTAATTCTTTGCAAAGCTGAGAGTGTGTGAGCAATGAAAGTCTGGGCTTTATTAGACCAACAGCTCTCAAACATCCAGCTAGCACATGGTGCATCAGGATGTAAGTTATTGTCTAAGCTAGATTTCCTAACAGCCAAAGTTACTGTACACAAGCATCATCTCTCAGATAAAGGCTCCAAGGGTCCTTAAAGCAAAGGCACTCAGTACATCCACTGATTCCTGTTAGCAATAGAAAAGATCCAGGTCTCTACCTGTGGAATTGGAAGCCCTGGAGTGAAGGTCAAGTAATATTCTTTATATAAAAAGTTGTTTAAGTGAATTTGATGCAGTAAACACAGAATGGAGAACTTTCTAGTAATGCATAAACAGTCTGTTTTAGGTTGCTTTAGACAGGATTTTGCGGGGGGTTGAGGTGGGGAGGTGAATGAGGTGCCTCACAAAAGTTTTGTTTCCTTTCTTTTCCTGTGATGCCCTTCAGGAGATCAGACATTTTCCCAGCTGAGAATGCACTAGCTGCTTGATAATTCTTTTACTAGATGTGCTTCTCAGAAGTGACTCTTGTGTTTGCTTTTTTATAATTCAGGTCCTCACTGTTCATCTGCTTTCCACAGAGTCAGGAAGATGCTATGAAACTGGATTTTACATTTACACATTTACTTACTTTCACCAACATGTTTAAAAAGTCTTGGAAATAGAAAAGCTGATGAAAGCTAATTCTAACCTAGATAATTTTGAAAAATCAGAAACAACCAAAAAGAAAAAAACCAAAACAATAACAACAAAAAACACTTCAAAGTAATCTGGGCTATGATGATATTTTTCAAGTCTTAACTTATACATTCCTTTAGTCTGAAAGCTAGGCGTGCAGGTGAACCACGGCTCTCTGAGCTCCATTGAGTGACTGGCTCTCAGGCATCCAGCTAGTGCACTGAGGGTCAGTACTTAAGTGTTTGTCTAGTGGCTCATCTCACCTCAGCCACACAAGACCTGTGAGCTACTCAGGGGCTGGCGATATTTTTAGACTGCTTTAGTGTTCCGGTCACAGTTTAACAGATTCCAGTTCACTGTAGTTGCCCCTGACTCTGTTATTTTTGCTTCCTATTTTTCTTTCAAGAGAAAAACACTGTCATCCACCTGCAGCAAATTTTCTGTCCATACAGTGAGACAGCCTATTTCTAATTGTGGAGAGAACAGACTTACAAAACTGAAGTATTGAGATTATTAATATTCCCATGGCTGATATTTGCTTCATTGTTTAAATTGGATTTTTTATATATTTTGATGTATTCATTTGTCACTGAGTTTCATGATTTAAATTATAAAATGAATGTTCCAAAAATAAGTCATCTACTATGTTACTCTGATCATTAAATGCAGGTTTCTGTGACTGCTTTATATATTAGGCATAGGGCCAATAATCTGTATGGGGTGTTCCAGATGAATAATTTACAGATAATGTTAACACATAAAAATCGTCAATGTATCAGGCTATGTGTGCAAACTTGATGTATGCTGTGGAAGTGATATATGTGTGTGTAATATGTATCATATATATATATATATATATACATATAGGTGAATATCTATCTTTATTTTATGTAGTGGCCTTTTTTTGTGATGTTTACAAATCATCTTTTTAAAAGTACACCTTTAATGGCATTATTAATATGTCTTAAAACACCCATGAATTTCCATTTAAAGAAAATTATATGGAACTAAGAAATACTTATGATAATTTATTAAATACTTTGCATTCTCAAATGGAGAATGTTCATGCTACCTACAAATGAACAGACTTGACCTGGCTTTAAATTGATGAAATAGATTTCATCAACTGGGTCCTTTATATAAACTACAAAAACTAGATTCACATCCATTCAGTCTATGTATCATAAAGCACAATTCCTCCTACTCCCTCACTGCCTTGAATGTTCTGAGTATATCCTGTGCTGTTTATCCATATCAAAGACATTAGTCATGTCTTTTTATTTTACAGCTGGGGTTAGGAATTGATTGAAAGAACACCTAATATATACCAAGATTGTTTGGTGATGTACCAAACACCATCTGCTGCAGTATGGAAAATCTGGCCAGCATCTATCACCTATCATGTCCTTCTCCATGATTGCTGGTGTCATAGTAAGGACCAGAGTAGTATCTCCAATAATTACTGTCCAAAATTATCTTGAACCTGTTTGGCATCACTGTGGGTCTTTCTTAGGTTTCTATAACTGTGATAAACCACATGACCAAAGAAACTTGGAGAAGAAAGAGTTCATTTGATCTTATACTTGCACATAATGGTCTATCACTGCGGAAAGTCAGGGAAGAACTCAATCAGGGCAGGATCCCCAAGGCAAGAACGAATACAGAGGCCATGGAGGAGTGTTACTTACTGGTTTACTACTGATAACTTGCTCAGCCTTTGCTCTTAAAGCACCTTGGACCACCAGCCCGGAAGTGGCACCAGCCGCAGTGAGCTGGGCCTTCCACACCAGTCACTAGTCTGGAAAATGTACTATAGGCCTCCCAAAGGTCAATCTGGTGGAGGTATTTTTTCAGTTGATATTCCCTCTTCAAAATGCCTCAAGCTAGTGTCAAGTTTACATAAAACCAGCTATCACAGGGTCTCTGGAGACTAGTTCAGGCTTTGATAGCAACTTAGTCAAAAAAGCCCCTCCAGCTGTGACAAGCCTAGGTGATCATGGACCACATCACTTCCCTGCCATAATCATTTCAATTGTTTCTAGTCTCCAAGTTCCTCTAGAGTGCCTGAGTGTAGGGCAGTCACAACATCGGTTCCAGCTTGTGTGTGTAAACCCAGGACTCCCTTCTAAGTTCCTCGATCCTGACAGTCACATACAGGCCACTTATTGGCCCATGCTGGCCTTATGTTGGTACATTTTAGTTCTCATCGTTCAACCTAAAATGCCTCATGATAGCATCAGCATTTTAAAACATACGCATTGTTTTAGTCTATGTCGGTTTTTGCCATTCTTTTAGAGATAACTTTACACATTAACCAAAATGGAAGCTTTTGCTTTTGATTGACCAAATTAGATGTTCTATTTGCATTTGCTTGCTAACTGGAAATGAATTTAATTTAAAGAATTTTGCTTTATGTTACTGTAGAAGTTGTGAATTTAACTCAGTGACAAAGACCTAACAAATATAAGGCCCTGGGTTTGGTCATCAGTACTGGGATGAAAAGGCATATTTCCACAGAGATAAAGGAAGAAAAGAAAGGGTAGTGAAGGATGAGGGAAGAAGGAAGGAAAGAAATGAATTTTTTTTTAAAAAAAGTACATGTTTGCTATTACTAAGAATCAAAATAGAAAGAAAATAATGTGGTATAACATTGGTGTGCATATAGACCACACCTCCAGCCAAATAACCACTTTTATTCTACAATTCCATTGTATCTCCTGGGAGTCCTGAAAAGGTGAAGAGATTTAACAAACGTATGAACAACATTAACCACATACTGATGGGATAGTTTTGTTAGTAATTTGAAAGCCTGAATTTCTGTCCATTGTCATGTGAAACAAAATCAGACATTCAGCTAGATATCATGTTTCTCAGAACAAACTAATTTCTTCAGTAAAAATATCAAAATGTTTAGAGGCTCTGAAACAAGAGAGGAAGGACATAGCTCTCTCATATCAAAAATGAAATGACTCATTGGCTCATATTTAAGTCAAATTGACTGTGTAAACCTTGGTTTGTTTTCTAAATTGTCAGTAACCGTGAGTACAGAATCAAAGACTAATACAAAGGACTCAGTTAATATTTTTCTCATTCTTTGAAATCTTTACAAAATGTTATAAAAATCCAGTTTTTGTTTCAATATGACCTTCACTATGTTTCATTAAAAACATAGGTAAGTAATGACAACACATTACTGAGGAGTTTAAAATTTCTGAAATGAGTGGTAATCAAAATGACTTTCATCCTCTTCTGAATAAATAAATAAATAAATAGTAAGTAAATAAAACTTTATTTTAAAGTCCTTTGATATCTTCCTGTCACTAATTTTTATGACAAAACTTTAAGCAATAATTGACCTTTCTTCTTTCCCATCTCAATCTCTTTCCATTTTTAATCTTTCTATTATGATTTACAAGTTTTACAGCTCAGCAGAAAACAGACACTGCTTTTTCAAACTTCCCTTCCTGTTATGAGTACTGTCGCTAGGAATGAAAGATGCTTCGCCCTGACACTGACCTCTACACAGGGTTATAAATGACTGCACTAGACAGATGCTAAGATGTATACTGGTCACTGTTTTCATAATTTACCTGTCACAGCTCTATAAGGGGATTTTTTATGGGTTGCTTCTATATTTAGGTAAAGGTAAAAGGCTCCACATATCTATTTAAAAAGAACAGACTTATAAATAATACCTAATTTTAAATATAAAATGATAAAGATCTCAAGTAGCTACTTTTCTACAAAGTCAGCAGAGTGAATAAACGGCTCATGTTTGAAGTACCAAAGAGCACGATGTAGTAAATCCACTGTCAGTAGGGCATCTGCTGTTAAGTCACTCTGGGCTAACACAGCATGATGGCACATGGTTCTATATGTTTGGATAAGGGCAACTGCAGGGAGCAATGTGGTTTTAGTTTCAAATTCCCTAAGAATCCATTTAATTACAATACATGGAATTAGACCAATTCCTCTTTGCCTTTCCTCCTTCTCACCCCTTGCCTGTCCCTTCCATCCTTTCTTGCTCTCTCTCAAATTCATTGTCCTTTTATTTAATTGTTGTTTTATTTATATATGTATTATATATGGCTTGTATTTTATATATATGTGTTTCTAAATAAATCACTACAACCTAATAGGCCCATGTAATATTGCTTGTATGTATATGATTTAGTGATGACCACTTGGCATTAGAAAATAAATTGGTGTGCTCTTCCCGGGGAAGACTCTTTATTCCCATTCTCAGCATACCTAGTGGCTTGGTGTTCTTTGTCTAGAGTTAGGACCCATGAAATTTCCCCTTCCCATGTTCCTATGTCTACGAAGAAGCTTCTCTTTGCAACAGTTGGAGACAATTACATACAACCACAACTCATCAAAATGCAGAAAACAAGTGACTATGTAGTGTCCAGCCCCAAGTGATACATCTGTAACACAGTGCCAGCATCCATGTTCAAGGAAATTTGCAGAATAAAAATCCAGAAGAACAGGATATCTGCTGTAAGATTATGTCTTCTGGAAATGTCAGGAAAGCTATTCAAACCCATGACATCTCAACAACATGGCTGCCTAAACAAGACCTGAACGAGGATGGCACCCAAGAATCTATTCAGTAGATTCTATACTTACTATCCTTTAACATTGGAAACTGGAAAAAGAAAAGCCTGTTAAATTTTTGCTAGATTCCTGAATAATATTTTGTCACAGATATATGTGTGATATATATTCTCTCTAAAGTGTATCAGGCTTTTCTTTTGGGACACCAACCAACTCCCAAATCATGACACAGAGACTTAGTTATGAATGCTTGGCCTAGTTTAGGCTCATTTTTGGCTAGCTCATTTTTCTTTAACTTAAAGTAACCTGTTTCTCTTTATCTACCTTTTCCTTAAGTGCTTTTTACATTTCTTCCTTCTGTATATAGTACTTTCCTGCTTACTCGAGTGTCTGGCTGGATGGCTGGCCTAGCTTCTTGCCCTGGGCATGTTTCTCTTTTTCTCCTTCATTCTCTCCTTTTTCTTCCTCTTCTTCTCTCTCTCTAGCCTAGATTTCTCCTCCTACTTACTCTCTGCCCTCCAGCCCTGCCTATACTTTCTCTGCCTAGCTATTGGCCATTTGGCTTTTTATTAGACCAATCAGGTGCCTTAGGCAGGCAAAGTGAAACAGATGCAACACATCTTCACATAATTAAACACACATCCTTACACCATCAAACAAATGCAGCATAAACAAATGTAACACTTTACATAGTTAAAGAAATATTCCACAGCATAAACAAATATAGCTCATCTTTGCCCAGTTAAATAAATATTCCACAAGTAATATCTTTTTTGAAAAGAAAATAATATTTTAAATGACTGTTATTTCCAGTTTTTACAGTGATGATTCACAATATAAATTATTTTGTCATTTTAAAAACAAAAATTAGCCTGCAAATATAAGGAAAACATCGTTTATCTTAAAAATAAAATTACCATACCATCAGTGAATGTAGGTCCCACACTCGGTGTTCCTTGGTTTTCCTGGTGGTATATTCACAGCTTTAGTTTAGTATTCTGTCTCTTTTCCATTATCTCACATTTTTCTGTTTTGAAGAAGTACTAAAGTTAATTGGTTTAAATTTAATTATTCGCTGAAAAGTTTCTTAAGATTGTATGCTAAAATGTATATGAAACATTTCATTTAAAAGCAATTAAGAGTGTTATGCCTTGTTGAATTAATTTCTTTCACGTTTCTTGCACAGTGTGTGTTATGTTTCACATGAGAGAGAGAGAGAGAATATGAAACCTGTTCTGCTGTTGCTCTTGTGACTGTGGTATTTCTCAGATCAGCCTCCCAAAGGAGCAGCTGGCTGACCAGGCACCGCCTGGATGCTCACTTGATAGACATGAAGGATAGACCACTTATGGGATGGCTGTGAGAAAAGATTAAAACACCTTCCCATCCACAGATCCTTTGATTCAGTATTTCTCCATTATTGCTTTTTATAACTTTATAGCTTCTATGGCACAGACAGTACATTTTGATGAATTCAACTACTAAACTTCCCTCACTGATCATATTGGATTTATGTTCATTTCATTCAACCTACAGCATTCTGACATTAGCCTTTTTCATACTGTTTCAAAAGCTGTACCATGTGGCCAAAATTAAAGGTACAAAAACATTGTCTCCTACCATATTATCAGTGACTTGTTTATACAAAACTTATGTCTAAAGTACCTCCTACAATTTTAAGGCATTCACACAGCATATAAGCATTAGATTCACAAATATTATTAGAAAAAAAATTGTAAGAAGGGGAAGCAGTCGTACAGTATCTACCTGAGGGAGTCGAAGGACTCTATAATGAAGATAAAATTCAGACAAGAACACGAAGAATGCATGGTATTTTTTCCAGGCAGGAAAAAAAATCATATAAAATGGATCTTAAAATATGCAGAAACAAAGATGAGGTTGTCACATTTCTGGACCTCAAGTGCTACTGAACAGGGCATATAAATGACAGTAGCAGGATTTGGGACCTTTAAGACAGACTTTGATATTTTATTCTGTAAATCATGCCTTTATGGTTTGACTCAGTGAACTGTGCTTCCTGGAGCATGAATACAACCTCACAGGAAAGAAAAGATATTAACTTATCACTCTCTTAGCAAATGCTAGGGTGTAGAAAATAATTAGGAACAATTGTTTTGGAGACATCCTTTGAGGTTCTAAATAGAAAGGTGACAAGGTGAGATCTCTGTCTTACAATTAGACTGTAGAAAACAAGAAGCACTAATAAAAGGGAAGAAAGACCCAAGTGTGGGGAAGAAACCATGAGACCCACAGTCCTGCAAATGTAACCGAGGAGGACTGAGCTCGCTCAGCCATTAGGATGCAGACAAAAGGCAGGATTGGAGATGTCTAAGTGTAGTTAAATCTCAATGATTTCTTCAATATTGCAAAGGAAAACTATCAAGCAGTTTTCATAGTTTGGGTTTGTGTAGCCAGGTGGGTAAAAATGCCTCTTACAGTGTTGACAGTGAAAGGCAATATGAAGTCCAGTGTGGAGAGGATGCATCTTTCAAGGGATATAAATTATATAATATATATATATATATATATAAATTATATAATATATATATATAAACTATATAAAAAATTATGAACTATATAAAACTGTCAATCAAACAGGAACAGACAGAAATCTAGGACCAAGGTGGGTATTTCTGGGCAGGGCAATAAATTTGTTAAGTCATCAATATGCAGGCAGAATCAAGGTTTGTAAATATTTCAATAGTATGGCTAAGCATTTTTAATATGGCGAACTCAGACCACAGTTGAAGACGAGATAAGGAATCAAAGAAATATAAAAGGATATATAGAAACCTCATGAAATACATAAGTGAGAAGAAAATATAAGTAAGCAATAGACAGTATGAGTAGAGAAACAGCAAAAGAACTGTAAGAGTAAAGAGCATGGAAACTGAGACTCATGTTTCTTAGGAAGAGAGAAATAAGCAACAATGCTAGATCAGCTACAAGGAGAAATCCACCTCTTGGGCACTGCTGAACCAGGAATTATCTTCAGTTAGAATACAATGAAAAACCTTAATTAATACAATGCCAGAAAGTATGTAGAGAGAAACAACATGACTATAAACTAGCAAATAAAAGGAAACAGATATATAGAAGGAAAAGTACGAGAGAGAATAGAAAATGGAGGGCTTCTCTGAAAGGGATGGAAAGAGTAAAGAATTTCCTTCCTTTTAAAGATAAAAATGAATTTGGTTGAATGCGGAAATAAACCAATTAACATAAATGGGTTCATAAGCATCAGAATTAGAGTGAGCTTTTAGGATAACTGTGCTAGTGTGAGGAATTTATTCCACAGAAATGTGACAGTGCTTAGGAGACATTCTGACCAGGGACGATGCTGAAGAGCTAATGGAGGCAGTGATTTTGAGATTCAGGGGACATCTAAAATGTTTTATCATCAAGGATTGGTGAATTACTGGTGTGAGTGAGTTTTTGGTTTGTTGTTGCTGATTCTAAGTTCTAATGAGCCCTGAAGTATTTCCTATAATGTAAAAATTCCTTCCTTGGAAGAGAAGTTTGGCAAGGAAAGAAAAATTCTACCTTATCAAAAGGATACTCTGAAAGAATAGTGCAATTGTTTTAATATGAGGGTGACACTCAGGGTGCTGGGGATAATCTCATAGTAAGTTGGGATTCTTTTTTTTAATTAATTAATTAATTTTACATCCCAGCTGCAATTTCTCCTCCCTCCTTTCCTCTCATTCCTTCTCCCACCTTACTCCTCTGTTCCCACTCCCCAATCCACTCCTCCTCCATTTCTGTTTAACAAGGGCAGGTCTCCCATGGTCATCAACAAAACATGGCATATCAGATTACAGTAAGACTCAGACCTTCCCAGGTATTAAAGCTGGGCAAGGTGACCCAGTATGGGAAGTAGGATTCCAAAAGCCAGTAAGAAAGTTGGAGACAGCCCCTGTTCCCATTATTAGAAGTCCCACAAGAGGACCAAGCTACACAATTGTAACATATATGTAGAATGCCTGAGTGAATCTCATGCAGACCCTTGATTTTTGGTTCAGTCTCTGTGGGCCTCTATGAGCCCAGACAAGCTGATTCTGTACATTTTCTTGTGCTGTCCTTGACCTATCTGGCTCCTACAACGCTTCTCCCACTCCTCTTCTGCAGGATTGCCCAAGATCCACATATGTTTCACTGTGGGTCTCCATCTGTTTCCATCAGTTGCTGGATGAAGCCTCTCTAATGACAATTGGGCTAGACACCAACTTTGAGTATATCAGAATATTGTTAGACATCATTACATTGACATTTTTTTCCTTCAGTCATGTCTGAATCATCATAGTTCTCTGGGTCATCCTGAGTGTGGGTCCTGGTGCTCCAGCCAGTGTCAGGGGTGGGCTTGGCTTACTCTCCTGGCACAGGTTTTTAGCTAGACCAGTCATTTGTTGGCTACTCCCACAATCTTTGTGCCACATTTTGTCCAGCACATCCTATAGTCAGGACAAACTGTAGGTTGAAGGTTATGTGGCTGGGTTGGTTTCCCACTCCCACCACTTGAAGTCTTGCCCCGGCCAATTCAGATTCAGTTATAGCAACAGCCTTCATACTTCATATTCTATTCAGTCCATTTATCTTTATTGTAGACATTTCTTGATGTTGAGCACTTATTTCTAATCTTTAGTTTCAGTAGTAATTAGATAGATGATAGATAGATAGATAGATAGATAGATAGATAGATAGATAGATAGATAGATATTAGATAGATATAGATAGATGATAGAGAGAGATGATAGATAGATGATAGATAGATATTAGATAGATAGATAGATAGATAGATAGATAGATAGATAGATAGATAGATAGATAGATAGATAGATATAAACTATTGCAGTACCCTCCTGCTCCTGCCATTAGTTACAAATCTATGTTCTGTATAAAAGAATTTATCTTGGCTGTTTTCCCTCCCTCCTTTTGTTCTTTCTTTCTTCCCTCCCTCTTCCCCTTTCTCCTTCTCTTATCCTTCCCACTCTCTCATTTCCTTTACCATGATTTCTGTTTCTTTATCATCTTGGCTTGTCTCTTGTGTGTTTAATTCCATACTTGACCTTTATGGCTGCATAGTGGTCAGGAGCACCACTTCCATCGATCACTGTTTACAATCAAACTTTACAAAAATTATGGGAGAATATTTAAAAAATAAAAATATACTTGAACATTTTTAGTCTTCTAATATGGTAGACTTTCCCTTATGAATAAAGAATCGATTAGTAAAAATAATTGGGGAGGGAGCTTTGTAAAATAAGCATTTGCTTTAGCATCACTCAGGAATTTCTGCTTCTACACTCAGTAAGAAATGTTCCCATGGCTATCACAATTTTAGATACATAGGCAAAGGAAAAAAATACTTCATTATCACACCTACATGAAGATACATATTATATATATATAAATATATGAATATATATGATGAATGGTATTGTGAAAAGGAATTGATCTTTTATCATCTACGGAAATAAAAGCAGACCTTCATTGCTCATATGTAAACTAAATGTTTTAGGAATTTTAATAAGCACAAATATTATTTCAGTACAAGCAACATATGATTAAAGAAAACAAAATCTGCTCTGACTCAGCAGTTTTATTTATCACTACAGCAAGCTGCCCTTGACATTTCTATGCTGAGGATTTACATGTACCAATCAAATAGGTGCCAGATCATTCCCAATGCCCCACTAAGATGTGTGCAATCCTGTTCCTCAACTCTCAACTAGCATGATAGAGACTATTTTAAGTTTAGACAACAAATTACCCATAGTCTTACCTTTCTTGCTATTACCGTTGGCAAATCATGAGCTGAGTCATTCAATAGTCATTACTCAGAGGATTGTAGCTGTTCTGATGGGAGAAGACAACATCTATTTCTACATAAAACAAAACTAAGCAACATTAAAGCACAGTATAATTAGTATTTTGATCTAAACAAACACACTTGAGTTGGAAAGTACATGAACAATAACTTTTGTTTATTCTGTGAGCAATAAGAACATGGAGTTATAGAGAGACTATTCTCTAACTAATTTACTGTATGTATTATAGAGGACATAAAATGAAACTTGTTCTCTGATATCCAATGATGTGTTGGATAGGTAAAATGGCAAATCCCTAGCACTCGATGGGCAGCTCACCTATCTAAAAAAGGATGAGATCCAGTTTCACTGAAAGGTCCTGTCTTAAAAAGTAAAGTGGAGAGCAGTAGAGGATAGCATCCAGTGTTGATTTGCGGCCCCTACGTGCACAGCTACTAGTGCTCAGAATAACACTCTGGCATGCTCACAACACACACACATACACACACACACACACACACACACACACACACACACACACACACACTTTAAAAAGAAAAAAATCCAAGTGATAAAAATGTTCTGGTTGAATAATGACAGTGAAAATATAATATTCTAAGCAGAATGATTGTATCAGGATATGCTTGATAATGAATACGTTTTAGGGTTAAATTATAGTTCCTCGGCTTGTTGTTACTCCACCAGGCAGAATCTCAAGAAATGTCCAGAGAAGATGGATAAATGGGATTTGATGCTGTTCATGGTTGTTTAATAGTTTGAAGGTTTGGTGATCTCACATTGAAATATTTATACTTCCAGGAGAAGAAGCCATTAATTCATCCTGTAGAAGTAGCATTCGATCAATAGCCACGTGTACCCTGTGGTTGTCACTGATGGAAGTGGAAAGCTTTTAATATGCATAAAGGTTGACAATTACAACTGAATTTCTTGTTCTTCATTGCCATACACTTTAGGAAAATATCCTCTTAAAGCATTTTATATTTCTGCATCATCTTGGAGTTATTTATTAAAATATGCTAAATCTTGTATTTCAGATAGGAATCTATTCCAAAATATGAATTTCCCAGAAGTGGTGCCCAAGGATTCCACAAATTTAACAAGTTCTGTGGAAGTTAAATATAGATAATGATTCCAAACAATAAATGGCCAGGTTTTCTTATTTCAACATATAAAATGTGAGGTGTGATGAAGAATTACTTACAAATCTAAATGAAAACTGAAAACTACCAGTTGATCATAGTAGTCATTAATCATTTATGTGTTATTTGGTAGGAGATTCACCAAACCCCACAACTATATGTTAAATTTTATGTTTTTTAATGAATAATGCATTTATTTTGTCAAAAAAATACAGGTTTACAAAAAAATCTAAATACAGTCAAACAAATTAAGCATTTAGTGAAAAAAGAAAAAGTATTTAAATATATTATAGAGGCAGGAACAAGGCTGAACTGTCTCTTACACATCATAAACTACATCATGGCTGACAGAACTATGCATTAAAATGTTTTAGCAAGAGATAAACGTAACAGATTTATTTGATAATGGTTAGATGTGACACAGGAGCCTTCAGATTGAAGACCTAGCAAAGCAGTGCGAACTGTTAAAATTTTGATTCTATAAGCACAGGCAGACATGGAAATATGACCGAAAAAAGAAGCTATATGAAAATAATGGTGCAGTGAGTTGTAGTAAGATAGTGAAATTCTGTTTGTCCTTTCACTTGTAAAATTTCTTTTTCTTAGGTGTGAAGCAAGGGCCTCTGCAATGAAGCTCTTCATTTCCTTAGCAAGAGAGAGTTAGAGAAATAATTTAAGGTTTTATGACTGCCTTGGGGAAAAGGTTTCTTTGTGTTGCCCTGAGGAAGATTTCTCCTATCTGTGACTGGCCATGAGGAGAGAATGTAGGATGAAAGAAAGGCAGCCAAGAACAGGTCAAGGGGACTCTGGCATTGTGAATGGCTTTACTTTGTTGTGTGGAGTGTCATTTCCCATGCCTCAACAGTATCTTTGAGCCCCTTAAATCAGCATACCTTTTTATGACGAGTTCATGCCTATTGATCTGGCACACACATGGAGTTATAGAAACTAAGGCAACCTTTGTGGCATATTTTAGCTTGAAAATTTGGCATTGGTTATAGTAAGGAAAACATGTGTGAATTGGCACAAATCTCAAGCTTATTCCCATGTAAGTTTGATGGGAAGCCTAGTAGCAATGGAGGAGTCCTCAAGTGCAAACCATTGATTTGAACAAGTTGCTGAAGTTTAAGAGAGTAAACCACTTCTTCGAAATTATAAACCTGCAGTGACAGAGGCAAGTTGGGAATGAGTTTTCTGGAGGTAATTCAGTTAGTACCATGCTGCTTGACATGCATCCAACCCAGAGCCTTTTCTAGACTAACTACCGGCTTTATGTCATTTGTTAATTTAAGTTAATGTAATGTCTGTAACAGATATCATGTTAGTATGTTAAGGAAGAAGGCAACTGTGATCATACTGCTTGGACAATTTTTTTAACATATTAAGGTATTGAATATCGAAATGTTAATGATTTTTTAAAATTTTAAATACTTCTCTCCATTATATTCACAGATGAATTTAGCATATTTATTTTAATAATTTATTATGGCTTACAATGTTTCTCTTTATCATTTTCTATTCTTGGTCAAGAGGCACATATGGTAACCTAAGAAAAACGAGTAGTTCCTAAAAGGTTGGCTGTGTCAGTTTTGAACTTAGTAGTTAGACAGTGAGAACCTACATGCTACTGTCTCAGTTAGGATTCTATTGCTGTGATAAAACATCATGACCAAAAGCAACTTCGGGATTTATTTTATCTTGTAGCTGTTAAGTTATCACCCAGTAAAGTCAGAGCAGGAACTCAAGGCAGGAACCTGGAGGCAGAAGTCAATGCAGAGGATATTGAAGAGTGCTGCTTGCTGGCTTGTTCCCCACAGTTTGCTCAGCTTGTTTTTGTATACATCCTAGGACCACCTGCCCAGGGGTGAAACCACCCACATATTTGGGATTGGGGACTCACATGTCAGCCACTAATAAAAAAAATGTACCCTGGAACTCGCTTTGTAGACCAGGCTGACTTCGAATTCATAGAGATCCATCTGCCTCTGCTTCCTGAGTGTAGGGATTAAAGGTGTTTGGCACCATTCTCCAGCAGTTTTCTTTTCTATTATTTAAAAAACATAAATTTAAATATATTTTGATCATGTTCTTCCACTCCCCTAAATTCTTGCCGATTCTCTCCCACTCCCCACCCACTCAAATGTAAGTTCTTTCCCAATGAACAAACAAAAACCCAGTACAACAACAACAAAAGGAAAGTGAAATAATATCCGCAAAGAAATGAAAACAACAGCAAACTGTAGCCAAATAACACCACACACACACACACACACACATACACACACACACACACACACACACACACACACACACACAGTAGAGAGCATTATAAGTTAGTCAACTTCTCCTGATCAGGAGGCCCACCCTGGAGTGGTTGATATACTAGTGTGACTGTATTGGGAAAAAAAAACCAAAAAACTCATTTTCCCTCTCCCAGCAGATATAAATGTCAATTCAATTGTTAACCTTTACCCTGGTGGCTAGGTTTTCATTCATTCATTCATTCATTCATTCATTCATTCATTCATTTTTTATTTTAAAATTTTATACTTGTATACAATAAAGTATTATCATAGCTAGGCCTAATTTACATCCTCCCATTTTCTCCAGACCTCCCCCTGCACAGCCCCTCCCTGCTTTTTTTTGTCTCCCTGTTCTCTCTACTTTAGTTTTACCTCTTCTCACTTTCATTCAAAAACTTGGAATTTACAATAAAAAGCATCATTAGATGAGGTTAAATTGCTTAAGAGAATGTATACA
Organism: Peromyscus maniculatus bairdii; assembly: GCF_049852395.1. Taxonomy (NCBI): domain Eukaryota; kingdom Metazoa; phylum Chordata; class Mammalia; order Rodentia; family Cricetidae; genus Peromyscus; species Peromyscus maniculatus. The sequence continues at coordinate 28,359,811 of NC_134867.1, forward strand.
TATGTGCCAGACTGGAAATTCCTATGCTTCACAGACACTTGTACTTCTGAATAATTAAAGTTTGGTTGAAATAGGCATTCCCAATTGCACCATGAGAAAAGCATGCAACACAACACAAAAACCAGATTGACACCGAGTAACGCGTATCTGTTTCAGTGGTGTTAGCACGACAAGAGGAAGTCGTTTGCATAGTTAAGTTAGCACTTTCGATTATGTATATTTGTGCAAAGTTGATTTTATTATTACTTGTGCAAATGCGTCAGAAGGGTTGAACTGACATTGCTGCCTATGTGCATTGTGCACACTCACACATCACTTCTTCCTAAGAGGTTTAAATTACAACTGGCAAATATTTTACAGTATTTTTTTCCTTTTGGTTGGAAATAGATTGGTTTCTCACATAATATATCATGATTATGGTTTCCTCTTTTTTTATCTTCCCAGTTCCTCCCACATGCCCACCCATTTATATCCACCCTCTTTCTGTCTCTCATTAGGAAAAAAAGGGGCTTCTAAAGGATAATAAAATATAACAAAATAAAATAGATAAAACAAAGCTATCACAGTGTTCCTAAATTTTTATTGGAAATGCATTTGAAATTATGCTTGAAGCTCATAAGGTGTTTCAACAATGAAAATATGTATAGTGGGTTTTTTCTTTTATATAATTCATAAAAGCACCAAAGTTATATTACCTTAGTCGATATTTAGTAGGTTTGGATGCAAAATATTACATGAACCCTCAATGAGGCTAGATCGCAACTATATAACATAAGCCATGGAAAGGTCATCCAAATGTTCATTACAGTGTTCATTTGTGAAAACAAATGTAGGCAGAAATCAATAAGCAAATAAGAAGCAACATGTCCATGATGGAGTTAATGAAGTCAAGGCATGATTTCTTATTGTATGTGCCTCAGTATGCTTGTGGAGTTCTTTCTAGTGATCAGAAGGTCATGTTACAGCTTCTAATAGCTGAAGAAATTGGGCTGCAGAAAATGGATCATTGCTTGCTTGATGAATATATTCCTCTCATTTTCTTTTTCTATTTGTTAAAGTGAAAATGTACTTTATTTGTAAAGGTTAAATATATATGTTATAAAAATACAGACACATATGAAGAAAAATTTAATTGCATAATTTCAAATAATCTTATTAACCACTATTAAACTCTCATTTTAAGGCTGGAAAATGAAGGCATATAAACAGAAAACTTACACAAACATATTATCATGCATTTTTGTATTTGCGTCGAATGGGACTAATTCTTTGGGCATTTCTTTTTCTTTTTTTTTTTTTCATTCAATGCTATACTATGTCCATGTTTACTTCTATGATATGGAATTTGTCTAAGAAGAATTGTGTTAATTGAAATGAGCCAGACTCAGAAGAATGATACAGCATTTGAAACTAGATTTTAAAAAGACACATATGTGCATGTATCAGTGTGTTCGTGTATGTGTGTGTGCAGGTCATTAATCTATATAATGAATCATGAAGACGGGTAAGAGATCTTAAGGCCGTGGAAAGGACAGAATAATGAAATATATGTGATGGCAAAAGGAGAGGAAAGACTTTCTGGAAAGGAGGGAGGAACTGTATAGAATGGGGAGTGTGATAAGGGAGAAAAGCAAAAGAGAGCAAAGTATAATGATTGACACATACCTGTGAAAACACCATACAGAAACCATTGTTTTCTATGCTGACCTAAAATAAAAAAACATTTAAAATAAAGAAGAGCAATATAAATCAAAACCAAGCAAACCATGCAATACTAATACAGGTAAGTTAAACAGATTGCTAGTTATTCTATCAAGAAAGAGCAAGGGAGAGAGAGAGAATCTGAGTTGAGCAATTGCCTCTATGAGACTGGCACATGGGCATGTCTGTGGGACATTATTGTAATTGGTAGTTGATGGAGAATGGCCTTCCTATGATGGGTAGTGCCATCTTTAGCCACTTGGGCCACATCTATGTTAGAGAAGTAACTAAGAAACCAGAGCAGGCAGGCCAGGAAGCAGCCTTCCTCTATGGTTTCTACAGCAAGCTCTTGTCTTGGTTTCCCTTATATAAGCCATAAGTCAAATAAACCCTTTTCTTCCAATTAGATCTTGGTGAGTATTATATCATAGTCACTACTCAACATTCAAAATGACTGATATTTATTAAGTATTTACAAAAGAAATATTGGAGACAGCTTGACTATAATTGGTATCCGACCATTTGCTATCCTTTAAAATTGGCCCAGGCAGAACTCATGGAAATGTAAGCACGTTAATATCATATGTGGTCATTCCAGTTTAAAATGACAACCACTTATCCAATGTGTCATTATCATTACCATCAAATGATGACCCTAATTATTTTTATTCTTTGAGATTATAATATAATTGCATCATTTCTACCTTCTTTTTCTCCCCCTCAAAACCCTCCCATATCACTCATCTTGTCTCTTTCTGATTCATGGCCTCTGTTTCCGTTCATTGTTGTTACATATGCATGTTTATATGCATACTTATAAATTCCTAAGTATATAAATACAGTCTCTAAAGTCTTTATAATGTTGCTTGTATGTATGTTTTTTTTGGCTGATCATTGAGTGTTAAATAACCAATTGGTGTGCTCTTTCCAGGAGGAGACATTTCTCCTACTCCCAGCATTCCTTGGTTGCCTATAATTGTTTGAGGAGGACTAAGGCCTCATGGGCTTCCCTCTGTCCACTTTAGCATGTCTACTATAGTTTTTTTTCAGAACATGTTTAGGCAGCTATCTTGGTGAGGAATTATGGTGTAGCTTCTGACCCACAGATAAGTGCAGGCCTGACCCTAATTTTTAGAGTTGTCCTGGGGGGAGATTTTGTGTCCTGTTTTTACATGTTTCTGTTGTGCTTCTCTATGTCTTCCTCTTCTTGCGTTTGTTTTTTCTCTACTGTTTCAGTGATCACAGAAGAGAAACGAGTCAGATATAAAGACTTTTCCATCAGTGGTACAGTGGTCTTCCTGGTATTGATCTTCTGTGTATGCTGTTTACTTAAAGTATTATTCAACATTCGTATGGCAAAATCCATCTCAAATGTAGAAAATTCTCTCTAACATAACATTCTTTAGCCTTGTTCCCCTTCTGCCAACCCTGATACACCAAGAACCCCCAGCACATCAGCTACAAAAAAAAATATTCTATTGAATGAAGTGGGGTTTCTCTTCCCTGTGATTGTCTTAGACATCTACAAGTGATTCTCTTGGATCTTCTGATGCTCAGGATGACTGGAAGCAAGGGCATCCTGTCTAGATGAAGGCTTAAGGTTTGGATGTTTGGTTTTCCTTTGGGGGATGCTAGAGTGGATGGACCCAATGCAGACTGATAAAGCACAAGTTGATTGCTGGTAAAGCATATCAACCTATGCTATTGCTCTTTGGGAAACACAAAATGATTGTTCCCATCCTCTTTTTCTTAGCACTCAGGAACATTTCTAAAGTCCTTCTCAACATCCATTTTATATGCAGATATTAAAATCACAAAGGGAAGCCGGGCGGTGGTGGCGCACGCCTTTAATCCCAGCACTCGGGAGGCAGAGCCAGGCGGATCTCTGTGAGTTCGAGGCCAGCCTGGGCTACCAAGTGAGCTCCAGGAAAGGCGCAAAGCTACACAGAGAAACCCTGTCTCGAAAAACCAAAAAAAAAAAAAAAAAAAAAAAAAAAAAAAAAAAAAAAAAAAAAATCACAAAGGGATTTCCTTTTAAATACAAGCAAACCATTAATAGAAAAGGACCAACACACAGAAGATTATGTTTATGATAGTGTTTGGTGCTCTGTTAAAACTCATTTCACTAAACATTAATATTATATTTTGTAAGATAAAGAGCTTTAGAAGTTTCCTTGACTTGTGTTGCATGGGGACAACACAGTTTTTCTGAGATGCAATCTGGAAGAAATAACCTATCAGGAAGGAGTCAGATTTAGCCATATATCAACTTCAAAGCCACTATCCATGAAACCTATTTGTTCTTCAATGAACTTAGAGCAGGCTTAGCTCTTCAGAATTTTGAAAGCTGGAAACTTACCATAAATAGGGTCTTTCTATTCGTACCACATCAGCCACTGTTTACCTGGGCCCTGACTTATGGTAAAGGATACATCATTGACTTAGGTAGTTCATTGAGGCTAAGGACATTGTCCTTAAATGTCCCAGGATGAATCCTCAGCAGGCTTGATTCCTAAGAAACTCAGCTGGGGGATCCAGCCAAAGTGTGGCTATTAAAAAAAAACACTACTGTAATATTAGTTACATAATTTATACATAAATAACATTCCAGTACAATGTTTTGCTTCTGATTGAAAGTATTTTAACCTAGGTATGTATCTCATGAGTGCTTCCTGAAGAGCACTATCAAGATATTACCATTAGCACATAGCATTTTGATGTTATTTTAACTAATTTACACTAAAAATTATGTTTTGTATGATAAATAAGGTAAGAGGTTTTCTTAGATTGTGTGCTGTAGAAACAACTAGGGATTTTCTTTTGGTTTGTTTATTTATTTATTGCAATTTCTATGAGATGAATATTTTAGCATTCTAGGCATAAAAAGATATTTTAACAATTTCCCTTAAGATAATTGAAATTTTCTAATATGAACTATTACATAAGACAGTTATGTACATTCTTTATGTATTAAGTGACTAACATCAGCTAAAATAGTGTACATTATATAGATATCACTGTATCATTTCACAGTTTTGCTATATCATATAATATATATAAGTAATATATATTTCCAATCTGAAAGATAAAGTAGCCGTCTCTACATTTTTACGATGTTTACTGTGTCCAAAATCAACAGGTCTGATGTCTTGGGCTTGTGGTTCAACCTATAAAGCCACCCAAACTTCCCACGCACATGGTCAACAAAGTGACAGAAATTCAAATGTAAAGCTATAGATTTTTTTCCTATAGGCTTTTGCAAAAGCAAATGACCAGATTCTATTCATAAAAAGTTACAATTTCAGAGAAGGTAGTGAAAGCACAGATTTTACTCAGGATAATCGCGCAAAAGGAAAAGACCTAATGAAATTGAAGAAACACTTACAATTTAGGGAGCAATTGACACGTGTAAAATTATTCATGGATCTAAAGTTGCTAAGAGCCTAAAATCTTTTCTGGTTTCTAGAGAATCAATATATCGAAGACATGACTTTAATTATAAGGATTTAGCATATGAATAGAATTGGCAGAGGATTAATGTTCTGAAGTGATGAATCTTCAAATGTAAATTATACTGCACTGGATCTTTGTTCACAGAATTCAGTGGAGAAAAGGCACCATACTGATGTGGGGATTCACTTTTGATTTCAAAAATTCATATTTAGAGCAATGTCCTGTACTATTCATTTTATAGAAGTAAATGGAATGCATAGGACATATCCCCACACTTTTTTCCTCATATCTCTTCTTATTTAAGTAAAAATGGCTATTAAAAACATAGTTATGGGACCATTTTACAAATCTCTATCCTAAAAAATGGTGTATCTAAGAAGCTCAGTATGAACAGATAATTTATCAGAGTGAATTATGTCCATATAAATCATCATTAAATGTCTTATTCACTCTTTTAATTGTATCTTTGTCATTATGACATCGAAATGAATCTCAGTACATAGAAAGAAATGAGTGATGAATTACTGGATATGTGTACTCAATGCATCAGTGTAAATTAAACAGAATGTCATATTCACATCATTCTCACTAAAGGACACAATTTACACAGTAAGTATATGCTGTGTGCTTGAAGCTCATAATCTCAGAGAAGTGCTTGTGTGGCATTAATAAATTTTCTAAAAGTAAATGATAATGAAAAACAAGGACATTGATAAGTTTAAAAAAACAATAGAAATTCATAATGATGAGATTTAGAAATTTAGGTAAAACTGCACTTAATCATTACATTTTCAAAGTGTTTCTAAAAGTTGGTAGCAAATGTCCTTGTAAACAGGGTAAGATAAAATGCAGTAAGCAACTTATGTTGCTCAAAATGCCTTTCAGAATCAAAAATTTGACCAGGGGTCTGTGGGTGGAAATTCTGGAAATATATGTATCTGTTTAGACACAAATGCATAAGTATTATACTTAATATGTGTGTATACAAATATGTATATATACACATACATATGGATGGATGTATTTAAATATTTTTATTTATTTTTTGAGAATTTCATACAATATACTTGATCTAACTCTTTCTCTTCCCCAGTTCCTCCTAGATCCCCCCCCCTACCTACCTCAGCATCTAACATTGTATTCTTTCTTTTCTATAAAAACAAAACACATGGAATCCAATTTATATTGGCTGACTACTCATGGGCATAGGGCCTTCTCTGAATTGTGACTTATATATCCAGTGTCCCTACCTTGAAGAAAATGGATTTTCCCTCTCAGAGATGCTGTCAATTGTAAATAGCTTTTTGTCTAGCAGTGGGACCTCCCATGCACTTTTCCTCCTCCATGTAGGGATTTTGTCTGACTGGAGCTTGCAAAGGTCCTGTGAGTGTTGCAGTAGTCTCTGTGAATTCATATGTTCATCTTCCTGTTCTGTCTGGATAAACACTGTTTCTTTGAAGCCATCCACAACCTCTGGCTCTTACAGTCTTTCCCCCTCTCTTCTGCAAAGTTCCCTGAGCCTTGAGGCAACAGATGTAGTCAGGTCATCTCATTTAAGAATGAGAATTCCAAAGCCTGCTTTTCTCTTCACGTTGTTCAATTGTGGTTTGCTCTGTAAATTACTATGCATCCAAGAAGATAATGAGACCCTCTGATGAATCTTAAGATGTGCACTCCTCTGTGGTTGTATTAATAAGGCATTATTATTTCTTTCATCATTATGTTCATCTATCGGAATAATAGTAGTAGAGTTTGCTTAGTCCTGTAACATCCACATCACTGTTGCACTGGGAACACATCTTGCAGGCAGTTTGTTAGTATAGCATGCCGTTTACTTAACTGCGTGAGATTGGTGATTTTTTTTTCTCCTCTAGTAACATGTGTATAGCCCTTTTTGGCACTATAAACTACCTACTAGAGGTGAATCTTCCAATTGACTTCTAGCTAGATTTCCCATATTTAATGACCATAGGTATTTGGTGTCTTCAGCAATAAGATCTTATCCTAAAGTAGTGGAGGGTAACCAGTTGCTTTGACAGTAGCCCCAAATATTTAGGAGTGAAGCTGTCTATGTTAACCCATTAGCCAACAACTAAAAAATGCGTTGCTTTATCATCTCTATGAAATGTAAAAAGTGTCTAGTTTCATTTAGCAATGAGACTCTAACTGAACCAACTTTATGGAGACCTCTGGCACTTCACACAGAGTTCAGTGCGATTTCTACATGTAGCAACATTTAGCATTGATGTTTTCAAATCCTGCATGACTTCCCAGAGTTTTAACTCTAAATTTCATATCAAGATATGAAGTGTCTTAAAAGCTACCATTTGCACAAGTATTTGGGTTGAAGCTTTTATCCTTAGTGTATGATACATGGAATGATTGTGTCAGGTGGGCCTGAACACCACAGAGTCACTTGTTCTGTGCAATTGGATAGGTTTATTTATTTATTTATTTATTTATTTATTTATTTATTTATTTATTTATTTATTTATTTATTTTCTATAGCGGTCTCTGTCTCTGTCTGTTGCAAAGAGAAAGTTTTTTGATAATAGGTGAGACCCATTCTGAGCTTTGGGTATAGGGATAAATATTTAGAATGAAGTTAAGAATCAAGCCCGTTTAGTAAAGTGGCAGTTTCCCTCTTTTTGCAAGTATGTTAAGACAACTCAGAGAACTGTTAGTTACTACCAAGTTATGTGCGCCACTAACACATCCCTAGAGCTACTGTGCTATGCTGGTCGTTGTGGTTCATAGGTATCGTAGCTGGGTAGGACTATTATTTGCCTTCCTCCCTTGGAATCGTGCATGGCATCTCATGGTACCATGAAAGTCATTTCTCAGGGAGAAGATTTTAAGGTCAGATCTAGCTTAGATCCTCAAGGTCCTGAATTTCAAGTACATGATCTCTTCAAAGATAGGGAATCACCTTCAACTTCTACCAGGAAACCAAGAGAAACAGCACTAACCTGTCATGTTCCGGGAGTCTTTTAGGCAACTCTGATCATCAGTGCAAAAGGGGGTGTTTCAAGACTAGAGCTTGTGTTTTTGTTAGTCTCGGGAGAAATTCATCAACATAGCTACCAAAGCAAGTCTGGAACAAAGGCAACACCGATAGGCGTGTTAGCATGGAAGAGGGAAACTTCAGGGGACCTTAGCACTAGAAAAACAACTATAGACCACTAAGGAATGCTAAGAAAAGGAAAAATAGTTTTACCCGGGGAACGGCCCCACAAGTACTTTTCCAATTCCAATTAGTCAGCAATGAAATTATACACATATAAATGACTTTATACAGACTGAGCAGGTTGTAATTGCACATTTGGAAATACATATTCATATGTTTTTATGAATGCTATACATATATACACATGTATATATCAAATATCAGATATATGCATACATGCTATCTACATGTGTATTATCATATGTATATATGTTCTGATACATATATATGTGTATATATCAGAAAAATTAAAGTAATAGTAGCTATGAATTTGAGAGAGAGCAAGGTGCAGAACATACAAAGAAAGGGTTGGAGGGAAGATATGGAAAGAAGAAATGATATAATCATTTTTTTATTTCAAAAAACCTTGTTTTTATTTTATCTTTTTATTCTTAAAATTATAATATAATTATATCTCTCCCTTTCATTTTCTCCCTCTAAACCATCCTATATACACCTTATTGCTTCCTTTCAAATTCACAGCCTCTTTTTTCATTATTACTTCATTCATATATATGTATATATATATGTGTGTGTATGCATATATATTATACATATATGTGTACTATATCTATCATATATTCCTAAATATAACCTGCTCAGCTGGTCAGCCTATATACTGTTACTTTTATGTTTATTTTCAGGACTGACCATTTAGTATTGAAAAAATAATTAGTGTGCTCTTTCCTGGTGAATACAATTTTTTTGTTGTCTTCATATTCCTTAGTTGCCTGTAGTTCTTTGTGTAGATTGAAGCCATCTGGATTTGTCCTAATATTAATATACAGATTTCAGGCTCCCAGTCTCAATGGATATATCAAAAATAATTTTTAAAAAATCACCATTTCTATAACTTAGATGAACTCAATGACAGGACCACAGATATGTCTGAGCTGTGTGGAACACGCTATTCTACTCTGAAACACATGGGATGGTCTGTCTCTCTACCATAGTCACTTCGTCCTGTGACTTCTTTACAGGAGTGGATTGGTGAGGTTATAATGAGTATCACACATTTACAACTATTTTAACATAAACTGAGGAGAAGCAGCACATTGAACTCTATTAAGTTATTTACATGTTCCTAAATACAACTATATCTTCATCATTAGAAAACAAAATATTCATCCAGTGAATATGTACATTAAACGGTTAGGTTGTTCCCCATGTGTGAAACTTTAGGTGAAGTTTCTTTCCAGCAGAGTGCCTACATTTGAATTCTATATATTACTGACAATGTCACAAAATGCATTTTAACATGCACGGCTATTTCTTACAATATTCGTAAATAGTGCTTTTTACTTTTCCTGTTACTTTCTTGGCTAATGAAGCTTGCTGGTTGGATTTGTTCTGATCATCCTTAAATCCTTCCATGCTGACAGTTTTAATTAAAAGAAAAATTTCCAATCATTTCTCTAATGCCAGAGAAATGCTAAGTACAAATCCTTTCAGAATTTCAATGCCATGTCCTCTGCTAAAGCCTCATGAAATAGTTTTGGCATTTGTGGAGGTCTCAGAGATTGAATAGCAAATGAGGGCAATGCTACTTTACTTCTTTTTTTTTAAGTGCCATCTAGGACCTAATATGACCACAAATATTTATAAATATTGATGTTTTTCTGCTTCATTCTTTTCGTGGGTTTAGACCTCTTAATTTTATATTTTTTTTCAAAATTGCCATTTTTGAGTTATTTAAACATTTTTTTATTCTGTTTATGAGTTCGTGGTTGTTAGTGACCACTCTCTAGAAACAGCTCATGAATCTTTTCACTTTAACAACATTTCCCACACTTACCAAAAGATTACCCCACTAGCCATACATAGTCATCTAGATTGACAATGCCATGAATGAATTCCCTACTGTCGAGTGGGCCCTAATCCAGTCAGATGGCTGTTGGTTACCACCAAGATATAACTGCCACTAATTCACACTTAGGTGTGTGTTACCGTGTTGGTCACTACTGTAGTTCATAAGCTTTATATCTGAGTAGGACTATTAGTTGTTTTTTTTTTTTCACCAGCATCTTGCACAGTACCTTCAGATGTGAAAGATGCCCTCAGAGAGTAAGCTTCTCGGCCAGTTCCAGCTCCGTTCCTCTTGATCCTATATCCAAATTGTGTGGTGTCTTCAGCAATAGGGTCTTATCTTCAAGTTTGGGGAGGCAGCGTTGCACTATGGCACTAGCCTATGTTGTTTATGGAACCTCTTGGATTCTCCTGATCACCAGCTCAAGGACATGTTTCCCATGCCTGGCACTGGGATGTTTGTTAGACAGTCCTTGGCTCATGTGGTAGAGATATGTTCAATATTTTCAACAAACTAGACTCAGATCAACTTACAAAAATCGGCGCACTTTCTATATTCCTCTTGTCAATTCTTGAAGAAAGCATGGACTCATATTAGGTTTTTGCCTTTTGTTTAGATTCAGAGATTATCATATTTATAATTTAACCTCTTTTATAATTGGTTTCCTGTTTTTAAATTCCTTCTATCCTCTTTTCCTCTCCCTTTATTTCAACCAATTTTTGTTTGTCTTAAAACTGTCCAGCAGAGCATCTGACTAAAGCTGAAAAATAACATGTCTTGAGACCTAACAAAGATGGGAGATCAAGGCTAAAAATAGCAGAACCATAATATTAAACAAATGTACGAAATCAGTGGATGGGGAGTTTATCCAGGAGAAAGCAGTTGATCTTGAAATCCAGAGAACCAATCACTTGCCTCTTGTTCTCAGACTCCAAAGAGACAATTCTTAAGCCCAGAAAGCAAGGAATACAATTTCCCAAGATTCACACGGGAACACTTCTGTCTTTACAGTTTGTTTTTCTCTGATATAAATATGATTTTAACTAAGAACTGCAATCACCAATGCTCTGATTCTTCACTCTGAGCAATAGTGGATTGTCTAGGAGGTTAAAGGTCCTACTTACCTGTGTTTCCTACTGAGACAAAAAAAAAAAGCCATGATCTCTGTGCCATTTCTTTAATGGGAAAGGCCACTGCATAAATAGAAAATTTATCATCAAGAAATTTATGTGACTTTTAGGAGATTATAAAAATAGTACCCCAAATAGTATCAACATCAATGGTATTCAAATTTAGAGAAAATACAAACACTGACTCCCTACTTTGTCCCTAAAAATAATAGGGTGAGTTTTGTCAAATAACAAGTAAAGGCCACTTATCTCTTCCTTTAGCAATAGAAAATGTGAAAATATCACAACCATGTCATGAGGAAAGGATGAGTTTTGTGTAAGTGATCCATTTATATTCTCTGAAATACAAAAAATAATTAATTATGCCATCATCCTGCTACGAATGGTTTTATTATTTAGGAATTTATTCTGCTTGTTTGGAATCCCAGTATATTTTGTAGTTTCCCATGACCTCTTATAACTGTGAGTACTAAAATGTAATTAAACATGCTGAGTGAATGAATACATCCATCATGTTAAATATCCTGTTATTTAATTTCACCACATTTTCCCCTCAATTTCTCACTGTGTGCTGAGGTAGAAGGCAAAATAAATTTATTTTAATTCTATGTTGTTGTAAAAAAGAGTGAATGACAATTCTTTTTATCTCCTACTTTCTGCATTGGTAATTGTATTTTTTAACATCTTTTCATATGTTTAACTAAGAAATTAGAGGTTACACAGTAGAGAAATTAGAAGCTGTAAATTAAGCCACCATTTTAGAAGATGAGCTTTAAAAATATGCTGACAGGTGACCAGATCAAATAAGTTATAGTCTCACTGTCAGATTAGGGGAAGATCCATTTGGCTCAGGATCAGCCTGCCCTTGAATTGAAATCTGGGTTAATTGAAGCAAAGCTGAACTGGCTTCTTCGTGAAGTGTGTGGGAGGCTTTTACTTTTTTAATTGCTAAAATCATCAATACTGCCCTGACAGTTGGATATATTCCCATTTTATTAAAGTGTCAGGTGATTGTTCTCATAGCCAGTGGCATCTTACCCTACTAGGGTTCTTTATTTAGTTAAAAATTTATTCTAAATGATATTCAGTACTGTTGTAAGATGTATTTTATAAATATTACTATTGTATTAATTTTAGATACTATGTAATTATTTGATAATCACAAATAAATTATACATATCATATCATGGTGTTTATGTTATCCTTTCTCTATGTTCGAAAATTTGAAGATCTTCTCAGATCTGTAAAAAGTGAAACATATTCATGCTCATCTGACTGTACAGAAGAACACTCAGATCTCTTTCTTCTCTCAACATGTGTGATGGTGTCCACTTTCATACCCCCTCCAAAATCCCTCTAACCTCTCTATAATTCTAAACATTTAGTAATCACTATTCTATAGCAGCACAAATAATTGTACTCTCCTTGTAAGAAGCAGGACATGCAGCTTCTGTCCAGGCCTGACTTATTTTGCTTATCATAGTGTTCTCCAATTCAATCATTTTTTTCTTTAAATGTACAGATAGATGATAGATAGATGATGATGATGATGATAGATAGATAGATAGATAGATAGATAGATAGATAGATAGATAGATAGATAGATAGATATGCTGGGGATTTTTATCAGGGACACAAACATGTTGAACAATTACTCTGACATCATTCTTTAATGACTATGTGATATTCCATCATACATGCATACCACACTATCTGTTGATGATTTTATGGCATCTAGGTTACTTGCATGTCTCAACTATTGTGAAGAGCGATGTAATAAACATGGAAAATGACTAGCTGTATGATGTACTGACTTTATTTCTTTGACAGTATATCCCGAAGTGGGATAGCTAGACTATGGTCATTCTATTCTTGTTTTGTTTGATCTTTTTCTTGATTCTTTGTGGATTTCATGCAATGCATCCCAATCTCACTTAGCCCCCAGTCCCCTTGCATCAGCCCTTTGCCCTTGTAACGCCCTCCTCCGCCCCAGGAAAAAAACCCTAAAAGTTAAAAGCAAAAAAAGAAAGAAAGAAAGAAAGAAAGAAAGAAAGAAAGAAAGAAAGAAAGAAAGAAAGAAAGAAAGAAAGAAAGAAAGGAAAATCATGGCAAAGAAGCTATAGTGTGGCCCCATGAGTCACAAAATTACACTTTAATCCATATGTCTTTACTTGTAAGTATTCATTGCAGTGAGTCCTTGGTCTGGTTCAAAGCCTCTGGCTTCTGCTCTACCCTTGACACTGGCCTCTCACTGGGACTCCTCTTGTATATCCTATTAGTACCTTGTGTCATGGAGCTCTTGCAGCTTTGGATCTGTCAGTCCCACCCCTAGATATATCTAGCCATTTATAAATGGGGTGGATGTTGAGGTAGGCTACACCATACTCCTATTTCTGGGCCTGGGTGGTAGCTGGATTGGTTAGCCTGCCAGCTTTCCCTCATCATCACCACACAGGCAAGCTTTCCAATACTGCCCTGGCTAGCTCTGCCAATATTTCAGACAGTGAAAGGTCAGAACTTTCCCCATTTTACACCTGGGCCTGAGTTTCAGTTTCCTAAACAGACAACAAGAGAGATAGCAAGTACCAGGCCTGAGCCAGCTCCCACAGTACCTCAAGGCAGTGACCAAAAAGGGCAGTTCCTGTAATCTCCCTAAAACATACCCTGCCTTGCACAAAGTATGCCCCCAAACGGTAAAGCTATAACCACAGGCAATTAAAATTGTACTAATGTAACTACAGCCTGCTTAATCAAGTGTGTTTGAGATGACCTAACTGTTCCTAGAATTCCCCTAGCTGAGCTTAAAGGGGGGCCCTGCATGGTCGTTTCAGGGTCACCATTCTGTACAAGTAGTGATCCCACATGCTGGAATACACACTCTTTGTCTTTGTATACTATGAGTCTGGGGTCTTTCTTCATTGATTCTCGGACCCTTACAAGGGTCCTAGCAAGGTATGGGGCCAGTTCTCCTGCTCTCACATCCTAGGGTCCGGATCACCTGCACTCAAACCACCAGGGCCAGCTCCACTGTTTTGCCGCGGTGAGGTGCAGACTTGCTCTCTGGTCTGCTGCACTTGGTGAGGGGCAGGGCCAGCTCTTCTATTCTTAGGCCCATGAGGTCTGCTCTCCCACCTGTGGCAGGTGGCAAGGGGGCGGGGGAGGGAATATTTACCTTACCCTTGCCATCGTGTGGCATACCAGGGAGAGGGTGGAGGCCGCTCTCCTAGCTCTCCTACTCTCACACCTACAGGCCCAGCTCACCTACACCCCTGCCAACAGGGTCAGCTCTAGGTGCTGCCCAGGCAAGGTGCTGTGCCTGATGTCCTGTGTGCTGCAGCTGAAGGCCCAGCTCACCTACACCCCTGCCAACAGGGTCAGCTCTAGGTACTGCCCAGGCAAGGTGCTGTGCCTGATGTCCTGTGTGCTGCAGCTGGTGACAAGCAGGGCCAGTTCTCCCACTTCCTTGGCCCTGAGGCCAGCTCTCCCACCTGATGCAGTTGGCAAGGGGAGAAGGGAGGGAGGGGGAGAGGACATTTTTCTTCTCACCCATGCCTCCATATGGTAGATGAGGGTGGGGGCAGGGTCAGTCCTCCTGCTCTTACGTCCCCCAGGCCAGCTCACCTAGGCCCCTGCCAACAGGGTCCTGGGATCACTGGAATCGGGGAGTTGATTCTGCACCTCACTGGCTGCAGTACTTGGGAGTGTGTCTGGGCCGCATAGCAGACCTGACCGTGTTGACTGAGGCTCAGGTGATCCATTGCAGATCTGTCTCCTCTCCACCTTTCATCTGTCATATGATGGAGTGGTCAAGGGAGAGATGACCTCCCCACTCCCTCATTCCTTGAGGCCTCTGGAGGGTTGAAGAGCTGGCCCTGAGGTCAGGAGAATGGGAGAATTGGCACTGTGCCCCACTGGCAGTAGCACTAGAGAGGGCAGGCCCTGCTTCAAGCCTGGGCAGCAAGATAGAGCTGATCCTCTTGGCAGGGGCACAGACCCTAGCTAGGACTCTTAGCAAAGGGAAATATGAAGCCTGAATTGGCCATCCCCTGGCAAGACTTCCAGTGGAGGAATTATGACCCCAACCCAGCCATATAACTTTTGGCCTACAATTTGACCTGCTTACAAGATATGCTGGGCTAAAGGTAGCACAGAAATTTTAGGAGTGGCCAAACAATGAATGGTCCAGCTTGAGACCCATACCATGAGAGGGAGCCCACTGTTGACACTGCCTGGAGGGCCAGGACCCAGAGGCTGAGCAGCCCAGAGACCTAGAATAGAACCAAACATGACTGGCAAAAAAAATCAATAAAATGATTCCTAATGATGTTCTGCTATACTCATAGATATTTGCCCAGCCCAATTGTCATCAGAGGCTTCACCCAGCAAATGATGGAAACAGATGCAGAGACCAAGAGCTAAACATTAAGCAAGCAGAACTTGGCAAATCCTGTGGAAGAGGGGAAGGAAAGATTATGGGAGCCAGAAGGACCAAGGACACCACAGAATGGATCTTTATTTTTAATAGCATCTTTCTAACTTGGGTCAGCTATTTCCTTAAGAATTTGTTTTGCATTTCCATGGCAACTGTTTTAGTTAGGGTTACTGTTGCTGTGAAGAAACACTGTGACCAAAGGAACTTGGAGAGGAAAGGATTTATTTGGCTTATGCTTCCACATCACAGATCATCACCAAAGGATGTCAAGGCAGGAACCCCGTAGGCAGGAGCTGATGCAGAAGCCATGGAAAAGTGCTGCTTACTGGCTTACTCCTCATAGCTTACTAACAGCCTGCCTTCTCATAGAGTTCAGGACCACCAGCACAGCAATGGCTTCACTGGACATTTTCCCATCAACTACTAATTAAGAATATGCTCTACTGGCTTGTCTACAGCCTCATCTTATGAATGAAATTTCTCAATTGATGTTGCTTCCTCACAGATGACTAGCTTTCATCAAGTTGACATAAACTAGTCATTATTACCCACCCCCTTGTCAACTTGACACAGAAGCACATCACACAAGCTTTCTCTTCTTCTTCTCCCTCAAGATCACATATTAATAAAGATTCTACAAACTTAAAAAGCCCCACATCCATACAAATTCAAACACGTATAAAGTTGTGTAAAACTCCAAAATATCTTTTTTTTAAAGTTTAAAGTCTCCCAAATGTGGATGTCATAAAATGAAAAGTAAATTGAATACTTTCTTGCTTGAAGAGGGAAGAACCATAGCCCAATTTGAACAAAGTAAAACCAAATTCCAACAGTGTAAATAACTCACTGTCCAATATCTGAGACTCACTCATGATATTCTTTGCTAAGGTCACATCTATGGCTTTGCCCTCTGTAGCACACATGCATGTTTTCTTAGTTCCAACCAGCTCCACTCTACAACTGCTGCTATTCTTGGTGGTGTCCCTTGTTACTGGAATCTCCAAAATGCTGGAGTCCCCTGCTTCAACTTGGCTTCACTTTCACCAGTAGCCTTTCCTGGGGTCTCTTCATGGGTCCAATCCACAAATTCTATGCAAGACCCCATGTAATGTTGGGCTTTCAACTGCTACTGAGGCTGCACCTTCATCAGAATCTTCTCCTGGTATCTCTCGGTGCCAAGCCTCAGGTGCTCTCCATGACCCCTTCATGCCTTCAAAACCAGTGCCAACTTGGTGGCTCTCACATTATTAAGTTCAGCTGCCAGCATGAGGTATAACCTTGGCTGCCTCTGAAACGTGGCTTCTATGTGCTGACTCTCAGGAAACATGTCCCAGATGATTTAACCTCAATGAAATAGTCTGTGAACCAACTAAGCAGGGCTTATAGGGGATCACGGAGACTGAAGCAACAATCATAGTGTCTGCATGGGTTTGCACCAGGTCTTCTGCATACATGCTGTGGTTGCTGAGTTTGAGGTTTTTGTGGGACTCCTAACAGGGGGAGTGGAGGTGTCTCTGACTCTTTTGCCTGCTCTTGGGACCCTTTCTCACTTACTAGTTGACTTGTCCAGCTTTGATATAAAGGTTTGTGCTTAGTCTTTATTGCATCTTGTTATGGTGAATTTAGTTGATATCACTAGATGACCTGAACGTTTCTGAAGGGAAACAGAGGAGCAGTGGATGTTGGGGAAAGATGAAGTAGGGGGGAAACTTGGAGAAATGGAGATCTAGGAAGCTGTGTTCAAGATGTATTGTACGAGAGAAGAATAAAGAAAAAGTAAAAGAAAAAAAAACAAATAAAGAAATGGTCTCTTTTTAATCAACCAGTTCTGTCACAGCAATACCTCACTCCTGACACCAATTTCTTTTCTAGTTACAGTTAATATTTCTGTGATGAAACAGGACCAAAGCAACTTGGGGAGGAAAAGGTTTATTTGGCTTACACTTATACATTACTGTTCATCATCAAAGTAAGTCAGGACAGGAACTCAAACAGGTCAAGAACCTGGAGGCAGGAGCTGATGCAAAGGACAAAGGGGAGTGAATGCTGCTTACTGGCTTGCTCCTTATGGCTTGCTCAGTCTGATTTCTTAAAAAACCAGGGCCACCAGCCAGAGTGGAACCATCTACAATGATCTAAACCCTCTGCTCCATCAATCACTAACTGAAAAAAATGGTCTACATGATTGCCCACAACCTGATCTTATGGAGGAAACTTCCCAATTAATGTTACCTCCTCTCAGAACTCTACCTTGTGTGAAGTTGACATAAAACAAACCATTATAGTAATTAAACATTCTGGTTTTGCGTTCATACATTTGTAAGCCACCTGAATGTTGTCTTTTTAAAAGTGTCTATTTGGATAATTTTACCTAATTTTTTTAATGTTATTTATTTTTTGAATTTTTGTGGGATTGTTAACATTTTATATAAAAATCTATAAAGGTGTGAACATATATTTATATGGTTTAACCAATTAACCAACTTAACCAATGTAACTAATAGTGTCTTCAATTCTGAAAGCTCTTTATTTTATTGATTATTCACTTTGATGTAAAGAGTTTTCAGTTTGATATCATCACACTTGTTTCAGTCTGCTTTTGTTGTGTGTGCTTTTGGAGTTCTGTTCTAAACAGATAAATTACTTGTAAGGATGATTTGACTTTTTTCTCATTTTATTCTATTTTTTTAATAATTCCATCTCTTATTTTTAACTTAAATATTTGCTTTGGATTGAATTTTAAGAGATTAAGGAATATCAATCTAGTTTCAGATTTCTGCTTGTAAACGGCCCATTTTCTCCCATTTTCTCAGTGACACGTTTACATAGCAGACTCATTTCTTGAGGATATGTTTTTTGGCAGCATTATGCACGTGGATATATTTCAATGTTCTCTCTTGGATGCATCAGCCCATGTCAGACATCATGCCAGTCTCATCCTGCCCTGCTGTGAGATGTTCTGTATGCTCTGAATGTGTTGCTCTGATTGGTTGATAAATAAAACACTGATTGCCCAGTAGCCAGGCAGGAAGTATAGGTGGGACAAGCAGAGAAAAAAAAAATTCTGGGAAATGGAAGGCTGAGTCAGGAGATGCCAGCCCACTGTCCAGGGAGCAGCATATAGTGACACACAGGTAAAGCCACAGAATACATGACAACATATAGATTAACAAAATTTGGCTGAGTTTAAATGTAAGAGCTAGTCAGTGGTAGGCCTGAGCTAACGACCCGAGCAATTTTAGTTAATATAAACTTCTGAGTGATTATTTTATAGTTGGCTACAGGGTCCTTGGGGCTGGACAGAATCAGTGAAAACTTCAGCTACAGTCTTGCAAACAGTCCAGAGGTCAGTTTCTATGATGATTACCACTTTGTTCATTCTTTGCATTTGCTTCACCAATTTATGATTTTTTTTTATTTCTTGTGAATTTTAGATTTTGCCCTAGTTCTATTAAGAACACATCCCTGCCACTGGAGGCCTTGCCTGATTATAAGAAATGGCCAGTTTTGGAAATCCATGTCCCTCATTATTAGGAGTCCTCATTAGAATCACCTTCATAAAGTCTAGGAAGTTTTTACTACACTGTTTCTATAATAGTCCCCAAATGCACCCTAATTCCAGCTGTTTCTTCCTCTACTCTCTCCCTCCTTCCTTTATCCCCCTATCCTCCATGCTCCTGTCCCCACTTATCCCCAGTCTACCTATAAAAATCTATTCTATTTCCCCTACACAAACGATTCCTTGTACCTCCCCAGACCCCTCCTCTTTACCTAACTTCTCAGCGTCTATGGATTGTAGCTTTGCTATCATTTAATTAATGGCCAATATCCACCTATAAGTAATTACGTACCATATTCATCTGGGTTCTAGTTTGTTTCCAGTTTCTGGCTATTATGAATAAATCCACAGTAAACATAGTTGAGCAGGTGTCCTTGTGGTAAGATGAAGCTTCCTTTGGCTATATGCCTAAGATTAGCATATATGGGTCTTGAGGTAGATAGATTCCCAAGTATCTGAGGAACTGCCATATTGATTTCCATAGTGTCTATTCAGTTTCAGTCCCACAACCAATGGAGGACTGTTCCCCTTGCTCCACTTTCTCACCAGGATGAAGTGTTATTTGTGTTATTGGTCATAGCCATTCTGACAGATGTAAGATGGACTATCAAACAAATTCAAAAAGAAGAGATCAACATGTTGTTAGTTGCAGATAACATAAATGATCCTAAAATTTCCATTGGAAACTCTTACAGCTGGTATACACTTCTAGCAAAGTGACTGGATACAAGGATAACTAAAAAAAATCACTAGCCCTCATATATACAGTTGAAAATTGGACTGAGAAATAAATCAGGGAAATAACCACTTTCACAATAGCCTCAGATAATATAAAATATCTTGGATTAACTCTAACCAAGAAAGTGAAAGACTTGTATAATAAAAATTTTAAATTTTTGAAGAAAGAAATTGAAGAAGATATCAGAAGATGGAAAGGTCCCCATGCTCATTACAGTAGGATTAACAGTAAAAATGTCCATCAAGCCAAAAGCAATCTACTAATTCAATTCAATCCCCATCAGAATTCCAACAGTTCTTTACAGAGCTTAAATAGACAATTCTCCTATTCCTTGTTCTCCCTCTCTGTTCTTGATCCAGCTGGAATCTCCCACACCCCTAAGCTCTCTTTCCTTCGAACCTTGCCTTTCATTACCCCCACTCACGTCCAGGTTGTTCATGTAGATTTCATCCATTTCTCCGTCATTGGGCGATCCTCGTGTCTTTTTTGGGGTCCTGTTTTCCAGGTAGCCTCCCTGGTGATGTGAGTAGCAGTCCAGTCATCCTTGTTTCACATAAAGTATCCTCCTATGAGTGAGTACATACCATATTTGTCTTTCTGAGTCTGGGTTACCCGACTCAGGATGATTTTTTTCTAGATCCATCCATTTGCCTGCAAACCTCTTAATGTCATTGTTTTTCTCTGCTGAGTAGTATTCCATTGTATATAGGAGACCATGGTAAATGAAGACCACATGAGAAAAGGAAGAAACAAAGTGCTAGAGAGACCACAGAAATCCACAAAGATACCCCCACAAAAGACTGCTGGCAATGGTCGAGAGACAGCCTGAACTGACCTACTCTGGTGATGGGATGGCCAAACACCCTAATAGTCATGCCAGAAACCCCATCCAAGGACTGAGGAATCTGGATGCAGACATCCATGGCTAGGCCCTGGGTGGAGCTCCAGAAGTCTAATTAGTGAGAAAGAGGAGGGTTTATATGAGCAAGAATTGTTGAAACCAAGGTTGGATAAAACACAGGGACAAATAGCCAAATGAATGGAAACACATGAACTATGAACTAAAGGCTGAGCGGCCCCCAACTTGATCAGACCCTCTGAATAGGTGAGACAGTTGATTGGCTTGATCTGTTTGGGAGGCATCTAAGCAGTGGTACCAGGTCCTGTGCTCATTGCATGAGTTGGCTGTTTGAAACCTGGGACTTATACAGGGACGCTTGGCTCAGTCTGGGAGGAGGGGACTGGACCTGCCTGGACTGAATCTACCAGGTCAATCTCAGTCCTCGGGGGAGGCTTTTCCCTGGAGGAGGTGGGAATGGGGGATGAGCTGGGAGGAAGGGGAGGGGGCAGGAGGGGGGAGAACAAGGGAATCCGTGGCTGATATGTAGAACTAAATGGTATTGTAAAATAAAATAAAGGGGGAGGGGAGAAAAAGAAACTCTCTGAAGAAAAAAAAAAAAAAAGACAAGCCAGGCGGTGGTGGCGCACGCCTTTAATCCCAGCACTCAGGAGGCAGAGGCAGGCAGATATCTGTGATTTTGAGGCCAGCCTGGGCTACCAAGTGAGTTCCAGGAAAGGTGCAAAGCTACACAGAGAAACCCTGTCTCGAAAAACCAAAAAAAAAAAGACAATTCTCAACCTCATATGGAAAAACAAAAATCCCAGGATAGCTAAAATAATCCTGAACAATAAAAGAACTGGTGAATGTCCTATTCCTGATTTCAAGTTGTACTACAGAGCTATAGTAATAAAAACCACATGTTATTGGCATAAAAATAGACATGTTGACAAGTGAAATCTAAGTGAAACCCAAACAAATTCACACATCAATGGACACCTGATTTTTGATAAAGATTCGAGAAATACACACTGGAAAAAGACAAAATCTTCAGCAAATAGTGCTGGTCAAACTGTTTGTCTGTATATAGATCCATATTTATTACCCTGAACAAAACTCAAGCCTAAGGGAATCAAAGACCTCAACATAAAATCAGCTACACTAAACCTGACAGAAGAGAAAGTGAGGAAATATCCTGAGTGTATTGGCACAGGCATGTCTTTTTGGACAGAACACTGATAGTGCAGGCACTAAGATCAATAATTTACATATGGAAACGCATAAAACTGAAAAGCCTCTGTAAGGCAAAAGATACCACCAATTTGGACAAAGGGGCACTATAGTATGTCTTTCTTGTCAGACTTTCTTTTAGGACCTCCAGGTCCCCAATAATGGCACAGAGACTTATTATTAATTATGAAAGCCTGTCCTCTAGCTTAGGCTTGTTCCCAACCAGTCTTTATAACTTAAATTAACCTGTTTCTGTTCCTATTAAGGTATGTTCTGCCAGGTGGCCTCATTCTGTACATCCGACTTCATCAATGTCTCGCTAGTATCTCTGCATGCTTAGATTCCAACCCTGAGTTCCTCTCTCTTCTTAAAAGTCCTGACTATTCTCTCTGCCTAGCTATGAGACATTCAGCATGTTATTAAACCAATCATGTGCCTTGGGCAGCTTAGATAAAACATAAGACACATTTTCACACAGGATGATCAAATATCCCACAACAGGGCAGCCTACACAATGGGAAAATTTTTTTTAATCAACTTTACATCTGATAGAGGACTAATATCCAAAGAGTCTAAAGATCTCAAGAAACTCAATATATCAATAAAAGTAATTCACCCAATTAAAAAATGGTGTAAAGTTCTAAACAGAAAATTTTCAAGAGAGAAATCACAAATGGCTGAGAAACACTTAGAAGACATGTTCAACATCCTTTCATCATGTACGTTTTACAACTTCCATTGTAGAGGTTTTACTTGCATTATTAAATTATTTTAATTTTGTACTCATTGTAAATAAAATTTTTCATTATTTTTCTCAAAAAAATTATTAGTGTATAAAAATACTGTTACTTTGCATATTGAATTTTGTATCTTATAACTTTTGGTGACTATATAATTCCTAATAGACTTTGGCATGGTCTTTCACTTTCCATATGTATAATAATATCATCTACAAACAAAGATAGTTTGTTTCCCTGCCCTCTTACCTACTTCTTCATCTTTCTGAATTGCTTTCATTAAGAACTTCATGCTGTCAACCAAGAGTGACAATATCTTTGTTTTGTTCCCAGTCTCAGTGGCATTATTTTCATCTTTTCCTCCTTAGTATGATATTTGTTATGATTTGTTATGTATTGTATTTAGGTACATTTCTTATATTCCTAATTATGTTTAGAGTTTCATCATTGACAATTGTGTGCTTTATTAATTTTTTTATGCGTTGAGGTAATGTACTTCAATTTGTTTAGGTGTTATTGTATTCATTTACTGGTCAGTGTTGGATCATGCTTACATATGTGGTACAATCCCCATATTATCATTCTATCTGTTTGATGTATTGCTGGATTCCTTGGGCAGGTATCTGTTTGAGAATTTGTGCATCTAATATTGATCATTGATACTGGCTTATTATTTTATGTTTTATTTGTGCATATGCCTGGTATGATGGTTAATCTTGGCTGACAACTTGACGTACCTTAGAAGAAAGAGCCTGAATTGAAGAACTGTCTCCATCAAAATGGCCTATGGGTTTTTCTGTGGGCATTTTCTTATTGATTGATGGACAAGGGCCTAACCTACTATGGATAGTGCCATTTATAAGTAGGCAGGTCCAGCCTGTATAATAAAGATAACTGAACAATTCAGAGGAATGAGCCAATAAGTACTACTCCTCCATGGTCTCAGCTTCAGTTCCTGTCTCCAGGTGCCTGCCTCGAATTTCCTTGAGGACAGATTGTAACATGTAAGCTAAAATAAAACCTTTCCTCTCCAAGTTGCTTTTGGAGGGCGTTTATCACCGCAAAAGATAGAAATCTACAATGCCTAGTTTGAGTATAGGGTGAAACTGGCATTATAGAAAGACTGCAAATAATTACCTATCTCTTAATATCTGGAATGACATTAAAGAGAATTGGTGTTAGTTTTTCTTGAAAGCTCAATACAGCTGAGGAATGAGGGAAGCTATCCAAATATTGACTCCATTTCTAAATATTGTATTATCGAATTGCTTTAATTATTTGTTATTTGTTTATTGAGGTTTTCTGTTTCAAATATGTCTGTTGCCTGTGTCCTGATACACATGTTTCTTCTGAGGTTTCCAACCGTGTTGGTGTGTGTGTAAGGACTATGTCCTTATTATGTCACCAGCCTGCAACTGCGTCCCAGCCTAAAAAGTGGGCGTGCCCTTCCATGGGTCTCTCCCCCTTCCCCTTTTCCCTCTGTCCTCCGCACAGTCTCAGTCTCTCTCTCTCTCTCTCTCTCTCTCTCTCTCTCTCTCTCTCTCTCTCTCTCTCTCTCTCTCTCTCTCTCTCTCTCTCTCTCTCTCTCTCTCTCTCTCCTAAGAAAGCTCTAAAAAGAATCAACATGGCTCGTGATTCTTCTGCCACCTCAGCATCCAGCGCTCTCTTCTGTCCGCATGGCCGCTGTGGGCAGCAGCCAGCCACGAGCGCCACCATATAACTAACAGTGTGTCTATGCTTAATGGCTCACACATTACTGTGGTATTGGTGTAATGTCTGACTCCTTTCCTGTCTGAGTATTTTAGTTGGATCATGTCTTTTTATCTTGGAGAGTCAAGTGTTTTCTCAGTTTTATATTTTCACAAATTAAGCTCTTCAATATTCCAAAATGTATCTGTTTCTGCCACCTATTTACTTAATGTTTCACAATGTATCTGTTTATATCTTATTTTGGCTTTGTTGTTTGTTCTTCCCTACTTCTAAATTTGAGCTTACTGCTTCTTATAATTCCATCAGATATAACATTAAGTTCTTTATTTGAAATGTCTCCTTTTCTAGGGATGTTTATTTATATAAACTCCTTTCTTAGTCCTGATTTTGATATATGCTATATCTTTTTGTGCCTTTCCTGGAACTCACTCTGTAGCCCAGGTTGGCCTCAAACTCACAAAGATCCTCCTGACTCTGCCTCCGGAGTGCTAGGATTAAGGGCGTGAGCCACCACTGCCCAGCCAAAACATTTCTTAACAAAAGTTAAAAATCCAAACCCCATCCTACATCTTTTTCTGACTTGAAAAGAATAATACTAGAAATCAATAATAAATATTAGGAATTATATAAACACACAGAGAATGGAAACAGTAATTGAAATGAATGCAAGCATTGTAAAATAAAATAAAATAAAAAATAAAAAAAGAAATAAGCAAAAAAAAAGAAATTTCAGAATTCATTTCTTTAAAAAGGCTTTCTAATTTTCCTACGTGTATGGAGAATATTTTTATTATATGTATTAGATATCATTCATTATGGAACATGAAATTAATTCTAATCACCCATTTGCCAATCCTCATGTAAATAATCATATCATCTATGAGTAACCAATTTTAGTTTCTTCTGAAGGCATTATTTTTCATATTCCCCTTTCTAGCTAAGACATCTAGTCTAATTTTGAATAGAGAGGTGTTAGCAAACATTGCAGTCTTATGTATATTTATTCAGTTTGTAATATGAATAATAATGCTACTTATTTAACTGTTGTTTGAAGATTAAATGAAACCATCATGTAAAATTATTAAAGTAGTATTTAGGACATTTTCATCTAGGAATAAATGGTATTTATTATTTGTACATGCTGATAGACTCACTTCAAGTTAAATTCAGAGTTATAATGTGACAGAAATAAATTAAAGAACTTGTTTAATAATAAAACATATGTATTAAGATGCACTCACCAAAAAATGATATTATTTTGGTACTGCTTTGTACTCAAGAGGGAAATATGTGTAGAATAAAAATAAGATAGATAGTAATTTATTGAATGTTATTGGAGTTTTCTTCTTAATCTTTTTTTTAAAGGCTAGAAATATTCAAAACTATAAAATGATGAGTAATTTATAAAGTCCAACATATTATCATTCAACTTAGTGTGGAGCATGATATGGTTTTACTGGTGGGCATAGCAGGACATAGAACAAGAAAAGCATAAAATAATGGAAATGGACAGGGTGATCCAACTGAAGAAAGAAGAATTAAATCTTATGAATGCAGTATTTTATACTAGTCGCCCATGCTACTTTTACGAAGCATAGAGGAAATATTACAGATGGTATGAATATATGGCTGCATGTTTATACTCATATATCCTTTGAAAGGGTGATATATTATGTTATTTAAAAAATCTACCATACTTTTATACAGTTGATGAGTCTCAGATATTGAACAAATTTTCACACATAATTAAGTCTTGTACTGCTTTACTTCTTAGGGTGCTATAAGGATTTCAGTTTATAAAAATGTTAATCATGCCAAAGGTATTCATGGAACCTCATTTTTACTGGAAAAGTTCACCATCTTTCTCTTTGCTAAAGTCTATAGTGATTTATACATGTAGATCACTTCTTTGGATGTAGGACAAGTTTATTGAAGTTTGTCCTCAATGACAAGAATCTGATTAATCTGAATAAAAAATGTAACATGACAATTGATAAGATAGGGCTCTATCTAAAACCATGAAGGCATTTCATAAATCCATTAAAAAATTGGGGCACTTTGGGTAAGTTTTTATATTCCCCCATGTACTTGATATTGGATATAGGCTATGCTGTAACCTTGAATGAGCCAATTGTTATCGGCCTATCAAGGTGTAATTCTTTCAGAGGGAATGAAAAAAGACCAACACATTCAGAATAAGTATTTCTTAATAATATTGCAAAGTGGCAAATAGGCATTTGAAAGATGAGGGATTCAGTTAAAACATTATTTATCTTAGACTGTAGGGATGCTCTAGGATATTGTCCATGTGTTTCTTTTGGACAGAAGCCATAATTATTCCTTAAGTTACATTAACATAATTAGAATTTAGTTCTACTTGGAAAACTTGACTAAACTGCTTCAAGCTTCTCATTTTTTCATCATATAACTTACCATTTCCCTATCTGGAAATGTCATATTCAACATTGGTTTCATTTACATGATGAATGTGCCCCGTTGGTAAGATAAACTTCAGCCTCACCCTGCAGTAGGTCCCAGAGCAACAACTGATGCATATCACTCCAATCCTGTACTAGCCACTCTATCTGGATTTCCAAATTAGTAGTGGTTAATGTTTACTGTCTTGAACTAGAACTCAGTGTATTTGTGGGTAGTAAAATGTCATTGGCTGAATTCTCGACAGGATGAAATGGAGAAAGTGAACTGAACAGGAACATTCATCTCCCTCAGCCTCCTGACAGGTACAACATGACCATGGGTACAACAACATGACCAGTTGCCTCTTACCCCTGCTACAATGATTTCCCTTTCATGATGGACTCTACCCTGGAACTGTGATCCAAACTAAACCCTTCCTTTGTTACATTGTTCATGTCAGGACACTTTACCACTCCTCTGAGACAAATAACTAAAATAAGAACAGTAAAGTTCATCTATCAACCTTCCAGTTTATCTTCTAAAATGATCCAGAGTCTGACTAGGAAGGAAATTATCAGGAGATACCTGTCCCGATTTCAATTATATTCTTCCCTGTATTCAGTGATGATCGAGGCCTGTTACTCTTGCTAGGAAAGGCCACCTTTGTTTTCTGCTTGTATCTTGGGTCAAAGAGTGTAACGTGATTTGCAACAGCCATGCTGTCAACTTAGTAGAACTTTTGCATTATAATCTAGGGGAAGTATCCAAAGCAGGAACTAGTTATATCCTCAGAAACTAGCTTATAAATAGAAGCAAAATTCTCTGAGTATGCAATTACAGAACCACTCTTCTCTGCTCTTCCATTGTGAATCTAAGTATTCCACCTACTAGAAATACAACACCACGTAATAGCCATTTATGCGGGATGTTTCCCATATGCTAGAGGGACATTCTTTGCATGTACACTCTCCAAGTTAATGACTCAACATGTCTTCAAAGGTCTGATGGGTCTATCAAGTTCTTGTGCTGTAGACTAATATTATATAAGCTCTATGAGGGTTTTTTATTTTTCAGTCCATAGAATAAACAGGAATCCAGTCAGAATGATTCAGTTTGTTCCAGATGAGTCATTTCTATTTCTTAGTACAGGGGACTAATATGTCATCTCTTACTCACTGGCTATTAGTTTTCTCAGACAGGCTTTCTATTAGCAGTTCACTATTGCTCTGTGGTTGACAGCTTTGCCATTAATTTTGTCTAAATGAGTCATCTCAGTTGACTACCAGTAAAAATGTCGAGTTTCAATGCTATGCCAATCCCCAAACTATCATTATACCATTGATTTCAAGTGACAAGGTCTTTATTGCCAGCCATCAGGTGATCTACATCCCCAGTCTCCATTTAGTGTCATTTTCAAAGACAACTCCTGATTTGAATGGTTATAAGTTCTGTTCCTCTGGAAACAGATTTTGAGATAGAGATTTGTGTGCAGGCAATTATTAGAGTGTTCCCAGGAACATCTGTAAAGGTCTGGGAAAGCAGGATCATTCAGGAGAGGATAAACTGCAAGCCAGTAGCAAAAGAAGCCTCCATGGATTTCACATGGAGCTTTGAGGCCAGGCTGATCTTTCCAGGATTGTGAGAGAGCCTAAGAAAACTAACTGTGCCTCAACAAAAACCAGTCATAAGATGAGATTTCTTAAAATGAATTAATAACCAAGGGAAAGATAATTTAAAGCAGCCAAGAATAATTGTGGAGATGTAACTTGGCTATGAATTGCCAATGCAGAACAATTCTGGTAATGGGAGAAAAAATTATTGGTATCCTAAAAGGTCACCTGGGCACTCAACTACTACAGTCTGAGTGCTAAAAGCCTATAGAAGAGGTCCTTTTCTCCCAAACAGTTATGTATATATAGAGATGGGTTACTGAAATTTTGTGGATTTTTTTTAGTTTGCAAATAGGCTTTATTATAAAGTAAAAACACTTCTATATGAGGATGACAGTATTAATATGAAAACTATAAGCAAGACATACCATTTTAAATTTGTTGGAATAAAATTTTTCCAATACTTAAATTACCTATCTTGTAAGATTTTGTGGTCATGAATTTGTATGTTATGGGCTGGAATTAGGATCTATAGGCAAGGAGCAGAAATAAGAAATATTCTATATAAGTTACCAATCAAGATCATAGCACCATTCATAGAGTTCTCTAAATATATGGGATAAGCATGCAAATTATTTAGTAATTAGAAGAATGTATAATAACAATGTCTAGGTCAAATTATAAAATACAATTTCTTACATCATTTTGGACTAAATCCAAAATTACCCTTAACTTGGAAAATGAAATTTATGAAAAGGATGGCTATTAGACTTTTTATCTTTGCTTAATAGGTGAGTTAGTAATTTTAAACCTACAGTTACTTTTAAAAGTACTTGAAGACTGAAAGCAACTAATGTACATGTCAAAACCTAATTATCCATTATCAATGCTTGCAGATCATTCCCACAGCCTTTTTTTCATCCTTTGCTAAATGTTAGAAAACACTAAGGGCATTTTCATACTATATATAGATATAGGGTTCTGCATTTTGTATTATTTTAGTATATTTTTAAGGTCTTATTTTCTGAAAACACATTTGATCAAATGGTTTCTGTCTTCCTGATATGTCATCTGATGGTCATTAAGGGCATGATAGCTTTTCCTAAGATACATTCCTTAAGAAATTGTTTTATTGTTTTAAAGAGAACTTTCCTAGGATGATACATAAAGTGGTCCCCAGTGCTAATACTTTTGGTACATGTCTCTCTGCAGTCATTATTTCCAATAAAAGTGATTGACTGTCTAAGTGGCTGACATAGAAGTGTAACACTCTGTTTATCATCCCCACCAATGTTGGACAAGCCCACGGGCACTGTAGCTAAGGCTCGTTACATGAGAAAAAGTATACTTACCTGAAAAAAATAACAATATTCCCCTTGCATTCATCAAAATATTAGTTTAAAAATACCAAGCTCAAAATACTTATATTTTGCCATATTGCCAATATACTCATCATGCAGTTTATATTTAACATCAGGATTCCTTTCCTCTTGAAATATCTTTCTATTAAATAATTCAAATAATCTTAATAATAAAAATTTCTAGATAATATACGATTAATATATTCTTATCTATTATATTATTATTTATATAATATATACTGTCATCAATAATTCTTTGAATATAAAATAAATGAACATACACCTCCAAATCAGTTTAAAAATTTGAAATTATAAGCCACTTAAAGAAAATATATAGGAAAATACCTATAGCATTTCAGGACAATGAAACTTTGGATATGTCTATATAATTGGAATGAGTTTTATGTCACCTAATGCATTATTGAAGTCACAGATAATACCAAAACATCCATATACCTACATTTAAGTTTGAGTTCTAAATTGTGCTCAGTAGTCAGGTATGAAGTCACACACTTCTAGTATCAACATTTGAGTGGCTTAAACAGGAAGATTGCAAATTTGAGAGCAACTTGGGCTGCATAAAAAAAAATTTAAAAACAATTATATATATGTGTGTTGTTTACATTAAAACAATATATTATTATGTGTATTAAAAACAATTTGCACACATATTTATATAAGTCAAACACAGTAAAATATGGAAAATATTGATTCCAGTAAATTGAAGCATTATTATAGAAAGGTGAAAATTACCAAGGTTATTTTCCTTGAACTTTGATGATGTTCCTTAAAGCAAATAAGGTTACTTAAACAGAAGACCTGCAGTAGAGGCAGGGAGGTTGATGTGAAATTTCAGGCACTATTCAAGTGATACACAATTTAAAAAGACTGTGTTATATATTTTTGGAAGATTTTTCCTCAAGTAACTTGTTGTCATTGTTTGAATATGGAAAGATGAACCATAAAACAAAGATTTAAGAATCTTCTAGTCAACCATTATAGAAAACAGTAGAGAAGTTCATTAAAATTTAAATATAGCATTAATTTAAAATCTAGAAGAATTACTATCAGCTTTTTATCTTCAGGAATGAAGTGAGTTTATCAAACAGTTATTGACATTTCCATATTTACTACAGAACTGCTCACTTTAGCCATGCTGTGCAGTTAACCTACATGCATCAGTGAATAAATGAAGTGATAAAATATGATCACAGACACACACACACACACACACACACACAGAGAGAGAGAGAGAGAGAGAGAGAGAGAGAGAGAGAGAGAGAGAGAGAGAACTATTCAACTATAAAATAGAAATGAATTCTGTTATTTGAAGCAGCAGGGAAAAACAGGAGGAATGTTATTACAAACTAAATAAGGGAATAATCCAGCCATAGAAGATAATCCTCATAATCATACCAGTAGGTATATGGAATCTAAAACATTGATGTCGAAGTAGACAGAAAATTTTGCCACTATTGAAAATATCTGCATGCTACTACCCTGTGGCTTTATAGAGAAATATCCTAGTAACATTACCAGAAATGGATATGCTAAAGAAGGAGAGTGGGGTAATATTGGCTAAAAAAAAATAAATAATTCCAGTTAAAGGAAAGGAGTAATTTCAGCAAATATCCTATATAAAATGATGATACATTATATTCTTTGTAGCAGGAATCTTAAAAGTTCTTATTAATAAAATCAAACCTGAGGCAAGTTATTGGGGTTCATGCTGGTAGATCAGAGAGACAGAACAAGCCACAGCTATCTCACCTCGCCAGATCCTCAGCTGGTCTTGTCTCCTCAGACTGGAGGCCTCTGAGTCCTCATCCGGAATGGGTCTCAGCTGAACTGCTGCTAGAAAGCCTGAATGCTTAACCAGCCAAAATCTTCTAGTTTCTGGTCCTCACGCCTTATATATCTTTCTGCTTTCTACCACCACTCCCTGGGATTAAAGGCTGGCTTTCTGGGATTAAAGGCGTGTGTCACCATGCTTGGCTATTTCCAATGTGGCCTTGAACTCACAGAGATCCAGAGGGATTTCTATCTCTGGAATGCTAGGATTAAAGGTGTGAGTGCCACCATTTTCTAGCCTTTGTATCTAGTGGCTGTCTGTTCTCTGACCCCAGATAAATTTATTAGAGTGCACAATATTTTGGGGAACACAATACCACCACAATTCTTGAAAACTCTGCGATAATAAATATTATCACCATCAAAATGGCAACTATAAGAATACATATGGCCGGGCGGTGGTGGCGCACGCCTTTAATCCCAGCACTCGGGAGGCAGAGCCAGGGGATCTCTGTGAGTTCGAGGCCAGCCTGGGCTACCAAGTGAGTTCCAGGTAAGGCGCAAAGCTACACAGAGAAACCCTGTCTCAAAAAAACCAAAAAAAAAAAAAAAAAAAAAAAACCACACACACACACACACACACACACACACACACACACATTGAAAAAAAAAAAAGAATACATATGTTCATGTTCATTGTTGGGCTTATTATTCTACAGTGTATACATACTTGAAAGCATCTTTTTACAGGACAAGACATACAATACAATTTTATTTATCAATTTAAAATATAAAAAATTTGGATGGTTGTTGATTTTAGCCTTTAATCCAAACACTCGGGAGGCAGAGGCAGGTAGATCTCTGAGTTTGAAGCCAGCCTGTCTACTGAGTGAGTTCCAGGATAGCCAGGGCTACACATAAATGTCTCAAAAGACCAACCAACCAACCAGCCAAGCAAGCAAACAAACAAACACACACACACACACACACACACACACACACACACACACACACACACCACAAAGTCAATTTGAAAGAGTCTATTGAATTCAGTGTTTGTGGTTGGTTGGTTAGTTTGGTTTGGTGTTTTATTTTGTTTTTCTCTTCTAGGAAGACTTTGTATCACTGCCCTCTTATCTCACATGAATTTAAATATACACATTTATTAAAGGACTTGTTATTTTAATATTTCTTATCCAAGACTGAATTAATCTGTAAACTTTAACAAAGGGATTTCTAATTAAGAATTTCATTTTTTTGTATTTCTTGGCACATCAGGGTTGTCAAGACTAAAGCAACAGTGTAGCAAACAAAATTTTGTGATGATATGATTAAGCTTCAACCCTGACAACATCCAACCAGAAGAGGTATTCAAAGAGCAGAAATAGCATGAAATATTGAAAAATGTCTATTTTGCCTTTTGAGCAGACAGGAAAAAAATATACTTCTTAAAAATGTTTCTGCCTAAAAGCAAGTTGAGAAATCCTATCATAACAATATAATATTTGAGATAATTTTATTATTTAACTACTCTTAAAATAAAATATCATACAAATAACCCAAGAGGAATAAAGTTTCTCTAACATATTAAATTAAATTAAAAAACCATCAGATATATTTTTATTAATTCAAACAAACACACACACAAACATATATATATAAAACCTCTATACATATTTTCATATTAAAACAATAGATAGCAATTAAATATTTTGAAGTTGATATTGATTGACTTACCACATCCCTCAATTAAGATAACATACATATTTTAGAAGACTCTTTAGTTGACTGGTAGAGTGGCTTTAAATTTGTGAAGAGAGATAGGTCACATGACAATTAAAGGCACCAAAGCCTTTCTTCTGGCCAAAGGAGACAAATGATGCCTCTAATACCGAAAGTGGGGGTGGAGAAGTACACTATGCTATTCAATCAATATTAACAACCACCGTACATCTGCCAGATATTAATAAGATAATGACATGCATTTTGAAACTGTTACTAGCTTTCTATTTTTGACTCTTGAAATGTTCTATGATAATCTCTTCCATCCACAAGTTCTTATTGTATCTGTGTTGTAGTCTTAATATTATGTATCACTGTTTTCTGCTGTCCTGTCACATAGATGCTTGACATTTCTGTAGAGACAGTTAACACCACATGCATTTTTTTAAAAGTTGTTCCTTCTTAAGTTGTATCTTCATGATTGTTTGTCTATTTCTCATGTCCTTCCTTAATATGCTCTTTACTAATATATTACTTGTTTATTTGGTTGAAGTATAACTGAATCAAAGGATTTCATATTTCTCTAGAAAAGAAAATTATAAAATGCACAATAAATATAATGACTATTCACTTTTGTATACTAAAAAGAAAAATAAATGCTAAGGCATGCTTATGTTGCCATGGCAGATAGTCCTTTCTCCATTCTCTTAGAATGCCCTTGTGATTGTATGGATATCAGAACTCTCAGAATGGACTATCATCCTTTTGTATATACCATGACAATCAAAATATTTTTGTCATTGGTTGAGTTTGGAGCCAATTTGTGAAATAACCGAGTTAATTATATGTAAGAAGATCTACTGACTGACTCTAGAAATAATTTCTCCTCTAAGGTAATAAATTGCTGTAGAAGGAATGAACTTTAACTACCCATTGTCTTAGTATCTGCATGGTATTACATGTATATTTTGCATGAAGATGTAAAAGAACTTCCAAGATTTGTATGTCTAGTGCCATGACATCATTCAAACACAGGCTTAAAGGAAAAAATAAAGTTCATAAAACAGTTCAATGTTAAGTTGTATGTAGCTCAAAGGAATCCCAATTAATAAGATTTTTACCTTTTTTATTTCTATTAATATTAGTAAAATTAATTCAACTCCAATTGGTCAGAGTCTAAGTTTCATAATATTAAACAACAAAAAATGGGTTAAAATAAAAAAATTCTAATGAGGTAGATAAAACACTGTGTACTTTTAATTCATATCATAAGTTTTTAACTATGACGTCAATAAGTTTATGTAAAGTTAGAATTTCACTCTTTCAATGAACAATTTTATCACAAAAGGTACCTGAACACATCATTTAAAATTTTGTAGAAGAAATGTGTGTTTTATATATTTGATTTTATTTTTTAACTATGTGTGTATGTGCACATGTGTACAGGTGCCCTTGGGGGCCATAGATTGCACCCCTTGGAGTTGTAGTTATAGATGGTTGTGAGCCAACTTTAGTCCTCTAGAACAGTCTGTACTCTTAAATATTGAGCCTTTCTATAGCCCACAGAGAAATTTATTTTAATGCTACATGTGTCCACTCAGTTGAACATTGTCTCCTCAATTTGTTCATATGGACCCAAATCACCAAACAAATAACCACAGGAACAGTGGTGGGCTGAGACTCTGAGGATAGCTGTGTGATAGATATGGACTTATGGGGGAACTCACTCCCCTATACAGCATGTTAAACAGAATGAATCTAATTTGATACCTTATCAATCCCATGATTCTAATAAGAAAATTGCATGCTATGTGTATTTTTCTCCAGCTAATAGTTTGCAGACGTGTAGGAATGTTGAGCAAGTCAAGATCAATCAAGGCTGGACAGAGACCTGGCTTTGTCATTTCATAGGTCATCATCTTGGTTTATGTGAGATTGTCTTACAAATAGTATCATCATTCAAGGGTGCCATGAATTATTTCATGAAGCACAGCTGAGGACCAACATATGAATGCTACCTGCTTACATTCAGCTAGAATCACTGTCATCAAAGTATTCCAACTGTCCATAAAGATCTATATGCCTAACTGTGATGCTTCTCATTCACTTGTGGACCACATGACAATAGTTACTCATTATAATCTATAACTGTGAAAAGGGAGAATGATAAATAATTTACATAAATACCAAGTTTCTAACTACTATATAATAATTTGTAATTTAATCGCTACCCTAATTTTTAAAGCAAAAGTGTTAGCTGATAAATTGAACCCTACTACTTAATGAATACAAATTTATTTCAAAAAATAGTCTTTTCATTATATTATTCATTAAATGATATCTTTGATTCTACAAAGATTTGAATAATGAGTAACATTTTGAAACCAAGCATCTCACTTTGGAAATACATCACAGATTCTTTAGTGGGTAGCTGTTTCCACCTCCTGTATTATCTATTTTCCTTTAATCTTCTTTTGCATTGCTTCATAACTTTTCTACACAGAAATCTCTGACAATATAATGAATTGCACTGTCCAGATTTTCTGTAGTTTGTTTTGTCCCCTCGTTTCTGTGGACCTAAGACCCCTCCAAACCATGACACTTCTGTCTGGGCATCACTGTGACATTAGCAATGGAGTGATTCAGAGGTAGTAGTATAATGGCTGAAAAGGAGTACATCTCAATATCTAAATTACCCATCACCACATATGTTTAGGTATTATGTATGCCAGTGTTGTATTTGTGGATGGATTGTTTTCCTGTGCTTTTGTTAGACATTACCACCATAAACCACTACAAACTTGTTCATCTGAAACACACAAAATAAATTCTCCTCAATTCCTAAAGTCTGAGATTGGTGTAATAGATAAAATCAGGATTCTCCTTACCTCCAGGGTGTCTAGTGTTCCACAGATCTTGAGTTTTAGGGTTTGGGGTGATTACAAAATTCCATGGTGTTTGGGAGTACCTGTCATTACATAACCCAGCACAATCAGACCTCACACTGCTCCCCTCCCATTACCCCTTTTCCTTCTCTGTATAAAATATCCACCTATCTGCCTCTTACAAAGACATATGTGATGTTATTGGATATTCTTGATATTAAAGGACATCAGCCAGCCTCCAACTCTTCCGTACTCATGTCTGAAAAAAAAAAGTTATTTTCTATCCAGTTTTGCTATATAAGTTAATATCTCTCCAAGTTTGGGAAACTTATGTGTGCATAGGTCTGGAAAGGCTGTTATATAACCTATTAATGGGAGGGTGATGAAGATCAATGGAATAAAAATAGTACTATATGTACTGCATAAAAGTGTTCAGGGCCTGATGAAATGTCTCAGTGGGTAAGGTGTTTGCATGTTAAAGAGTGGGTACACAGGATTGCTTATGTAATCCTAATGCTGTGTGTGGGCAGAGTAAGAGGACAATGGCAAATCTCAGGGACTTGACGGCCAGCTAGTTGTGTGGCCCACACTCTGTGAGAGATGCTAATTTCAAAAAATAAAGTGAAGAGTGATAAAAGAGGAAAACCTGTATACATGTGTGCACCTGTCTACACACGTCTGCACACCCCTTCAAACTCATGGCAGTTAACTTTCTAAATGATTTATAAAGCATTTTGGCTGATCTTCAATTGATGAGTAAGAATAATCCAGCATCATTAGTGGTTTTTTTGGCAATTCAATTACCTTGAACAGAAGGAAAACTGTTGTTAATAAAGTCTTTAAACAAAGATATAAAAAACAAAAGGATAACCATATGGGACTTAAATTATTTGCTGACTGGCAAGAAAGACTAGATTGTTGGTTCCACTCCAAATCAAAAATAGTGATAAATATGAAACAATGAACTGGAAATTGTAGTTTTAGCAAACTAAAGATTCTTTTCCCCTGCATTCATTGTTGGATTGCAGACCCACAAGTCAACACCCTACTGTACAAAGACTCAATAAAATCACTATGTAATTTTAGTGCCTCATAAATTTTAGCTTTTATAGTTTGAATATAATTTGATGTGTTTCACCAAGTTATGTTTTATTAACTTTTTCAACCTAAAATTTATTTGCACACAGTATTCAGAATATTCCCATCTAAAAAAATTATTGTACATGGGCAGAGGCCTTTCAGTCGAACATTTCCAGCCTCAAGAACTACAGAGAAATAAGTTTCCTGTCATTAAATATTTTGAGTGAGTTAAAGCACAAGAAAATATTCATAAACATCTGATTTTCAGCTTAATGAATGTTTTTATTTTTTGATCAAAGGAAATTACATTCACATTTTACTTCAAGACAAACAATACATCTGGGATATTGTTTTGATTTGTAGTTCTGAAAAAATCAATAGTCATTTTTTATATTTTTTAAACTAATGCCCACTGAATGTTTGAAAATTTATAGACTGTTGATTGAGCTAAACATTTTCAAGTATGACTGCCAAAAGGATTTTGATGTCAAACTAAACTAACATATTTAAGTAAATCCTAGTATCTCAGAACAAATACAAACAGAATAAAAGCATTGGAAGTTTAAATAACAGAGAATTAACCTAATAACTCTGTGCATGATTGAACTTTCATGTATATTATAGGCTATTCAATAAGACTTCCTTACCAAGTAAAATTCATGAAGTACAGAATAATAAGAGCAATATTTTTATTTAATGTATGCAGGACAGGACTTTAGTAATATCCAGAGAGAGGAGAATGAGGATACCACTAAAATGTTAAATGCATAGTTCCTAAGTATGATATTACTTCAGTTTCTCCTCCTTGTTGTTCAGCATTTTTATTATTCTCGATAACAAAAAAGGCCTGCGAGGCTGGGCGGTGGTGGCACACGCCTTTAATCCCAGAATTTAGGAGGCAGAGCCAGGTGGGTCTCTGTGAGTTCAAGGCCAGCCTAAGCTACCAAGTGAGTTGCAGGAAAGGCTCAAAGCTACACAGAGAAACCCTGTCTTGAAAAACAAAAACAAAAAACAAACAAAAAAAAAGGCCTGCGAATGGAGGAATTTTTTCAAATGACTTGAAAGTTATAGAATCTTTTTTTGTTGCTTTTTGTTTATTTGTTATTGTTTTGTTTTTGTTTGTTTGTTTTTTGTTTTGTTTTGTTTTTTGTTTTTGTTTTTGTTTTTTGTTTTTTGAGACAGGGTTTTTCTCTATATCCCTGGCTGTCCTGGAACTCTCTTTGTAGACCAGGCTGGCCTCAAACTCACAGAGATCCTCCTTCCTGCCTCTGCTTTCCCAGTGCTAAAATTAAAGGCATGTGACCCCATGTTCAGCGTAGCATTAGATTTTTAAGAGACTTTGAATGATAATCTTACCAGAGACTGCATCCCTGGGAGCATTATGATTTATAACGATAGTGTATTTTGTGAAGCGATTTCTTATAAAAGTGAAAGTTTTACAGCAGGAGTTAAGTGTAACAGGACTTGCAGATTTTCATTGTAATGCAGACTTCTCTTGGCGTGAAATAATCAGGAACTGAAACATAAATGGATTGTTTTGGCTACTTTCACTCCTTATCATAACAACAGGTGAGAAAGGGATGAAAGTACCTCACCAGGTCAAGAGATGCAGCCCTTAGCAATGGGGACTTCAACCTAGGAAACCTCGAGCCTTGAGCAATTCATCAGCGTGTCCAAAACATGCTGAGCAGAAATGTTTGTTTTGGAAGCAGATGTTTCAATCTATCTTTCAAACATCTTCCCTTTTCCTATAAACACCTACTTGTTAATCATTCCAACCTCCCCATGTTTCACTTTAAGGAATTGTTTTAAGGAAGTTCCTCCGAGTTGATGCATCATTACATTTATGTTAGCAGCATGGTCTTAGTGATGTTAGTTGCTGATACTACTTTTGTAGCCTAGGGAAAATATTCAAACATCCCTGCAGATTGCATATCAATAATTGATAATATTGTAATAGGAAGTAGAAGTCAAGTGGGGTACAAATTGGGTCATATCCTGTAATGCTTCTCTGACACATCTGCAGAAGGCTCAGGCATCCAGCTGGTAGTTAATGAATGTGAAGTGATTCATGACCAATTTCTTTACTAATAAATCACTTATGATATATCCCGACAATCAAGTGCCTTTGTCTTTCTTTTTCAAATAATAATAATAATAATAATAATAATAATAATAATAATGTTGCTAAACAATTTTTCTAAATTTGGCAATATTTAAGAAAATTAAACATGAAATTAGCATCCAGATAGATTATAAATATAAATCTCTATTTCAAATAATGATTGCCTCATCCTTTTATTATCATAAAATAAAGTCAATTTTCCTGATGTTAATTTCATAGAAATTTTTAGCAAGAACTATGAGAAAATGTATCTGTCTCAAGTTCTTTTGTGCTCCCTTAGTTTTTCAAAATGAGATTGCTTTGGGAAAACAATGCCGTATCTTACAGTTTCAGACAGTTTATAAAGTTCATTTTATCTTAATAAAAATTGTAAAGTTACATGTATATCTTGATGTATATCTTGGCATGTAAAGCTGGCAAACTATGGTAAAATTACAGGCTTTGTCTTGCTGAATCGAGATACCTTAAAAATCTAGAGGTTAATTCTAGGCATATATACTCTAAATGAGAGGAATTGGCAGTTTCATTGAGATGTGGTTGATAATTTTTCCAAATTAAATAAAAAATGTACTACCATTTTATCCTTGCATAGCCTAATCTCAATTCCAACATAATATACAGCTGTGTATCAGGCCAGTTGGTTGGCTCAGGTGGTAAAGATGGTTGCCAGAAAACCTGATGACACAGGACGCTACACTCGAAAGGGAGAGGAAGCCCCCAAAAGTTGTCACCTGACCTTCACAGTTTGTCCTGGCACGTGTGTCCCTGTACATGTGTGTGCACGTGCATGCATGTACACACACACACACACACACACACACACACACACACACACACACACCACAAATATATCTGAGTTGCCTACGATGAGTAAGAGCCTTAACTACTTTTTACTTTATGTAGGTAATTTGATTTTGTTGTTCGAGCCACAAGGCAACAGGGAAATCGTGATGAATCATTAGTTCATTTATAGCTAACAGTTTTCAGCATTTTGGTAAGATTCAGATTGCATTAGTTTCTCAAATGGTTTATTGGGTGCTTCAGGCATCAGTTCTTGAAAAGTGAATTTCATCAAGAAGTGGGATTTGTCTCTTATCACAGATAATAGATCAAAGCTTTTAAGCTTTTATCTGAGAGGTAAAATATAAGACTTTTCACGGGAAAAATGAGACTGAAGCAAGATTCGTTTTACTGAAGAAAACCACAAGTGAGGTGATACCTAGCCAGTGAGTGCAACTCTTTGTCATCTTGTTAGGGTAGTTCTCCCGGGCAGAATGTCATTTCCAATTACATACAAGCTGAGCAATGGTCAACTATTGCCGATCCACTCACTGTAGCAAGTGGAAAGAAGTTAGTACAGACCCTTGTAATTTCTATTACATGAACAAGCTGAAGAACAGGCTTAGCAATAGAGTATACTGGCAAAAAAAATCACTGCCAGACAATTTATAAGGAAATGCAAATACCTTCATCAATACTCAGGCAACTACCAACATTCAACGGGAAGTTATTTGGTCCAGAAAAATACTTCCATTAGCTACTGAAAAAGAAATATGACTACAGAAAGAAATAATAAAAAAAATGAAGAAAGCAGTAATGATGTAAAAGAAAGTTAAATGAAAGATAATTAATGCATCAAGATACATGGAATAAAGTTAGTAAAACCCCTAGTTAGCATAATGAAATGATTACAAGGATTACTATGAGTACATTCAAGTTTATTTTTTTACTCTATTTGTTCAAGGGCCCGGAGCACTAAAAGTGATCACTCTCTTCTGTAAGCCTGTAATATCTAGTATTTTCTGGGGCCACCTGACTTGTAGTGAAGTATACAAAGAAATAAAAGTAATTCAACGAAACACAAAGATGAAAGAGGAAAATGTGCTTCTGTGTCACTCTTGGAAAATGTGGACTTGCAGAATCTTTACCATAAATACTATGAAAAGAAACCCATAGAATAAGATATAGAATGTGATTTTAAAATGTATGATATAGTAATAAAAGATGAAAAATATTGTCTTAATTTAAAAATGTAACTACATGGCCGGGCGTGGTGGCGCACGCCTTTAATCCCAGCACTCGGGAGGCAGAGCCAGGCGGATCTCTGTGAGTTCGAGGCCAGCCTGGGCTACCAAGTGAGCTCCAGGAAAGGCGCAAAGCTACACAGAGAAACCCTGTCTCGAAAAAACCAAAAAAAAAAAAAAAAAAAAAAAATGTAACTACTTCCTTCAAAATGCAATCTACATATCAATTTTGGAATTTAAGTAAAAGGACAAAAAAAGAGAACACCTTTAAGTTAGAGATAATCATATTACCTTAAGGAAATAATTCTTGGTTGCAAAGTCAGCTGGATAGAATGACATGTTAGATACGTTAGTGGAGGGTGTTTCATGGAGTCTGGTATGATAACCCTTTGGCGTCACTGCTGTTTTATTTTGATGAAGTGCAATGCACTAACATAAGTGGCAATAGGTATCGAACACTCAAGTAATGAGTGCTTTGAAGCATTCCAGCACCTAGTCTCATAGAAGCCCTCTGAGTTACCAATTATTAATAAACAGTAGTAGAATCTGAAGCTCAATGATACCATATAGCTGGAATAAATCTGTAGAGTTCCTAATTGGTAGACGCAGATGATATGTACAATGTTCTTAATTCTATGTAATGTATTTTTATGGGGCATCCAATCTTAGCCATCCTCCCATAATATTGTTTAATTTTGGTTATTAAACCAAAAAATTTTAGCTCAAGTTTTAACCAAACTGAATACAATTTATATATACATGTAAATAATTAAGTATAATTTGAGAAAGGCTATATTAGTCTCAAAGAGGAGAAAATCGTTCTTTATATATTCATTGTGTTGTAGGATAAACTAGTATGATAAGTACCTGTGGATATATATGTAATATTTCTACCACTTGATAAATTTTATATATAATTTCAGGTTTGTAATAGAAGCATCAGTCTGGAGAAATGGATTAGTGGCTAAAAGCCTTGAGTGCTCTTTCAGAGAATCCAGGTTTGATTTCTAGCACCCAGATGGCAGCTCACAACCATTTGTAACTACAGTTCCAGAGAATCTTATGCCCTCTTCTGGCCTCTCTCCAGCACCATGTACTCAAGAGCTGCATAGACCCATGCAGGCAAAACATACAAATAAAATAAAGTAAAATAAAATGAAAATTACATTTTCAACAGAAAACCACTGCCCTGATATTTTCAGTTTTTATTTATCTGTTTACTTTCTAAGTTTTGAGGATTGAGCTCAGTGCTCCCACAAGCAAAGTTCTACTTCTTAGCTTTATCCTCCATCTAGCATTAACATTCTTTAGTGCCTGCCAATGACAAATTTCAGGAACATTTGAGTCGTGTGATGAAAAGCATTTCATGCGCTCCTCCCAAATATTTTGCTAACCTCCTAATCTATCATTTCATAAATAAGATCTACTCAACTTTCCATTGTAGCTGGAGTTTTCTTCAGTCCTGCCTAGTCCACAGTCAGGACAAATCTCTGTCACCCGCCAGTCCCACAGCCACTTTGACCCAACCGATTAA
Source organism: Peromyscus maniculatus bairdii (assembly GCF_049852395.1). Taxonomy (NCBI): domain Eukaryota; kingdom Metazoa; phylum Chordata; class Mammalia; order Rodentia; family Cricetidae; genus Peromyscus; species Peromyscus maniculatus. The sequence goes on from NC_134867.1 coordinate 28,402,923, forward strand.
ACACATAGAGACTTAAATTGTTTAAACTGTTTGGCCTAATGGCTCAGGCTTCTTGCTAACTGTTCTTATAGCTTAAATTAACCCATTTCCATAAATCTATACCTTGCCATGTGGCTTGTGGCTTACCTGCATCTTCAAATGCTGCTTGTCATGGTGGTGGCTGGCAGTGACTCCTCCCACCTTCCTGTTCTCTCAATTATCCTCTCTGTTAGTCCCGCCTATACTTCCTGCCTGGCCACTGGCCAATCAGTGTTTTATTTATTGACCAATCAGAGCAACACATTTGACATACAGACCATCTCACAACATTGCATCCATCATTAAAAGGCAAAGAAATGTATTAATGGGACCAAAGGAAAACATGAATTTACTTTTACTATCCTTTTCTCTTTATTTTCATTTTTACAAAGTTAACTAAATGATTGCAAATGGTAGCTACATTTTTTTCTTCATCATGTTATCAATGTGGACCCAGAACTTCATTGTATTTTTGAAAAGAAAATCCAAATCTATCCATCAAGTAAATGCAAGGCCCTAGACTCTTAAGAACGACCATAGGTAAAGTACTTCAGGACATTGAAATGAACAAGATTTTGTTTGTTTGTTTCAAATTACAGGAAAGCAAAGCAAAGCTAGAATGTGTCATATACAATGAAAATGCTTCTGCAGAGAGAAGGAAGCAACTGAAGTGAAAAGGCGATCTGCGGAATATTTGAAATCTAAATACCTAACAAGAAAGTGATAAGAAAAAATACTCAAAGTAATTGGTAATAACACCCCCCCCCCATTTAGTTTAAAAATAAGCTGAGCTAGCTAAATACACACACTGATCAAACTCAAATGTTTCATGGAATCCCTGTTCAACAGATCAAGAACGTCTTCTTCCCCAATTACTCAGTGTATGAATCTCATCATCAGTTCTCAGCCCACACTCTAGGTAGCATCTCAAATATCTTTGTTCTTGGACCATTTGATTTGGCCTTCGTCACTCTATGCTGTACAGAACAACAGCCCTATACAGCAGATGGTACAACTGAACATCTTTAAAATGCTGTGTAATCATCATTTACTGTTACACAACGATTTCATGACTCATCAAATAACAGAATGATTACACTATGCCTGAACAAACAATGTCCATGAGTAGAATCGGCATTCTGCAACTGAAAATAGTATTTTATCTCGGTTTCTTATCATTCACTCACTGAATTAAAAATAATATTTTTCTGAATGTCTGTTTTATCCAAGGTATTGAGTTAGGAGCTTAGGGGGATGGACATACACGGAAGAATATATTCCCTAAAGGTATTATTGTTTGAACATTAGACATTTATATATAAGTAATTAAAGATAATATTAGGGGTGAAAAGAATATAGCAACATCAGCTAAAACACTATAAAAAGCTCAGCCAGCTATAACTGCATGTCTGTCAGCAAGTGTTATTTTAGGTGACCTTTGAAGAAAAGTAAAATATTGATGGATGTGACGAGTAATGTGTAGAGAAAAGGAAAAAAAAATCAATGATGAAGGAATTATATGGTAAAAGACCCTGAGAAGAAAAATGTACTTTAAGTCCACAGAACAGAAAGTCAACAGTGTGTTTGGAATCCAGCATGTCTACAGAGATGAGCTCAAATAAATGACTTAAAAGACAGCATGGTTCAAAACCATGGAGGTTCTTGACTTGTAACATAAAGATATGAAACTCATTATCAAAGAGATGGAAGCCATGGGTTGAATTAGCAGAAAGTAACATAATACCCCGTGATTTCAATTGACAAAGCAAAACCCACGCCTGCCATTTTCTTGTTGATATCACCATTCCAATCATTCCTCACATTTTAACTTATGTCTGACAGTCAGTTTCACTCATTTATTACAGAGGAAGCATCATCTCCTTTTTTTTTAAAGCTTTCACATTTTGTTTCTTAAGGTAAACGATGCATTATTTCCATCTTCCTTCTTAGTATTCACATTACACATAATTTGATCATTTCCTATGTGATGTTCATCCTAGTAAAAATCATCTCCTTCATTTGACATGAGTTTGTGGGTAATTAATTTTGGTCTTTGTTATCTGCAGTTGTTTCCTAGGATATTGACTTCTAGGTGTTTAAAATAATTCGTTTGACTGGATGATCAAAACTATGACTTGGTAAGCAAATTCGTTGCCACTGCAGAATATACACTAAGCAGGCAACAGAATAAAGTTATGGATAATTGCTAGATGGTTACTGTTATGCCATGGGGTTTGTGAGAGGATAATATAAGAAGATGAGCAAAGAAGTGAAACACAAAAGAAAAAAAAAACTTGACTACATGGAACATGGACATGAGGACCATTGTGTTGGGAATAACCTTAGCAATTGGAAGTAAGTTTGCATATTCACTATAAAAATGACTTTACTGAACAAAAATGTTTTCTTTTTACATATTTAGTGTATCTATGGGAGCATCCAATTATCACCATGCCTATAAACTAAAAACCCATTATATAGAAAGAGGGAAGCTGTTATTTCTTCTGCCTTAAAACTTGAAAAAGATCCTTCAGTATTTATAAGCTCTGAGACCATAAAAGGTTGTAAGAAATCAACTATATATGTGTGTGTGTGTTCTTTAGATGTAAGCAATATCCAGTATTTTCAACTAATCTTTTGATTTGAATTTCAGAAGTGCAAGATCTATTTGCCCTCTGTCTAAGCTAATTCCAAATTAATTCTGCTCTTCTTCCTTTGCATTTTCACAGTATGCTGTCTGGCTAGTCCTCTGGGTGACGTGGAACGTGTTTGTTATCTGCTTCTATTTGGAGGCGGGGGATCTCTCAAAGGTAATTTGCCATGTGATTTGCCTGAGTCATCACTCCTGCATTAATGAATGTCTTCATAAGTTAGGCCAAGTCTCTCCTAGCTCTTGTCTTCTCTATACAGTGGGTAAAAGTGAGGTGAAGGGTGTCTTACTCTTACCTCTCTGTTTCTGTCATCACAAAGATATTTGTGCTTTATAACAACATTAACATGAGATGTATATTATAACACTACCCATGTACTATGCCTTAATAACATCCATGAAAGAATTCTAATGCCAAATAGTATATTTTTCAGAGACAACTGTCTTTAAAAAATTTTTTGAAGTCACTTCATTTCCTTATATTCAACAATGTTTTCCTGGTTGAACTTAAATCAGAATAAATAATTTAGACAATCCATAAACCATTATCAGAAGACAATAATTTATTATAAGAATGAATAAAAAATAAATACATTATTCTAACATAGTCTAGGAGATGTACAATTCTTAGTGTTTTCATTGTGATTTCTTTATGTAGTGTGTCAGGGGCACTGATGTAATTTTAACATGAATTCACTGACTATTGAAATAATGTGGTCTGCAGACCTCTAAAGCCGCCATTGTTCTATTGTAGTACTGTCGCAGCAAATAAGTCTGTAAGGCAATCCCTCTGCTTAAGTAAATCTTGACTCTGGAGAGAATGACCAAGTTCTTTTTGGTGATGTTGGAAGATAGAAGATGCGAAATATTCTTTTGCTATCACTATCACATGAGTAAGAATGTTTGAAATATACTGACATCTTTAAAACCCAGGACTCAGAAGAAGAAAAGTCTCTAGACTACACTTCCCCATATCTACATATCTGGTCAGGTTCGAGAAGTAGGGGCTGATAATATCCATGTAGGTGTTTGACGAAATATTTAGCATTTTAAATAGTGTTCACTTATCACTTAATCTGTGCTATGGATTTATGTCAAGTAGAAATCATTTTGATTTATTTTGGTTCAATGACAAAAGATGGAGAGAAAATAAGAGCATGACCTTATGGGATGAGGGAGAATCTAGGGATATATTTGATAATCAGATTTGGGACGAGTTCCTCACAGTCAGCCTGGATAATGACCATTCTGATTTGTACAGAGAGTCATTCTGTATACTGTGGCAGCAGACAGCCCATTTGGGAAGGAGCTGTGACCAATGGAGAAAAATTGTTCTGGCTGCTCTGCGAAAACACAGATGAAATCGCTGCTTAAAAGGCAGCATGCTTTCCCAGGGACGTGAATCAGTCCCCCATTTATATATCTCTGCTGTTCTGTAATCCACTTCCTTCAAAGAAATTCCACATTAGAATGGCATTGAACAATAGTCTCCATTTTAAAAAATCACCTTAAAATTGTAAGTCAAGTGTCAGGAGAATAGACTGTGAAATGATTCAGCAAACCGGAGTTTATTTAACATAAAAACACCGAGAATGAGAGCTAAGTCAAGCTGAGTGCACAGATGCTCTCTGGAGGTAGTAAACTTTCCATGTGTATCTGCTGAGACAGAATAGAGATTAGAATCTCATGGCTTTGAACAAGATCATTACACAATTGTGAGGGCACACCCTAAAGCTCTAAAGCCCAAGCAAGCTGCAAGCTGAAGACTGAGAAAACTTATTCTCACAGAGATGTAATGAGTGTCCATCGTCAGCAATGAAGCAGTTAACAGCATTTTCTTGTACACCAAGGCTTCAGAATACATGAAAACTTAATCATCTCCTTTTAACAAATAATCTCAAATAAAACCATAAAGGACTAAGTTCTATAGTTATCTATTCTGGGTTTTCTTTCCTGCTCGGAGGATTTGAGAACGGTGTGATTGTTGTAGCATCTAATTCTTTAGTTGTTGTAAGTAGCTCATGCTTTGTAGGGAATACAGTGCTAGTAGGAAGCACTGGTGACTGAAAATGTACAGATTCATAAAAAGGCAATAATGGCTCTGTTGAGACTGCTTACAGTACCCAGATTATAGCAGATGAACCATCATTATTTTCAACCCTCTAAAAAGTAAGACATTGTGTATCACATCTGAAGGCTCCATTACTTGAATCTCAGGAATAAATACAGGAAACAGAATAAGAGAAGGCATTCAGTGAGATGTCCATAATGAGACAGGTGTGTCTTTTTCCATAAAATATGAAAATAAGTATTCATTTACAACAAATATAGGCAAGAAATTATAAATTTTAGTTAGTGATGTAGATATAAAATTTTGGGTTCTCCTTTCTATAGTGCTATCCAGTTTCTTTTCCTAAGCAAACAATTTTCTATGTGGTTATGAACTACATACAACCGTGAATGAACTCCGTGTCTACAATCAGTAATTATTTGATTATAATAATATAATACATGAGACTAAGCTCTTCGATCTTTGGTTGTCTTTGTATAAATAGTTATATGTTTATTGCTATGAAAATACAGCACTGTTACCAAAACTTAAATGAGTATGTTAGAAATTAGAGAAGAGGGATTCTATGAGCAAGGGGCATCAAGAGCATGATGCTGAAACCTACAGAGACAACCAAACCAAACTATTGGGAACTCATGAACTGTAGACCAACAGTTTTGGAGCCTTCATGGGACTGGACTAGGCCCTTTGCATAAGCGAGACAGTTGTGTAGCTGGATGGGCTTAAGGTGTCCCCTGGCAGTAGGATCAGAATCCATCCCTGGTTCACGAGCTGGCTTTCTGGAGCCCATTACCTGTGGTGGGACACTTTGGACAGCCTTGATGCAGGGGGAGGGGCTTGGACCTGCCTCTACTGAAAGTACCAGACTCTGCTGACTCCCCAGGGGAGGCCTTATCTTTTGGGGATAAGGAATGGGGGCGTGGGTTGGGAAAGGAAGGCTGGAGAGACAGGAAGAGGGAAGAGAGGGGTATCTGGGGTTGGTATGTAAAATGAATAAAACAATCCTTAATTAAAAAAAGAAATTGTATCTGTAAAGAACTCACAAAAGGTAAAATTAGTTTCATTTTTATCAAATAGAGAAAATGCTTTTTGATTTTCTGTTAAGTTGACATATAAAAGGAATAGATAGTATCATAGCAACAAAACACCCATACCACAGTAACAATTTCTACATTATTTATATTAGTAGCTAACACAATAGTGTTTAAACTAAATATCATCAAGTATCATATAATGCGTTATTCCTTGAATTGGTATTTTAATAGATGTCTTATTTGGAAACCAAGAAAAAATAGGTTTTCAATTTATTGTATTTAGTAACTTTGTTTGAAGTTGCCTTTGAACACTAAATATGAAATGAACCCTTGTGTTAGGAGTTTTGAGAAGTCTTCTTTTGTAATCTTCTTATTTCATTAAATTATACTAGGTAATTATGTTCCTCTTATCATTTTTAGATAGAAATGAAAACCCATCCTATCCATCAACTAAATTGAATTATTACAAAAAGATGAAAGATACACCATTTAGTCTATAGTAATCTTTAGGTTCAAAGTACATAACTGAACAAAAACACATGTATTACAGTGATTTATTTATTCCTTTCTTCATCTGGGATGAGAAAATAAATTTTCATAGTAACACATTAGAAAAAAAGCTTATTGGTCTACTCAAATGCTGCAACAATGAAATTGTTAGATTTGAAAAATTGTAAGCTGCTCCAGCGGAAGCTGTGTGTCACCACATCTTCTGAAAGGGCTGTTTTGAGGTGTCCATTCATGCCTCTTCTGAGGAGAATCATTAGTCAATGGTGATCATGTTTTATAGGAATAAAACACTAAGCTTATAGAGAAGGCAGACAGGGGAATTACTTTATACTCAGGACAGAGCAATTTATTTTTCCTTAAGCCCATAAGACTAAGGGCACGGGTATATATCTGTCAGATTTCACTAGACATTAGAAATTTACCTAGTGAAACCTCGGTGTTAGTACTTAATTATATCTAATGGTGTGTGTGATTCAGAAGTGTATGGAGGCTACTTCTAGAAAACTTTCACATTTTAGTGACTTTCATAGTTGTTTCTAGGATCTAGATGTAATTTATTATTAGATGTTGCCATCTGAAGGAGCCAGATAATACATTCAATTCAAGCTTTGGGGATAAAAGTGTTCTCTTCTGTAAGAAGAAGAAAGAAGATTAAAAACCTTCTGTACACTGTAGGCTAAAAGGAACAAATCCTTAAAAACAGAAATGAATGGTAGGCAGAATAATAGACTATTACAACAATTGCAGTTTGTTTTTTTCCATAACAAGAAGTATTCATTTGTACATATTTCATTGTACATATTTATTGTACAATATTGTACATATTTATGTTCAATGAAGTCAATGTTTATATCAAATTTGTCTTCTATGACCTTGGATATAAAAATGAAAGGTGAGACATATGCTATAGTCATTTTACTTATATTGTTTCTTCAAAAACTAATATTCGTTTTTAAGGGAGACATGATTGTACACACCTGTAACCCCAGCTACTAGAGAGGCAATCAGAACAATGTCAGGTTCAAAGCTTGCCTAGGCTGTATGGGCAAATAAATGTGATACTGTCTAAATATAAGAATAGTAAAATGAGACAAGGATGTAGCTACACAGTAGAGTGCTTACTTAGCAAGCTAGAGAACCTGGGTTCAATACTTGCTATCACAAAGAAAAAGACTAATGTTAAGTATCAACAGGAAAGTATATTGGATCCATATGGTTTTTTTTAGGTTTTGCTTTCCTTGGTGTATTAGTTACTTTTCTGTTGCTGAGGTAAAACACCATGAGCAAGGCAACTTGTAGAAGGAAGGGTTTGTTTGAGCTTAAAGCTCCAGATAAGAGCCCATCGTGGCAGGCGGGCATGCATCAGGCAGAGGCCAAGGGACTGGAGCCGGAAGTAGGAAGCAGAGAGCAGGAAGTGAAAGTGGAAACAACACGTGTAGCTTTAACGTCTGCTGATGTACTTCCTCCAACAAGCCTGCATCTCCCTAACCTTCCACAGAGTGCCACCAGCAGGATCCCAACTGACCATAAATGCCAAGAACTGTGGTAGACATTTCTCGTCACTGCTACAACTAATCTAATAAGAAAAACAATTAATTTTTCAGGCATATTTTGCTTTAGGAGATATAAAGTTGTCTTCTGATAGTAAGCATTAACTATGTTGTAGTTGTTTTGTAACATTGGAAATGAACCATCCCATGATTTTCATACTTTGGTATTTATTAAATTCTGCCAATTATTTTCTTATTTGTTCAATTATCATTTCTTTGGGGTTTTTTTCTGCTTCCTTGTAATACCATTTAATTGGGAAATGGAGTCATTGAAACTTTTTATTTCTCTGTCAACATCATTTTACTTGAAAAATGTTATTTTTCTATCATAATTTAAGTGAACAACTCTAAACATATGTCAACCAGATTTTCATCTTCAGGATTGATCTTGTTGTTAAATTCAAATCTCACATCCCTAGCTTCTTCTGGGAGACAAGCTTGTTATATTGTCACCTTAAATTTAATGTCCAAAAGGTTCACCACCACCTCTGAGGCATCCAATATCCAATATTCACTTATTAAAGAAGAAAACAATTATAAAATGTAAAATTCATTTCAAAATATATTTGAAAAAGAAAGAGGATTTTTAAAGTAATTAACAAGTCTTTTATACTGATTATGAGATGGAACAAGAAATATTGTTTCATTATTTTATGTTTAGATATCTATATATCTATTTATTTTATTATATCTATATCTATACAGGCATACATCCATTTAGAGAGAGAGAGAGAGAGAGAGATGGAGGAGGGAAGGAGGGATAAAGGGCTTGGCTAGGACCATATATGTGTGTGCTTGTTTGTGTGTGTATGTGTGTTTTTATAGCTATAAATACCATATATGGGTATATATGCTCATGTATTTGTACTTTTAGCTATTATTCTATATATAATTGGTATGTATAAATATATGTGTGTGTTATGTGAATGCATGAGTACATACCAAAAGTTAATACCAGATTTTTTTGATTGAATGAGTATTTTAGGAAGGTATAATATAAAGGTATTCACTGACTTTTAAAAACTATGTTCTCTGAATGGGAAAGGAGACTATGAATGCAGGCTTTGAACCTGTAAAAACCATTTAAGGGAATTTATAAATAGACATATCTTTGAAGGACACAGATTCAAATATTTGAACAGTTTTGCAATTAGGGAAATGGTGAGTTCTGTGTTCATGGCTAAAATGAAGAGACTGTTAAACTGGTAAAACAATTTTGGCAGTCTTGATAAACGAGTTTGAAAATAAGAGAGAAATTCTACAGACTATTTTTATGTTGGAAATTATTTGGAGAATAAGCAAGAGATAACCAGATACAGAGTAAACATTAATGTGGCTAAAGTCCATGTTCAATTAAGTACAGTCTTTGAAGGTGTTTAGTTGTTGAAGGAATGTTTTATCAAAGGATTTTTTTTTACTTATGGCGTTCTTCAAATTATAACAGGTTTATTAAAATGTCATCCTATTGTAAGTTATGTAGTGTTTGTGCTTCAGTCAAGAAATGAAAAATGACAGGTGTAAGTAAAGGTGGAACTTTGAGATAAATGTTGCCTGTGAGGTTATCTCTTGAATACTTGAGGTTACTGAAAGGCATTTATGAAAAAGTAGAAAATGTCCTCTTTGGAAACAACTATACCCAAAAGCAGAAACAAAAACTATGGTTTTATTACCAGGTGAAGTGATGTTTAAGGCAAGAAACAGTAAAATTGAAGGAGGAATGGCGTAATGATAATAAGACTACTGATCAACATAGTGCAAATCAGTAATGCCTGAGTCAAGTACTTGTTATGATCAGGGCTCATAGAGCTATATGTAAGAGGACACGGAAAGATTGTAAGAGCCGGAGGGGATGGAAGACACCAAGGAAACAGTGTCTTCTAGACACAACAGGACTGATGCACATATGAACTCAGAGCAACTGTGGCAGCATGCATAAGACCTGCTCTGGTTCAAGCCAGATGGGGTCCCAGTGTTGGGGTGGGGAGGGTGGACACAATGTCCCTTCATCCCTAACCAAGAATCAATAACAGCTTACAAAGGGAAAAAAATAGTTTTCTCCAATGGAGTCTCACTGGATGTATTGGTCTAACTCAAATGTAGGCCTCATGCCAAGCAGTAGAGGCCCAACACAAAATGAACTATATGATATTTTTCTAGACTTCTTGTCTCATATTGTTTGTTCAGGCATTTTTATTTGTTTAGGCTGGGCAAGGTCCTGTATCCGATTCCCAGAACCTCAAAGAAAAATACACATGTATAGATAGATTATAATACAGACAGACAGAGAGTGAAATAGTTATCCTGAATAAAATAATATAGCAACAAGATTAATAAAGGAAAAATAATTGTATAAAAACGATAAACTGCTATATCCAGAATTAACCAGATTTTGTAATACTCCTTTATAAAAATGTCAATCAGACCAATAGTCAGGAAAAATGTTGACTATCTATACATTAATACTAGCAAAAAATAAAATTTTATTTACTAGAATTTTTCAACCATCATAGAACTTTCAAAGCTGTAGACAACATGCAATCATTAAGTGATTCAAACCACAAAATGCTCAGAGCATAATGCGTTGCATTCATTAAGCTGGTGTTTGCTGACCACTGTGAAATAGGACTAGAAAAAAGAATGAAACTCTACACTATTTGAAGAGTATACTTCTAAACTTAAAGGCCCAACCATTTGAAATTAAAATCTGAAATATTTTCAACTTTTCAAAGAATAAATCTAATAACAATGAAATTTTGATGAAATTAAAATTAAAATATGCTCATGACCTTGAATTGAGATATAAAAGGTAAAATATACTGAAAAATACCAATGATGTACCCAGAAGTTGGTAAAAAATTAAAACAGTGAATCTTGTAAAATGGGAATAATGACATAATGAAACAAAACTCTATAAACAACAAACAAATATCAGGAAGGTCAAACTGTTTCTCTTTCATGTTAAATATGTAAAGCTATATCAGGAGTGACTGAGGGGAAAAGGGGACAGAAATATATTTTATTAATATCATGTAAGTGACCTGGAAGATTTGACAGTGTGTTTGAGAGAGAGAGACACACACAGCACAGTTCAAAGCCAATATAATTGACACAGTATGAAATGGACAAAGGTTTCAGAAAACACACTTGAAATAAACACCTGAATACACTTTTATTAATTAAAAAATGAATCATAATTTCTTATCCCTTTACTGAGTATTGAATATATTAATCATATTTAAGAAAATGTAATAGCAACAACCCCCCTTTCCTACTTCATTTATGGCATTAGTGTAACTGATTTTTAAATATAATTACCTAATGAACAACATTTGCTGAATTAAGATGTAATAATATACAAGAATAAATAAAAATTCTAATACTTCCTCATATATAAAAATAATTGCATGCTATATTGAACAATGTTATTGTATTCACTTATAGATTCTTCTTTCCTATTAAACTTCAATTGGTCATTAAACCACATGGGAATGGTGGCCACTGGGCTACTGCACTATAGTGATGAACCAGTCAAGCATTAATTAGGTATTTATAAATGAACCCAATTGATAAAACATAAAACAAATGACACTGGATGATGTTATCAATATATTCTAATTATTTGGTTACTTAACTGTCCAGACTTTAGTATACAATGTAGGTATCATGTTTTATTCATTCCTGGTACCAAGAAAAAAAAAACCTAGGCATACCAAGAATATGTACTGGAAAGAGACCAAATAGTGAGAATGTGGATCCCAGAAGTTGGCTGCAAATATAGCTGCTGGGGTGTCTTCCTTTATAGCCTACCACCGTAGGAACTACAGAATCTGTCTCAGGGTTATCCAAGCACTCTGAGGCAGTAGTAAGCACAGGGAATATAATAATATGAATCACCTGGGCATTACAAATATATATTTTGATTTTTCTGCAGTGAGGCCAGAACTCTTGGGTTATTTTAACTTCAACATATTCCTATATATTGAGAATATACATTGTTTTGTAAGAATTGTGTTTATAGGAGTTTTCAAAACAAGGCACAAAGGGAACATTTTGATTTCTGGCCATTGTTTGGAAGCAGAAACCTGCATGTAGAACTAGATATTTGGAAATAAGCAAATTTATCCCTTGACATATTACTATGGACCCTATCTAAGTTATCGAGTAAAGTACCAAATAAATCCCAGGTTCACAGAGGGATGAGGGGCTGTTTAAATTCTTCGTTTGGAAGCCAAGGCTTCCTTTGTGCAGCAAACTCCCCATCCTAAACTTTCCACATATTTCTTCAGGAAGAAGTAGACTCCAAATTGGAGCTGGACAAGACTCTAGGTTATATGAATCATTTATTTTGTTATCATAACTGTGTTTGCAGAAGCTAAGGTTCCCACTTCCCAGGGTAATAAAGCCCTGACATGCCCTGTGTAGCTTGATTGGAAACTGCATCTATTTCCACTTCCACTTGTCTCTGTCTCTTGTCACTGAAACAGTGTATGCTGTGTCACAAAACCGCTGTCTTCTGTGAGTGAAACTGAGTCAGCTGCTTCTCTCCCCAACAAAATTTACATGGTATATACAGCTTTTATGGTTCCAGTAAGTTGACTACCCTAAGTTCTGCTTTTATTTATTCTTTGTTTTGTTTTGATGTCATTCTCTCTTGCTAATACCACTTCTTAATGCTCCAGTTTGTGTCCAGACCACCATAATCTTTATTGTGAAGCATAAAAGTGTCTTGAGTACTGCAGGTGGGACCTCTCAAACAGGAAACCCTCCATTAATCTTTGCAAAATCTTGGGAGCCTTAAAAGCCTTTTCCAAGGAAAGACGCAGACATGTAACATGTATCCAATATTGGTGTATCATTCTCCTAAATAGAAAGAAGGACATCGTGAGCTGCTAGAAGGGAAAGGTAGAATGGCTTCTAGGTGTAGAGTTGACTCCCATGAGTCTCCATTCTGTTAGTACATCTCACTGTGATGCCTCAGATCATTGAAGCAGCTGCTTCCGTAGGCTGGTGTGTTGGTGATGTAAAGGTATGGCCTATCTAAGCATCCTAACTCATGCCCGTACTCTCAGTACTTGGGATATAGAGAAAATAGATGATGAGCTCAAGGTCAGCCTGTGCTTCTTGAGACCCCCCTTCTCAAAAGAACAAAACTGAATAAACAAACAGCAGCCCATATCTCAATACTCCAACCTCTAGTTCCCCCCTCTCTGGAAATTGCCTTGGGAGGCTTGTTCTGCTCTTTCCATTCAAATCTGTTGTTATTAATTCTTTATTTTCTCTTCTAGATCAAAAGCTTTGACTTCAAAGCTATTATTTCCTGTGTATGCTTTGAGAAGATATTTTTCAAGCCTTTACTATTTCTTTTGGTATCCCTCCTAAAACATTAACTGTCCATTAAGTAACAAAAATGTCATTCACCCACAAAGAAACATTTGTAAAATTAGTATGAAAAAAAATAAAATTACAGTCATTACATTCCCAAGATAGCCTTGTTCAAAATAAAAAGCAAATTTGCCCAAATGATCTTTGCTTTGCCAGCCCTGTTTGTCTCAAAAGCCTACTCTATAAGAATTATCCTAGAATGATAGGTTTTAGTGTAGGTACAAATTAAAAGCTAAGTATTTCTAAGTTTACTGTTTACAGAGATATGGGATAATATAAGAATAAATTTGTAAGGATACATTTGCATTGAAAATTCCATGCTTTAGGGTATGGGGACACAGTTCAGTGGCTAAGAGCACTTTCTCTGCAAACATGGGATCTGAGTTTAATCTATAGACCCAATCTGCAGGTAGATAGTCACCTTTATTAATGCTAGGTCATCATGCTTGCAGAGCAAGAGTTCTTACCTGCAAGCACCCATGGAATCTATTTCTCATTCATTTTGTATGGCTTCTGGAGACTGAATTCAGGGTGCCTGACATTTGCGAAAGTGTCTTTACCTGATAAGACAGCTCATTGTGCCCTTAGAGCCCATATTAAAACAAACAAACAAAAAAGTAGGTACATAGCTACATGTACCTCAAATCCAGAATTGGTGGGTATAATACACACACACACACACACACACACACACACACACACACACACACACACTATAGATAGATAGATAGATAGATAGATAGATAGATAGATAGATAGATAACACTCTCTAATATATACGTGTATATATATATTTATATATATGCTTATATTCTAGAATATTTGAAGTAAAAAAAAAAACAGAAAACCACTGCATTCTTTTGAAATTTGAAAACACTGGGATAGGTAGTCTATGTGATAGTTATCTTCTATTGTATGAACCTTGAGATCATTAAATAGTTCCAGGATTTATCTTACAATTATATCCAGCAATATGACCCATTCCTTCTCCCGATGTCACCCAAATGTGAGGTTGAAACTAAATCACATGGAAAACTAATCGGGATTGGCAGTTGTCAAATTAGCTTTGAAGAGCAGAATGCCATTGTCTCTGTGCAGATTCAATAGGGGCAACTGATGCTTTGATGAACTGGGAAAAATTATTAAAAAAGCACAACTCAAGGAATAATGAAGAACAGAATAAATATTTCCCCGTTTCTGCCCTCCAGATTATTTGGCAAAGAAAGACTGAATAAGTGACTGTTTTCCATTCTTTTCATATGGAAATAAAAACTCTAGTTTGCCCTGTACTTAAAATTTACATTAAAAATGCAGTTGAGACTTTGTATTAGTAGCTCTGTGCAATATAAGCAACCTGGGAGCCATGTTTAGTAAATACTGTTATTAGACTCAAAGCAATACAAAGAAAATAAACCTATTTAACTCCTTGCTGATTGAGCATTGCACAAAGAAATTTTGAAATACTTAGCCTGTCTTATGTTTCAGCATAATGCTTATAGTGTTACTTCCCTCCTCTTCCTCAGGGTTTATGTTTTAATAATGAAAAAATGTGTATGCAGCCTGTTGGAATTAGAAGTGGGGCTTTTAAGAGTAGAAAGAGGGGCATGACTCAGCGATAAACAGTCATTTATGGGATATAATTAGTTTTTTTTTTCTTTCATTAACACATATAAGCTGAGAGGAATGAGTCTGATGGTGATTTCAGGACTCGAGGGTTTTCACACTTACAGGTATTATTGTAAATCTCAAGTAATCAGGGGTATTTCAAACACTGCCATCTTTCCCAGAGTATAAAAAGTAGACATTTTGTAGCAAAGTGGCTGCATCTATACCTTAACAGGGACACCGTTCCTTCTGAGTGTTGATGGAAAAATCTCTAGTAACAGGTCTTCAAACCTTTTATTTGCATTGCAACTGAAATGGAGTGTGATGCACTCAATTAGTACAGAGAGGAGTACCAGGAATGTTCTCTGCCATTCCCTCCTGATCATATCTACGGCTATCCGGGCACTCTGAAGAATGAAGAGCCCCCTAGGCGAGCACCCGCTAAGCCAGGTTTATCAGGAGGCTGCAGAATGGATGGACTTGAGTTTCTGCACTCTGGTTTTATGAGTACAATTAATACACTAAGCAGTTTTTACACCCAGAGCCTCCGCCCATTACTTAGTTTTTAATGCATTTATACAGTATATTAACGGCGGCGTCATAGCGCGTTGTATAATGAACTCAATTCTTCTTGTCTTTTTGGCTTCCTGTTTCCTTTTTCTCAATGAGGAAGGGGGAAAAATAGCTGAGTTCAATATTGCCAAATAGCCAAATAATTAGTGCTGCTGGGCACGATTTTTCTCTTTAAGCTATCCCTCAAGGCATGTAAAGCAAGAAGCATTGATTTGAAAGCCAAGGAAGCAGAATATTAACCAATAGAAACAGTAATGTGGGGTATACAATAGAAGAAAACTATTAATTCTTTATGAAATATTGAGAATGCAGTGGGACACTGCAATCTTCTTACCCTGGAAGGATGAGCTCTATAGTCTACAACTTATCCCATGTTTACTAAGAATATAAAGTGTAGCAGAATTTCAGTTTTCTTTTAGGTATGTTAAAAACAAAACTTACCAATGCATTGTAGATACAGTTTATAGGAGTTATAACCTCCCATCTTTAAATAACTTTCCTAGCAGTAGGTCCTTCATTTTCTGAAGGACTATAGCAAAAGATTAAGTTTTCTCTACATAGTCACAAGCGACAAGATCTCACAAGGGGGAAATTCTGTCCATCTGAAGTGCAAAGAAAGCAAAACTTAAGATTTTTTTTCTGTAAAAATCATGGAAATACTAAATCTGAAGACACACGAATACTGAACAAAGAGAGAAATGAAAATAGTTATATATTCAAAAATTAAAATAAGCTACTGTGGTTTGCATGATAAATGTGTTGCTCCCATAAAAGGCTCTCTTCACAAAATGGTACAAATGATGACTCAAGGTATTGATAGTGGAGAGAGTTGGGTTTGTTTCATACTATTAGCGGACATTTAATATCGTCCTAAGTCATTTTAACTATATCGGAAGGGTTTCAAATCACACTTCCCTGGGTAGAAAACAAAACGACACGATGAGACAGTATTTGGAGCTGGGTGTGCAATCGTTCTGTCTGTGTCGTCTATCTCTCCTCCAATCTCCAGGGACGGTTCTACAGCCTTTCTGTTTTTTGAAATTATCCACTCTTGAAAAGTCTGCCCTGCACAAAGAGAAAAAAGCTAGTATTTGAAATTCCCTAGACTCACTCTCCTCAGGATTGTTTAGGTGATTTTTGTTTGTCCTAATTGATAAATTGCCTTAAAGAGAAGGAATCTAAGTTTACTTCAGGTTGAGCTTTTCTCTTTTGGAAAACATACACATATGGACAATATAAGCACCATTCTTGACATTCTTGACTTGAATAGATAAAAAAAAAACCTGACATATTAACATAAAATATCTGCTATAGTCAGAGAATCTTTCTCCCTAACTTTCATGGGGTAACCTTAGCATATGTGTCGTTACATACATCTAAGTAACTGACAAATATATTTCTTTATTAGGTTTCTAATTCTCATTCAGATTTTTAAGAAGCTAAGAATAAACCTTATTAATATGCTCCTTTAAACACCTGTAATACAGATCTTTCCTAAAAATGTTCAACTGATACAGGTTCTCACAGCTGGATTAGCCTAATATAAGAACAAAAGAAGTCTCATTGTTTTTAACATTCTGAAAATATAAAGTGAAGTTCTCATTGGAAAAGGATAGAATAGAATAAGAATAGAACCCAGAATCTTGTGCATTCCAGCCAGGAACACCACTGACTCATATCTTAACCCTAATGTTTGTCTATGTGTAATAAAATACTGAATAGGATAAGGATACTGTGATAAAATTTATATTTAGAAACTTCGCCATGGTGTGGCAAGGACTAGACTCACAAGAGGAAAATCAATTTAATAATAAGCTTAAGTTGCAGATACAGTTGGATTAAACTAAGTAGGCATAGAGGTAATGAAAATCATGTAAATTGATATTAATTAAAAGTCCATCTGGTTGTGTTGCTAATATTCTATGAAGTTATTTGCAAAGAGACTTATTAATATATTGAATGCAGTACATAGTGAGAAAATGACCAGATTGACTTCTCTCTTTGTCATTTAGAATTTGTTACTCTAATATGTTGAGACTGTGGAAAGAGAGAATAAGTTTTTGGATGGAACTAGTTGTCCTACAGTGTAGGCTTGAATTACCCATTTGATATACTAGGTGTATAGTCAAATAGACTTTAGTCCACATGAATGTTGAATTCAAAGAGATTTTAACAGTGGACATGAATTTGTGTCAGTACATCAGTGGAGTGGGAACATTCCTGAAAAAATTAGATCCTATAGAGAGGCACTTAAAGACAGGATGGGGCTAAGAACTATGCTTTGACACTCTAAGGCTCCTTAGATATGGAGCAAAGGGGGACCATGAGAAGAGACCAAAGGATACTGTTCACCTAGGAAGGAAGGAACTAGGGATATGAATTCTGGAAGCTTTCTTTAAGTATTTAAGAAGAAGGGATGATAGGTTGTGACAAAAAAATAAAATTAAAAAGTTATTATTAAACAGAGAAAAGTAGAACTCATTGCCCATTCTGATACAAATAGTTTTAATAAAGAAATCATGAGAAACTCTGTTAAATGAGGCAACATGAGTGAATGCACATTGGGTAAAGTAAGCTTTTTTCATGGGTGTTGCTGTAGGTAGCAGAGAAAAAGTGAGTGTGGACATTTTATAAGTTATATTAAAATCAGCCCTCAGTCTACATGAGGTCCACAACCTCAGATTCAACAGAAAAAGGATCAAAAACATTTACACATGACTTTCCTGAACATGTTTGGAGTATTTTTAACATTATCTTGACAAATACCTTGACATTAATACCTCAGCATTAATGTGTCAATCACATACTACCATTTTCATCACTTGGTATGAAAAATCACCTAATACTGATTTGATATATGTGTATAGATGTTGTGCAATATGCAAGTACTATTTCTTCTAAGACACTTGAGCATCATGGATTTGAGTATCCACAGGGTACCTGAAACAAATCTATCTCAAGTACCAAAGGATTACTAAATTTGTTTTGTTGAGGGTTGACATTGGTGCTTATGGGTTTTGTTGTTTGCTGAGTGGAACAACATGTCAAGAAGCAGAAACTGGTGAAGGTTCTTGAGCAACTGGGAGAAAATGGACACCAGTGCTCATAAGAAGGGTTAAACATCAGAGAAAAGGAGTTAGTGACTCTTCCATCAGTTCCATCAGAAGAATATATGTGGGCAGGAGTAGAGATCTTGGGAGAATGGTGGATTTGGATTTGGTTGGAAGGTAATAAAGAAGCTTGCTGAAACACTCCAAAGTTCTCCAATAAAATTCAGGGTGAGTGACATCAGTTTTGGAGGGAAATGAGGAACTGAAGTTTTGAAAAAGAAAATAAAGTAGAAATGAATGAAATTACCTACAAGAATTACTAAGAATCAGTATTTCAGGAACACACACACACACACACACACATACACACCAACATGATGGCCAAGTGTTCCTTGGGATATGTGAAGGTCATGGAGAAAGGAAGGACAAAGAACATGATATAAGCCGTGAATTGTTATTACATTATCTCCCTGTCCCTATACATGTAAGCCTGTCTAGAAATTCTGTGTGCTGGCTTCTTCACAAGGTTTCAATTTAACACATGTCACTAATAATTAAAAAGCAAGTATAAAGAGCTCCTCATAGATGTCATTAGAGATTGTGACAAAATATGATATGCAAATACAGGAAAACATTATCTATAGTGAGGAGTAATATATATTAACAGATTATACACTATTAAGAGATTTACTAAATAATAACTGATATATATATATATATATACATCTATATGTATATATATATATATGAGTAGTAGTATATAGTTCTCTGAAAAAGGGTAAAATTCTAAAACTATAAAACACAAATACAATTCTATCGGACAGTGGTTCTCATTTGTTCTGTAATGTCTAAAAGAATTCTGCCAATCACTCAGCTCATTCCTCCATCATTGCTCTCACTGACTCTCCTGTAAGATGCTGTCTATTATTGTTCCTTAAGCCATCCAAGCAGGTACCTGACTCAGCTCTGTTTTAGGCGTTATTCCTTCTGTCAAGATTCATGTAGCTCAGCTTTTTCATGCCCCATACCTAGTTCTCCTTCCATAGGTATCTGATCTGGAGCTACCATATGAAAGCAGTTTATATGATATATAATACAGAATATTATACATAAAACTTGTACTCTGCTCTCACCCTTACGGCATTATCTACATCCATTTCCATTTATTTTTTTGCTTGCATACTGTCTGCCTCTTCTCTTTAAACAGCCTTTGATTTTTCATCTGTGTAAGGAAAACATTATAATCAGGTGCTCAACACACATTTTTCCTTTTATTTTTGAGATTATAATTGCATCATTTTCCCATTCCCTTTACTCCCTCCAAATGCTCCCTTATACCTCTCCTTACTCTTTCAAATTCATGGTCTCACCGGGCGGTGGTGGCGCACGCCTTTAATCCCAGCACTTGGGAGGCAGAGCCAGGCGGATCTTTGTGAGTTCAAGGCCAGCCTGGTCTACAGAGCGAGATCCAGGAAAGGCGCAAAGCTACACAGAGAAACCCTGTCTCAAAAAACCAAAAAAATAAAAAATAAAAAAAAATAAAAAAAAAAAATTCATGGTCTCATTTTTTCATTAACTACTGCTGCATGCACATATGTGTGTGTGTTTGTGTATGTGTGTTTCCTAAATAAAATTTGCTCAGTATCTATGTTACTTATTTGTATACATTTTCAGAGCTGACCATTTGATATTGGATACACAGCTGGTGTGTCCTTCCCTCAAGAAGTCTATTTCTTCCTCTCTCAGAATTCCTCAGTTGCCTATCGATCCTTGAGTATGACTGAGTCCTGATGAGTTTTCCCCTGTCACTTTGACAAGACTATTGCTTTTGTCCTTGTTAGGTTCATGTTTGGGCAGTCATGTTGGTGAAATTTTATGAGTGTAGCTCTGAGACTATTAGGGGCCACTGTCTCACTTCAAACTGTCTGATCCTCTGGTTTGTACAATCTTTCTGCTCCATCTTCTACAATGTTCTCTGAGCCTTAAGTGCAGGAGTGTTTTGTCAGTGTTCTCACTGGGACTGGAGCTCCACAACTCTGTATTTGTATTGGCTGTGGTTCTCTATAACTGGCTTCATCTATTACAAAATATTATTTATAAACTGACCATGAATTGAAATACAACCTGAGCATCCCTAACCTAAAATTACAAAAGCCAAAGTCTTCTGAAATTCAGAACATCGCACTGACATAGTGCCACAATTCTACTCCATGAACCATTATTACATGAAAGAAGATTTCAAAAATATTATATCAAATTACAAATTATAGCTTTGTAGAAGCTATACACGAAATGCAAATGAATTTCCTTTATTCTTTGTTTCCAAGTCTATTCTCTCTGTCTCTGTCTCTCTTTCTCTCTCTTTGTATGTCTCTGTCTCTCTGTCTCCCTCTATCCCTCTCTCTCCATAAAGAGAGGTGGTGAAACTGTTACTTTAGCCAAGAAGGAGAAGCAGTGAATCCAGAAAGCAGGACTTAAGATAACTTAGATGAAGCAGGCAGAGAGTTTCCCAGGGAAAATGGACATGGCTGTCCAGAGTAAGACTCCCTGTTGTACTCTCCTAAGTAGTAAACATAGACAGAGCTCTGGGCTCTGTTTAGAATCAATTCATGGTTATAAGGAGTAGGAACCAGGAACAGTTATGAGGGTTGAGGTGTTTGTGTGGGGAGAGAGTTCAATTTATTGATGTTTTAGAGCCCTCTAATTGGAGATGTAATGGCCCTAACGAAGTAAGTTATAAAACACACAACTCTTGACTGAAATGGGGCCAACTAAATCGCATACCCATGCCATTTCCTTCTAGCCACAAGCACACATGCAGACATACAAAAAATATTCATTTCATTCCCATATGTTAAATGAGATTGGGGAAATGGCCACTTGGTGAGTTTATTGTCATGAACTTAAATCAATAATTGTTTGCAGTAAAAAGCATAAGTTGTTTTTGATCTATTGTTTATTTTTAAGTTTGAATAATGTAAAATGCTTTCATTAAAAACAATAGGAAAATGCTGATAAGACAGAACTCTATAGCATAAAATATATAAATTCATACATTTTTAAAGACATCAAAAAAAAACATCTCCTACCGGGAAAATTAAACCTGCCCATATGCATTATATATTTCCCCAAGGAAAATTTAATTTGATACATGATTCTAATTTGAAAGTTTTCAGAGTACCTGTGATAGAAACAAACTTTTGTATCAGTCTTTAAGTTTTTCCACATTAGTTGCTTTCTCTCTGTCTTGCCCAAATCTTCTTTACAAAGAAAAATAATGTGATACATCTTAAAACATCTTTTTAAAAATAAAATCATTGTTCTACTATTGGTAACTATCACTTAATTTACATTGACTCTTTTAAATGAGGAAATAACATAAAAACCCATGTCATTAATGATGCTTGCTTTTATCCAGAGGTAACTTAATTTGTAAAAGGAGACAAGTTTCCTTTAAAATAAACCTATTAGCTAGAATTTGACTACACTTATCTACTTACACATTAACTTTTTAATCAGCAAATTATCCTCAGTGAAAGAAATTTAATATCAGTATCAGTATCGTTTGATGCATGCTAAACAACATTGTATTCTATCCTTTACTTAATGGGAACTTGGGATTTCAAATCCAAGTTTCCTGATATATAGAACCCATGATTAGTCAGGAATAATATTCTTAAAAGATCTGTAAGCTTTGGTAATGCACATTTTAATGTGGAGAATCATCAGGAGTATTTTTACCAGTGGATTACTGAATCATAGCCTGTACTGTAGGAATATAGCCAAGGTGATCTCTCCACTGGCAGGGTGCAGTGATGAACCTCAACAATTCTCGGTGTTACCTGCTAGTTGTAGGGGAGAATCCAGATACCTATTTTCTTGCTACAAGAGACTACAAGTTATTTACCTATGGTTTTCAAGGTCTTCTAGAATCTCAAAAAAGAAGAGTTCAGCTCATTTGATAATGGTTTTCAAGATCTTCTAGAATCTCAAAAAAGAAGAGTTCAGCTCATTTGATATTGCCACATTATGTCATCTGTGATAGTTGAATGACTCTCACCTGAAACCCAGGGCCTGAGTGAGTCTTCTGGTCCCTTTGGGTGCTTATCTATCAATGCCATGTCCATCCCCAGTTTCAGTTCAACTTACCATGAGGTCACCTGTGAAAAAAGGTCAAAGTACTCTAGCTGTCACTTCAGCCTTCTTCACCTTTGACTACCCTTTAGGTATTTTTCTGAGTCTAGTGAGACAGACAAGTCACATTAGTGACACAGTATGTTTATTGCTTTCAAATATGAAAGCAAGGCACACAACAGAAGTCTGTAATTCATGACAAGCCATTATCCCAAGGCTCAGAAAAGCTGCCAAGAACAGTTTAAGTCTCATCTGTCCAAACTCCATTTACACACAGATGAGAGACCCCAGGAGGTAACCAGCTCTGGATGTTATACCCTAAGGGGCACATAACATGCTGGGATAAAACATTAGACTTCATCTTCTGGAATAAAACCTGGTATCCCTTGGCTAGGTCTTTCTTACCTCCTGGCACACTGTAGAGTAGTTATTAAAAAACAAAATAAAAACAAAGCAAACAAATAAAAAAAACAGGCAATAAATAGAGAAGAAATGGATCAGTACAAGGTGCAAGGGCACCCAGGAAATCATCATGTAGCATTGTAGAGCAGTGGCAAGGCCCATCATGCTATTCTATCCATGCATGTATGTATGCATGTATCTACCATCTGTCTATCTACCTACCTATCTATCATCTATCTATCTGTCATTTGTCTATCTATTGTGTGTGCATTGTGTGATGTATGTGCATGTATGTCAAGGTACATGAATGTACGTACGTGTGCACCTGCTTTGGAGGCCAGAGATCAGCATTGAGCATTTTGTCCAGCTTCTCTGTCCCTTAGTTTTTTTAGACAGTGTTTCTGAACCCAGAGGTCACTGATTAAGCTAGGTTGCCCAGCCCAGGAGCTCCAGGCATCTCTCAGTCTCTATCTCTAGAGCATAAGAACTATAGGCTCACAGACCAGTGCCTGGCTTTTTTATTTTTCTGAACATGGGTCCTGGCAACATAGACCTATGGATTGGAATGTTGCTGAGCGAGCCATCACCTTGGCCTGTAATCTCTGTGTGTCAACCCTGAACTACTTCTGCCTGCATTGTTTTCCTCGTAGCTGGTGTAGTTCTGAAGGCTAAAGGAGCTGCAGTGTGGGTTGTGGAGCTTCTGTCTTCTGTAGGCAAAGACTGGCATTTTTCAGTTTTAGACATATTGGGAGAAAGAAAGTTAAATATAGACTTTTCATTTTCTCTGCCTATTCTCCAGTCCTAGCCACCATATACAGTTTCTCCCTAAGTCCTGTCGAAAGTATGGTTGCAAGTTGGAAGTCTGGAACCAGATGTGTCTGCTTCTTCCATAGATCTATAGCCTATAACTATAGATAGATGATAGATAGATAGATGATAGATAGATAGATAGATAGATAGATAGATAATAGATAGATAGATAGATAGATAGATAGATAGATAATAGATAGATAGATAATAGATAGATAGATAGATAGATAGATAGATAGATAGATAGATAGATAGATAGATAATAGATAGATAGATAGATAGATAGATAGATAGATGATAGATAGATAGATAGATAGATAGATAGATAGATAGATAGATAGATAGATAGATAGAGATATCCACTAACCCTGCCACCACCATCTTTACCTCCCACCCTGTAGTGAGAGTAGCTTGTGGCTGGAGATCCTGTTTCCTCAGCATGTGAATTTGGGTTCTCACTTCTTTCATGATTCATGTAATTAATTTCCTGCTTCAAATTCAAAAACCTTAAGCATTCTCTCTCTTTTTTTTATTTTATCCCAACTTAATGGGCTTTAAATTCCGAAGAGACTGTAGCTTAGTGGCAGAGTTCTTTGCTAGCACATGGGAGGCTCTGGGCTTATCTCCAGCTGTGTAAATATGGGAAATCAAATGACCTAGCAGCTCTGTGTAGCAAAGAGCGTTAGCAAAGGTGTAAGAGCTCAGGAACTTAATAAACTGCCCTGGAAGGATTGCATCTAGTTACCATTTCTAAATGGGAAAAAAACGTTTTAAAAGAGAAAGGGTGTTTGATGTGATTTTGAAAATCCACGAAATCCAAACGATGATGCCTTTTGCACATCAGGAAACTCATTTTGCAGAATTTTAGCTTATTATTTGAAATATGGTTGCAATTCCACTATCCTATAAAATACCAAAGTTCCCTAGCATAGTCATTTCATGTCCAAGGACATAGACAAAGTTCTTGAAGAATGTGGTAGAATTGAAATGGAGTTTGCTAAAGGGAGGACTTGCATATTTGATACAGAAAAAGTGCTTTTCTCTTTATATATGACTGGAAGCTCTCTTATATACCTTTTTCTTATTCACTTGTTCTTTTTTATGAAGTTGCAAAAATGAAGTTTGCTCCGTCATTGGGTAATTAGTACAAGAACCAATAGAAGGCAGGATCAGGTACTGTGGTCATTCTCATTCTGATAGCAAAGCAGCTGAACTACAGATGCTTCTCATTCGTGAGGTTAATCCTCTGATTAGCTCATCCAGCCTTAGGAATGCCTTAATAAATAGCTGTAGTACAGTCAAGCTCCTGATGTCTAGAATTCCTCTGTCAACCCAACACATGTATTTTTGTGACATAAGAATGCTTTAGAAAGAGGTAGTGTTTCTCAGGGACTGCATTTCCTGTCGCTCTCCTTTCTCTCATATGAGATATGACCATAAAAATTGTTCTTACTAATGGAATGTAGGAAGAAATAATGTTTGTTCTTTCAAGAAAGTAGATTTTAAAGAAGCAATTGTGCTGTCTAGACTTTCTCCTACAACTGGCTAGGAACAAAGAAGTTTGTGAGGACTTCTGTAGGACTCAAGATAAAAGTCAGGAGAAACCTCTGGTCATTGTATGGGTCAGAGGGCAGTAAGTATTATCTGGGAACTTCTGGAGGTTCATGAGAATCTTTCTAAAGGTCTGTAAAATCTAGTATTTTCATAATGACAAACAGTGAATATGACTGGGATTTTGTAAAATTAGCGGAGTATTCTTAAATATCTGAAAGCATAGAAAAAATGGAATTATTCTTCCCATTTTTCAGTTCTATTTTATTGTCGGAACAAGTTTAAATACATACAGAATGGGGGGAAGAGAGAAGGAGAGAGGGGCGGGACAGACAGACAGACAGACTGAGACAAAGAAGACAGACAGGGCCGGGCACTGCAAACCTCTTTATCTGAAATGATTGGAATGTGGATGTTTCAGACTTTAGAATTTCAGAGAAATTCTAATTCTGGAAAATAGGCACACACCTGATAAAACACCCTGGACATGGAAGCGGAAGGTAAATCTACACAGTGTGTTTCATTTGTCATCATTATGACTGTGGCTCACACCTCACATAAGATCATGTTGACACTTTTACTTGAAGTGTCATGGTGGTACTTAAAATATTTTGGATTTGGAGACATTTTTGATTTCAGGCTTTCATAGTATGAATACTTAACTTGTCCAACCAGCGCAAAGAATACAGGAGATTAAGCACCTGCAAAATCTACTTGTCTTCCACTCAGCAAGATATCAAAGACAGTCACAGAAATAAAAAACATCACTCAAAAAAGTTTTTTTTTTTTTTGCAAAAATGTAGTAATTTTCACTAATCTATACTATCTCTTCCAACATGTGATGGGCCTATTATCACCTTAAAATAGAAATTATAACAACATTCAATATTCTTGGTTTTAAATTTCACTTATTTATTCTTTTGTTTTCTTAATTTCTTACTATTATAAGTTTCTCTCTGTCTCTCTCTCTGTCTCTGTCTCTCTCTGTCTCTCTCTCTCTCTCTCTCTCTCTCTCTCTCTCTCTCTCTCTCTCTCTCTTCTCTCTCTCTCTCTGTGTGTGTGTGTGTGTGTGTGTGTGTGTGTGTGTGTGTGTGCCCATTATAGTACCTGTGTGAATGTCAGAGTACAGCATTGAGGAGTCAGTTCTCTCCTTCCAGTTTTAAGTTGATTTTATGTATTGCACTCAGGTGATCTACTGCATGCAGCAAACACTTTTCCATACTGAGCCAACTCCCCAGTCGGTTTTAAAATTTTTATCTGTAAGTATCAATAGATATAACCTTTATCGATAAAAATTCTTTAGGGTAATCAATGTTTTCTACACATGGGAGTGGACCAAAAATGTTGACCGCAGTGTGGGGAAGCAAAATATATGCCTCATCAGAGTATCATACAAGAAACACAAGATCAAATTTAGAGTAATTGGTACTTCAGTGTCTCTGCGTCAAAACCTTTAACTATACCCTTAACTTTTGCAGACCTGGGAGGTCTATGCTCCACACCCAGTGGGCAGGTACCATGCACAGAGTGGAGCTTTCCTGTAGCCCCCAAGTGAGAAACTTTGCTGTCTTGGGTGTGTACCATCTGGAGGCTAAAGTTGAAAATGGCTGAATAACGAAGATCAGCTACACAACAAAGGTTTTGAGAACCTCAAAAAGCACTAGTTGCTTTTATTCTTTAGAGACAAAAAAATAATTTAATTTCTGCTAAGCTCTGGCCGAATCATCATTTGTAAATGTTGCTCACAAGCCGGGTGCCAACATTTGCATTTGCTAACATTTGCATAATTTGATTCTAAGCTTTGGAGGGCTTTATTCAGAAAGCACACATCTTGTGTTTATTGCCTGGATGGCAACAAACACAGCATCTTCTCTCTGTGTTCAGTCACATCAAATTAATATATCACTTTATTTATAAGAGTAAACATTGTAACCTGAACAGTGCATTTGAATTCAGAGGTATCTTAGACTGTAGATGGTTTTGAGAGATGATATTTCTTTTTCAGTCTTTGTCAGATTCATGACTGAGGTAATACAATCACCTAATTCTTTTGCATTCATATAAAAATGCAAGACAAATGCTTTCTTCTAATCCTGTACCCAATCAATATATTATTTAAAACACCACTGACTAAAAAGAGTAAAGTGCTGTTTGTATCCTTGATGCATACGTCTTCTCTGAGAAGAAAGAAAAGGAAACAATTTATGGGCAATCATGTTTTATTCATTTTTCAACTGTTCCTTTTCTATGAACCGTGACTGGAATTATCAGCATATAGGCCCCTGACCAAATGAGAAGAAATACAAACTGGAACTCCGATTTATCAGATCGGCCTAGGCTCATTCCGGTAGAGCTCCATGTACACATTCTTGACTTGAGCAATTTATATTGAACCTGTTCCATGGCTGCTTCTTTTAGTGTCTACACATCTGACTCTGTCAGACGTTATACTACATACCTGACAGTTTTAAAAATAAAAATGTTTTTTGGAGTTATGGGATCTCTACCATCAACTATATCCTACAAAGAAAAATCAACAACAACAACAAAAAATATCCTGGGAATGATGGGGAAAATATGCTGTATTGTTTGATGCCCAATTTTATTAGAAGTTACAGTGGTGCACACTGTTGCTATCTTTAAACATTCTGAGTGAAAGGCTTCCTGATCAGGAAGGTCACACAAGATGGCAGTACACTTGTTGATAGTTGGTCCACCTAGACACCGTCAGTGGCTTCCATGTTCTCTAGTTCACTAGTTATTAACACAGTCAACAAGGAAATCATTGGCTTACTCCATCTTAACAACAACAACAACCAAAACGTAATGCTCAAGTGTCAGCAATTGTGTGAATGTTACCCCACTTCCATTTTCCTTTAATAATGTCCCCAATCATCAAGGCCAGGAACTGGGGAATCCACTGTGACTTTCTTCTACAGCGTTCCTTTCCCTTCACAATCATGGAGGCATATTAATTCTATCTACTTTATCTCCTGACTAGAAACAGTTTCTATATGCAGCTCACGACTTCTGCCTGGCAAGCATCATCAAACTGTGCTCTGACTCGCACATACTTTTCCAAACAGTTTACTTGGCTACGTGTGTAACTCTCTGATCCATTTTCAACTGTGGAGACAGAGTGATCTTTCCAAAGGGCAAGATGTAGAAGGTCATTTACCTGCTTGAAACACTTCGGTGGCTCCTGTTTAGCTACAGCATGAAATCAAACACTCTGGCAGGGCGTACAAAGCCCTCTCACCAGTGACCTCTGCCTCACCCTCTTCATCCTTCCTCATGCAGATCCTCATCCTTACAGTGTGTCTCACTGGATCAGATGAGCAGGGCCTTGATGCGCTCTTAAACTCTACCTTCTATTTTTCACTAAAAATCCACCATCACATGTATCTCTCATGGTAGTTTCCAAGTGTCTTCTGGGTCATTTCCTCTCATTTTACTGTCCTTTTTCACTTCTGCAGCAGCATCTAAGATGTAGTTCTCTCACACTTATTTCATTCTCATTGCTCTGTATTTCTATAGATACACGATCTTCCCTTTAGGAAAGTAAGAATATTAACTATGCTTATATCAGAGATTTAATGCAAATTCAAAATTAAATCGGAGAGTAACATTCTTAGCTCCTGTAGTTTAAGCAGTCGATAAATATTAACCCTCAGTATTGGCTAGTCTCTGGAAACACAATAGAAATATTTTTGTCGAAATGAGTTCTCACTACAGGATGTTAGCTTCCCTCTGAGATTGCTTTCCTGTGTATGCTGATGGTCTGTCTTCACAGAAGCAGAAGGTAAAATCCACAACAGTGAACTTGATAAACTTCTTCACCGTTGTATCCTTATCACCTAGCACACTAAAAGCAGTGAATTCATGCTACATAAATGACTGAAAGAATGAATAAAATAACAGATTATAGCAGCAACCTAAAGCAATTTATAAGAGCAAGAATTTGAAGTATAAGTAGGATTAAAGACTTAAAGTATTGCATACGACTATTATGGATCACATTTAAGAGCAGCCAGGGCAAAATAAAACTGTCTAAAGATGTTGTATCTGTCACTTTTCTGTTTCTATGATGACATACCAAGAGCAAAGCAATGTAAGTAACCAAGGGCTTATTTTAAAATACAGTTGGTAAGGTCTCCCTTGGGGAGGCAGCAAAGCCTGGTACATTACTGGGGGCTGTTTTTTTTGGGGGGGGAAGCTGGGGGAAGCAGAAGGAGGGAAGAAATGGGGATCTGTGGTTGGTCTGTAAAATGAATAAAAAGTTTCTTAATAAAGAAAAGAAAACAACAAAAAATAAAATAAAATAAAAACACAGTTAGTTGGCGAATGGTAGAGTCCATAATGAAAGAGGCAGCACAGTAAGATCCGGGAGCAAGAAACTAGTTGATCACATTTTCTCCCATACAGAAGAAGTATTATGAAGACAGGAAGAGAGATGAGGCTATGAACCTTGAAGGCTTTCCCCCAGAGATGTGATCCCTTCAGCAATTCCATAACCTCCCTAAACTGCACCATAACTTAGAACCAAATTTACAAATGCAAGTGCCCAATGGGGAGATTTCTCATCAAGCCACCACAGATGAGTTGGTAATATGAAACCATTAAATCACATATGCCTTTGTGGGTGGGTGGTTCGTCATGTAATCTCATAGCTTATTGAAGTAAACATTAGCTGTTGCTCTTCTTTGCTTGTGATATACAACGCTTATAATGGTTTGTCTTTCAGTCAGTTTTTAAATTAGCTAATTCCGTTTAACTTGATTTCTAACTATATGCAATTGACGTTACCAAATTGTGAAGACTATTCATTTTGCATTTGCTGACCATGTAAAAATAATATTCCTGAAATTGCAAGACCAGAGTTCAAATGAGAAAAAAGACTGCAAAAAATAAGAGCGTATTTCCCAAAGACTCATCAAGTCAGTCATGTGTTGCAAACAGGAAAAGTTACAATACCTGATTATATTTTCTTATAGTCAGCTAGGAGATATTAAAAGCTCAGCTGGTTATTCTTACATTCTTAGAGGCTGATCCTAGAGCAATACCATTGCATGGATAGGGTAAGTCCTGAACACAGTAGTTTGAGGAGATACAAAAGGAGAAAAAGAAAACACATAGCTGCTGCAGCCTGCTCATGCATGCAGACAACTTACTGACTTGTGGATGACATCTTTCTGATTTTTTTCCCTGCTAATATAGCCTGTCTCTGCCTCAGAAATACACAATTCTAACCACCCACCCATAGATATTTTTAAGTATGACTGTTTCCAGGCTCCGGGCTTACTGACTCAATACTTCCTGAAACTGGAATTTGAATTTTTATTTCTCTATGGCTTGAATGATCCCATGTCGCTGTGGCCCAGTTTCCCAGCTTAGTCTGACACTTTCTGCCTTGTCTCACTGCAGTTGACATTTTAAGATGTCCATGTGTTTGTAGATGAGCCTGATGAGTAGACAAATTCAAGGCCTACCTCTCATCATTGTTCATCAAATTTATGATCTATAAATTTAGGTAGATATTGGAAAATTATACTATTAATAAGTATGTGCATTATACACACACACACACAAACACACACACACACACGCATGTACATTTATTCACATCTACACAGCCACTTCTCAGCCTCTTGACTAAGATCAAGTTATGAACAGACATGCATATAATTTTTATGCTTAGAGTTCACAATGGAGAAATGGTAAAAACAATAGCAATGTGTTTGATTCTGTATACTACTTTATGACATGAAACCTCAATTTAAGGATTTATTATTATTATTATTATTATTTTCAAACCACTAAATTTTTTCTATCATTTACTTACTTATTTTTATAAAATTTTAATCTATTCTTTGGGAATGTCACACATGCTTTACAATGTATTTTAATTATATGTACCTCCTCCAGAACCTTCCCACATACCCTTCCTCTTAGAATAATCCCATTTTATATGTGGCTCACTAAGTGCAATTAGTACTCCCCATGTGCACTTTAGTATAGGGCCATTCACTGGAGCATGGGTGATCTACAGGTGGTAATACCTCCAAAGAAAATTGGTTCTCCTTCCTCAGCAGCCATCAACGTCCTGTAGCTCCCCCAGCAGGAGTGGGCCTCCTGAGCCCTCTCCCGTGCTAGAACCTCCTTGTGTTAACTGACCACTTCATAATGTTTTTTTTTTTTTTTTTTTTTTTTTTTTTGGTTTTTCGAGACAGGGTTTCTCTGTGTAGCTTTGCGCCTTTCCTGGGACTCACTTGGTAGCCCAGGCTGGCCTCGAACTCACAGAGATCCGCCTGGCTCTGCCTCCCGAGTGCTGGGATCATAATGTTTTTGATTAAGATTTTTTAATTGTTATATTGTGTGTATTTGTATTTTCCATATATATATATATACAATATATATATATACAAATATATACATATATATATATATATATATACAAATATATGTGCAGTGCACAAAGGCATAAAGAGATTGTTAGAACCCCCAAAACTGAAGTTACAAGGAACTTTGCACTGCCATGTTAGTGTTGGGACTCCAACTCTAGGTCTTCTACAACACTCTTAACTTTCTAAGCAATCACTCCAGTCCCAGAATATTTGACAATCAACCTCCAGTGATTTAAAAATAAATAAATAAATAAATAATAAACAAATAATAAATAAATAAATAAATAAAGGAAGGGGTGGCTCAGAATCAAAGGGATAGGAATAGTCTTAGTGCCTTGTTGGAACATCTCTCATCCTATTAATACATTGCTTCGTGTCCAGTAACAGCATTAGGCTCAGCTTGAAAGCACAAAGTGAATTGCAGAATAAGCATACAAGTCACAAAAACCCAGGCTGTTTGTGGATAGCTCTGTGGTTTCAGAATTGGATTTTTATCACATCAAAAATGCCACCAACTAAATCTATAGGTTGATGTCTCAATCTATACAAATCAGAAAACCTATTTCCCACCTCTTAAAATGGATTCATTGCTTTACAAGTGATAAAGCCTCAGATAAGAAGTCAACATAATCTGTGTCTTGTATGTCCCTGTAGTTCTACCAAAATCCAGTCTGAGATTTGACTGGTGGTCAATAAACACAAGCTGAATTAAGCTGAATAAGTTAATGAATAATCATCGCTCTGTTCTATGCTAGGGGCTCTCAACTGGCTATGATTCTTCTCAGAGGACATTTGGCAGATTCTCAGACATTTTGGCTTGTCACAACCAGGGGAAGATGATGATATGTAGGTAAAAGCTTGAGATGCCACTAAATTACTCCAGTGACCACAACAGCTCCTAAGAATATAGAATCGTCCCTCCCTCCCTCACACACACACACACACACACACACACACACACACACACACACACAATGTTTGCACACCACATCCAGGAATCGCATAAAAGCACAAAACCAGAAGCCATAATATATATGCAAGTAACTTGTAAGGTTAAAAATAAATAAACTAACACACATTGTGAGACAGAGCCTCCAAAGATGCCATTGGTTCATTTTATTTTGGCCATCTACTTCTAAGTACGGGGCCTACTTTTAAGGGTGGTTTAATTTCCCAATGAGACTACCTTGAAGAAAAAAAAAAAAAACTTTTTAATTTACAAATGGTTATCAACTTTGGACAGTTTCCAGGTTAGGAATGGGAGCATGTGTCCACATCTCTCAATTTAGCAATTTCACTTAGATTGCCTTCATGTATGTATATGTCTTAGCAAGCTTTATTATATTAGGTTTCTATACAACCCCTCAAATGGTCCTTAGTTTGGCTGTCCATGTCTGTATTCACTCTCTTGCCCACTTCTTCCGTCCCCCTTGCCCTCCCCATTAGATCCCCCCATTCCAGATCCCACTGTCTGTCTGTCCATAACTACTTATTCTATTTTCCCTTCCTAGGGAGATCCATCCCCACCCTCCATTCCCTTACTTTCTACCTAATATCTGTAGTTACATGGATCTACATTCTTCTTAATGACTTAACAGCTAACACCCACACATCAATGAGCACATTTAACATTTACCTTTCTGGGTCTGGGTTACTTAACCCAGAATGATTTTTTTTTCTAGACCCATCTATTTACCTCTGAAATTAATGATTTCATGTTTTTAATGGCTGAGTAATATTCCATTGTGTAAATGTACCACATTTTCTTCATCCATTTCTCCATTGATGTTCATGTAGGGTGTTTCCAATTTCTGGCTATTATGAATAACTGCCTCCAAATTTCTAAACCCGAATCATCGCATTATAAAATTGTTTTCCACCATAAAACAAGATAAAAAACTCACATTACTACTGTCTAAATTCTCATTTACTTATATGGTTATAAGGACATTATAACTTTAATAAAGTACACCCTTATTTTGTATTCATTATTCAGCTACAACCTTAAAAAGTTCTAGACCTCTGTATCATAGTAAATACAAAAGTCTTGATCAAACAAGATTTTTAGTTCTTTCCAGAGTCTGATTTCACAGGTTTCTTTTTTTTTGGGGGGGGGACAGGGGACACTGGCAAGAATTTGCATTTCTCACAAAACACTTCTAAAGTTCCTTGTCCATATGCCCCTCTAAGAAAAAAATGTATAAACACATGGTCTACAACTTTAGTCATTCCCAATATTACTCTATGTCCCAGTTTTTCAGATTAAGTGCAACAAACACTTCATTTTCCTTTATAAGTATAATATATCTTTGTTGTTTATGTGTGTTCTGAGTGGTCCAGTTTCCCTACTTACTAAATTTCTGTATAAGCACAATACTGATTCTTATGGTGCTACTGTGGAATTTAAGGGCATATGCATGGGAATGAAAATTTTGAGCCACTCAGGGGACGTGTTCTTACTTGAGGTTGGTAGAAACTACTCAAACTACTCTCTTTTTCTCATTTTTCACTCTCACAATGTGAACAAGTGTCCTTTGAATTTACTGCTTTGTGTTTTTCATTGGCTGGCTTTGTGTTGGTCATTTTGCTAATACATCCCCAAAGCATGGTGCTAAAATGCTGACAAGCGTTCCCGAGTGCAAAAAGGTGATGATGAACTTTTCAGAGGACAGATGTGCCAAAGAAGCTTCATTCAGGCATGAACGGTGAGTTTGATGTTAATAGATAGTCAATATATATTAAATAGATGTCTTTTAACAAAACTATACACAAAAAATACACACATGTGTTAGTAAACATGTGACCAGGCTCAGAGGAACCTAACACTATTTCCATACTAGTGGAAAGCCATACTAGTCACTAATTAAAGATTTACCTTGGTTTTGTTGAACTTGACTTCCACAAGTAAGGACAATTCCAGGGTTGACTGTGAAGAAATCTTCTCCCATCATTTCCCACTCTCTTTCCTTACTGCCCCATTCACACAATGCTTTCTATCTTTGTGTTATATTCAAATGTCTCTTCCTATCTGCAAGACCCATGGGAAAATTTGAGAAAACAACAATTTAAAAGTCGGTCTTAACAATACTGCTGTTATTTTGATATGGCCCCCTGGGCTGGATTGATATTTTATATTCATCTGGTTTCACCTTTCTTACGCATAGCTATGGATACTTAATGAGTGTTTACTAAATATTACTGAATAAATTAATACAAATGCAAATATATTATCTCTATGGAGGGGCATTTCAATGTTAGCATGGAATAGTTTACTTATTCTTTGTAACCTAATGAAATCCTGAGGATACATGCCTCTTACGAGTCTGTGATGAGAATGAGTAAGAGATAAATGATTTTTTTAATCATACAGGAAAAACAAATCTTACATCTTCTCATATATATGTATATATACATACACAAATACACACACACACACACACACACACACACACACACACACACTTATGCACTGCAAGACCCATGAGATAGCATAAGAAAACGACAATTTAAAAAATTGCCTTAACAATACTGCAGTTATTTTTTATGGCCCCCTGGGCTACAGTGATATTTTGTATTCATTTGGTTTCGCCTTTGTTAAGCATAGCTGTGGATAGTTAATGAGTATTTACTAAATATTACTGAATATATTAATGCAAATGCAGATATGTTATCACTAATATAATTACTAATTTAATTACTAATATAATCGGGTGTGTATGAATCAGTTAATATATTCAAGTAATATTTTTGAACCAGTCAATACAAAAACAAAAATTAAAAGAAAATTTTTAATTTCAAAAATGGGGGAAAATAATACATATGTTGAAATTCTGGCTACTGTTTTCACATGATATTATGGTAATGATGATTAAAAAGATCCATCCTATGGGCCATCTACAAATGGCATTTAGCTTCTGCCTCCTTACTATACCCCTGGTTTTGTTGTGAAACTGAGGACTGAGCCCATGACTTTTAGGTGCATCCTAGGCTAGTCCTCTAACACTGACCTACTGACCTACATCCCTAGCTCTTTGTCATTTTGTATTTTGAGATAGCATCTTGCTCTCTGCCTTGATTGGACTGGAGTTAATATGTAGCCCATGTTGTCTTTATACTGTGCTCCTCCAATCTCAGCCTCTCATGTATCTGGGTTTACAGGTCTATGACACAAGCCTGACTATTTTCCCATCTTTTACCATTTTAGTTATTGAAAACTCAGGATAATGTGACAGTATGGCTGTAAGAACAATAGCCCTGCTAGGTATCCCAATGCTCTTCAAATGTGTAGTTTTGTCTTATCTTTGCCACCAGGATGAAATGATTTTTTTTCTAGTCATTTCCTACAAAAACTCTACTACCAAAAACACAGAGGTGAGTAGGTGGAGAATTAACTTCCACGAGCTTATTCTTACAGAGGCCTGAAAAAGAAGAGTCCAGCAAATTCTTTACTTGAGGTGGGACAGAACTCAGGTAACTTGACTGTTTACTGACCACTTGGAAAGAATTAAATATTCATTCAATTAGACTGATGCAAACAAATGAATATTGGCTGTGAAGCAAATTCTCTGAATTGGAATATTTTTCTTGGTTAACAGTATAGTAGTGGAAGGGAAGCTTTTATATTTAATAAGTTATCTGAATATGAGTATCTTCATTGGACAGACTTTTTCTCCAGTAGGAGACATATACCATTTGCAGATGAGTGTTTCCCCATACAGACAGGAAAGTATCTGTGGTCTCATGGTTAGGTAAACATGAACTCTAAGAAATAATGACCTCAAAATAGATTTGATTGATTTTCAAATGAAGCACATACAGTAGAGTCCATCAGCAGCTTTAAAAAAAATCTTGTCTTTCCCAGAAGCCAGTGATTTTCTTGTCTGTTAGCCTCAGTTGCCCATCTATGCACTAAGGAGAGCAACCACGGCCATAAAAAACATGAGGATTAGTCATTGAGTACTTAAGACTGCAAGGTAAAGAAGAGGTGATCCTAGATCTACTATTGAGATCTCCTAACAAATAGTAGAATTACCAAATGGCCATTGCCAGCTCTAAAGGAGACTTATAAAAGTAAGAGCAGGAAGTTTCTGGATATTTAAAGACCACATTTCTGGGATTGCTTGAACATTTTCAATAAACCTTCTTCCTACATGCCGTAGCATGTTGGAAGGAAATGTTGCCTTTCCTAGCTTTGCTTTCCATGGGATGAATAGCTGTTCTGAAACCCCAGCACCAAGCTACATCAGGCATCGATGAGCAACAAGTACACACTAGCTAGCAAAAGCTGTGCTATCGAGGATGAAACTATGCAAACATGAATGCTCTCTGAATAGAATTCTCTGAAGCTCCAAGTCCTGAACAGCCTACGGTGAGAGCTGATGTTCGGGAAATTATTCTTGTCACACATTTACCTGTCACCTGGTGATATGCTGTTTGTATGTGTGGGAGAAGGGGTCAGCAGGTATTGGTAATCACTCTGTGCTCCTGGCCTTTTGTTTTCTTAATGTGTCAATGGCAATTTGGCATGATGTGACCTTTTAAAGTCCAGGACTCTGTTTGTCTTGTTCACCAAGGCCTGACACAGAGTAGCTACTCAACAAATATTTGTTTAGTAAATGAGACGCCTCAAATCATTGGGAACATGTCTCTCTGCAGTCATAGGAGCTGCAGCCTTACTGAAATCACTGCAGATTCTGCCCCCTTCAAATTCCAACCAAAACACAGAAAGCACTTCACATTAGGTAAGACTCTCCTATGACTGAAAAGTATCAAGTTGAATATTGTGTATTAAGAATGTCAAGTGGGATTCTGAGTTTTTAATTTCAGATGTTTTTTTCCAAGGATATTCAATGACCAAGGAAAATACTGAGTGTCTTTACATAAATCATTTTTATGTAAGCATGAGCACAGTCAAGGTTTCAACTTTTTATGATCTTATCAACTCTTCAATCCTACCTGAATATTAAAGTTTGGTTACTCATAATTAATTTTTGATGGCTTCTATGAAACTATAATACCAAGATGAAACAAATTGCCCACTTCTTTTTTTGACAAATAAAGTGTTTATGAAACATCTTGATTGTCTGTATAGACAGAGCCAGGACAATGTATAGTCATGCACTGCTAAACAATAGCAAAGATCCTCAGGAATGAGTTATTAGTTAACTCCATCACTGTACAAGTACCGTAGAGTTAGCATACATGTGCAGACTAACTGCCTCCACACCATGGAAGCAGGATCTTATGGTATGACACTCTTGAATAAACATTCCTCAACCCATGGGTGCATCTATTCTTTGAATGGTATTTACGTGTTATTTTAAAACATACTTATTGCTATCCTTTCCCTGAATTGGAAAGTTCTAAAAGAGATGAAAAATTTGGTATCTGTTCTCTTTCAAATTATTTTTTGAGTTATTATGTTGGAGTCAGGACAACTGAATTTCTAAAATAACTGCTAATGTAACCTCTACTCTTTCATTGTAGTGTCTAGTACCAGCAAAGATATATTTATAAAATATGTTATTAGTCTCTGCCGATGTAGCAAATACCCTTTGGAGATGCTTACAATTTCTCCATTATATTTTAGTACAGGTAGAAAACTAAGTTGTTCAGAAATTACCATTATGAATTCAAAACATAAAAAAGTGGAGGTTAATTTTCAATTATGCCAAAGTCGGAAGATTCCTTTCCCTATAGAAGGCATAGCCCATAGTTAGAGAAGAATTTCTGACTGTATCCATCATTGGAAAAGCCATTAAAGTATACTCACCACAGCAGGCCACTTCATGGCTCTGTTTCCCAAATTTGTAAAATCATATTTAAGATAGAAGAAATAAGTCTGCCTTCTATTAATTTTTAAAGGGTAGAACAATTTAAAAGTTGCCTTACTGACAGAAATTAACTTATTCAGTAGAATGCTAGTGATGTCATTGGAGACAGTGTAGGTTCTCAGGTCTAAGATCATGTTCCCAATGTTTTCCCATCCCTTTACTGTCTTCAAAGTCAAACACATGTCTCTTTTCATTTGAATTTTGCATTCTGTCAGGTTGTCAATGTACAAATAAAATCTGTGGGTGTAGAATGTTTAGGAGCTAAAAGTAAAATTTAAACAAAAAAATGGTTTAGTCAGACTTACTTGAGCAGTAGGGAGGACTTAAATAATCAAGGTGTATGAAATTAACTTTTAACTAAAAACTGCGTTGATATTCATTAGCATCACTGTTACACACTGGTTCAGTACATGAGGTGGAACCATAAGCTAATGAGAATGCTTCTTCATGCTCCTAATAGAATGCTTTACTTCAGTGTGGGAATTGTCTCACATAATGTAATTTATATATTCAGAAGACTGGGCCATAGTAAAGAGGTGGTGGGAATCATCAAAAACAAGAGACCTGGTTTACAATCTTGACTAAGCTACTTGCTAGTTGTATGACTTATGCAAATCAACATCCTTTGTAAAGTTACAGGTTATTTTATAAAATTCAGGCAAAAATAACAGAACTTACTGAAATAAGGAGTGACAGTTGTAAAGTGTCCTGTTACTATAAGGAGTTAAAAGAAAGAATCATCATGAGATGCCAGACACTTATACACACTGTGGGGAAGGTGCATCTCTAGCCTCCACCCAAACTCCGAATTCTTTACACCCAACAATTCTAAGTTACATCTTGGAGCATAGTTTCAGGCACAGGCGCATGCATATTCTGTGAATGTGGTTATTTCACAACATTAAGAACCATATTATATTTGCCCATTTTCTATCATTTGGAAGATTTTATCATTTCATATAATCATCACCATAAAACTCTATATGTGAGGATACCAAGTCCAAAGGAGATAAAGTCAGTTGACTGAGGTTAGACAAAATATGGGTAACAAGGGAATAATTTAGGCCCAGATTTTCTGTATTTAAAAAATCAGATGTTGTCTGGTTCATAAAGTTATATGTAATCCAGGGGAACTATCAACATATGAAAGAACCACAGAGAACTAGCCATTATGTTTTGGGAGTAGCACTTATATTGTCTAATTTCAAGACCAGATATATGTTATATAAATTTCTTTCTCCCCCTCTCTTTTAAAAACAAATAATCCATAATTCTTCACAAGTGAGTTTTAATAAATCATTTGAAGAAATAAGTTCCCATGAGATTACCTATAAAATCACAAGTTATACCTCTCCTGAGTTTTTATGTTTCTATAATCTGTGAAGGGAGATTTATAAGCACCACTTACCAATTGATTCACTTCTTATGTTCCCATAGTAGCATTACATTATGATAAGAAAGATAAAAATAAAGCATGACCTCCAAATCACCGACATCCCTGAATTAGTCGGTCTCTCCAGAAAAACAGAAGGAATAGAAGACAGAAAGATAGGTAGCTATATGATAAACAGATGACTGATGTATAGAGGGTAGATAGGCAGGTAGGTAGATAGATAGGTGATAGGAAGGCAGACATGGATAGATGATCACATCCCAAAAGCACAATGTTTGACTTCTCAGTAAGGTTTCTCTGGCCGTAGCTTTACCTGAATGCGGGAGAAAAGTCAGTTTGACCTTCAATTTTCAGAACATCAGTCTTTCTGATCTATTCCTGGAAATCTAGAATAAGGCATTTCAGTAAACTAATGTTAAAATAATTTATATGGCGTCTTCAGCATGTAACAAAAATGGAAAAACAATAAGTCATAGAATAATAAAAAGTCACTAGAGAAGATGTTATATGCTACCCTGAAGAATAGTTTTGTGCTTAAAAATTGGAGATGTTCCCATTTTGCTATGCTGGTAGGGTTCTGTTCCCACCAATAACAGTCTAGCTTCCTCTCCAATACATAATTAAAACTCAAGGTAGAAAATGGTGTGAAATTATACCATGTATTGAATTTTACATATGTAATAAAGACTTTTCTCCTTTTGTTTAACAGATAACTTATATTTGAGTTACAGCTAGAAACTGGACTGTTTATAATTTATTTATTTCTAATAAGGTATTCCCAACTTTGACTTACAAATTCACCTCAAGCATAATAAACATGTAACGCTGTTTTATTCTAAGTTTCTAAAAGAGAAAACTGTTTTAGATAATAAAGTTTGAATTCCCATGTGTCCCTAACGTTAACTGACTTGAAATGTTAAACAGCTTTTCTGTGTACATTAGTTTGTGACATGTAGGGATGTAGAATTAGACTCTTCCCTTAGCCCTTCAGACTATTATGTTCAATCCACTTACAAGTTAAAGAAAAAAAAAGTCAGTGATTTTCTTTTAGTTCTACTCTGTTCTTTATTACATTCCTATATAAAAAGGAAATGTGTGCACGGGATGTAGACATGTTTAGATAAATAGTTGATGTATTGCATCACAGGAAAATAGTTCCATTCCATACTGAGAATACTATCCTGAATTTGAAGGATATCTCTATAATAAGTATCATTTAGTCATGCAAAAATATATTCTGTCATTACTCATTTACTACCATCCATGTACATTCATTGAGTAACTGGGCTCATTTAGGAGTTACAGTAGCAAATAACACAGAAAGAAACTGCTTTCTCGGGAACATATAATCTAGGGTAACTTCCCTGGCCCTTTTGATTTGCAAGTGCAATATACTCTGAGAGAAAAGCACGATTGATTTATAATCTAAAACTGCCTTATTCAATATAGGAACTTAGAAGCACTTGTCAGTCACACAAAAACTTCCTATCTAATGATGTGTGACTGTTAAAATGGAATGTGAGAAATATAAAGGTAATCCAAAAATATGAATAATTTTTGGAACAAAGGGAATGCTGGGGAATGAGAAAAAAAGATGCAATTGAATGCCATGAGATTTGGGAAATGTTTGCTATCTGGATTTGAGGAAAGGTGTAGTTGACTGGTGGTGAGATCTAAAGGGAAGCATTTTAATGAAATACAGTTGAGAAACTTAACTGTGACTTCAATCATGTCATTTTTCCTTAATTAGATGGAAGAAGGTCCGGGAGCCTCTGCTAACGGAGAGTATGTTTCAGCGATTTAGGCCAGAGATCGTTAAGAATCGGAAGAGACAGAAATGAACGAATAACTATCAGACAGGCTGCTGAATTAGAATTATGTGTGGGAGGATTAAGCGGGTTCAAAAATAACACAGAAAGTTGCTCACCTCTGAGAGAGGATGCTGGCATCTCTCACAAAAAAATGGAAAACCTAGATAGAACAAAATGAATTTAAAAATTTTTAATTTATTCTTAACTTTAAGGCAGTCATACATCATTAATCTTTATGGATAGATGTGAGTGTCAACTTGGCACAGGAACCTAGTACTTTGTGTTTATATATGTTGTGCAAAAAATCTGAAATGTGTGCTAGAATAGTTTAATGCCCTTGTCTAGAGAAAGGTCAGTAGACCATAGTCACAATACTGCCTGAGACTCTAGAAGTTTTAAAAAAGTGAAAACAAACCTCAGCTTTCTATTTATATACCTAGGATAATTATGACTTATTATTCGATAAAATACTTAATATGTGCAATAAAAATCATTACAGTGATGGTTTAAATATTTATATTATTATGTAACTCCTTTGAAATGTTGTTCAAGTGAATCAACTTAGAATTTAAACTACACTGTAGTTTAATAATGTGTGTGTGTGTATGTGTGTGTAAAATCATTTACTTTTTCTAAAGCATTTTATGACATATGGTAATTACCAAATAATAATTCTTAAGAGTAACAATGATATTATAATGATACTATGATTCTGAACAATAGCGGATAGTTGTTAAGCATCATCTCATTCAGTAATCAATGCAACCATTGTGCATAGCTTATGGATTCAGAAACTGAGGTGGAGACAGGTTACTTATAATGATCATGTCGGCATTAGAGCCACATATTAAAAGAAATTATTTGAGCAAATGCATAGTGTAGTATATATCATAAGACCTTGAGATTTGAGGAAAAGAATAGAAAAGCTTGGGTTTTATACATTTGAAATATTTTATTGTGGATTTTGTCTCCCACTTCATATAAAAAGATCAGGTATACAAGTGTACAGGAAAAGCTGGAAAATTAATGATGCTCCAGTCTATATTTTTTTTAAAGTGGCAGATTTAGAATTTAAAAGCTCTTTGATTTATTCTTTAAAAAGAATATTAGTTTTGATGGGAGAATAAACAAGTAAATTATATCTAAAAACAGA
The DNA here is from genome assembly GCF_049852395.1 of Peromyscus maniculatus bairdii. Lineage (NCBI taxonomy): Eukaryota > Metazoa > Chordata > Mammalia > Rodentia > Cricetidae > Peromyscus > Peromyscus maniculatus. The sequence continues at coordinate 28,445,857 of NC_134867.1, forward strand.
TCATCATGATTCATTATGATTCAAATTTTTATGAGAAATTTATGGTAAAGCTACTTGAAGTCAATTCCAAATTTCATTGGTCATGTGAAAGATGAGTTCTCTGTTGTGTACAGTGGCACATGCCTTTAATCCCAGCACTAGGGAGGTAGAGGCAGGCAGATCTCTGTGTTCAGGGCCATCCTGATCTACAGAGTGAGTTCCATGACAGCCAGGGCTACACAGAGTAACATGGTACTGATAAACAAACAAACAAAAAGATGAGTCCCCATTTACCGTCAGACCCAATAGTCCCTCATCGTACACTGTAAATGACAGGGTTGTATCTGCCTGAAATTTACAAATATTAATATAAATATATTTATATATATATGAAATATATATTTCATATATATATATATATATATATATATATATATATATATATATATGAAATCAGGTAGGACACAGGGGCTTGATCTGGCAGAGGTGATAATGAAGGCTACCACAGAACAGAAGCTGCAATGGGTTTATGGGGATCCAGTGTGGAAGTACATATTTTCATCTTCAACATTTGTACTGGTAGACAAATTCCTAAACAGTTTTATTAAATAAAAAACGCAGAGCCAGATATAGGGGTGAAAACCTGAGAGATAAGGGAAATAGGGAAAGCCACAGTTAACCTTACCTCACCAACTCCACAGCTTTCAAAAGAGAGCAACTTCCTGTCTACCCACCCTTGTATGCCTTACTCTTCTGCCATCTGATTTGCTCTCTGTGTCCAGCTACATCACTTTCTATTCCTGCCCAGCTCTGTCACTTTCTTTCTATCTGTACAGACATCCAGACCTCCACGGTTAACTAGTGTTGGAATTTAAGGCATGTGCCACCATGCCTGGCTCTGTACCCAGTGTGGCCTAGAACTCACAAAGATCCAGACAGATCCCTGCCTCCCAAGTGATTGGATTAAAGTAATGTGCTAACATTGCATGACTTTTGCTTACTATAGTGGCTGGCTTTTTACCCTGATCCTAACTTTTGTTGGGAGACACAGTATATTGGTGGACACAATACATCACCACAGTACTCCTCTATTGGATATGGGATGAAATTTAAGGATTTTGAGCATGTAACTGGATTATGATGATTAAAGCAAGAAGTGGTTTGAAAAATTCTTTTGCAAGGCAAGTTCACATTGGGTAGACTTCAAGATGTTGTGAACCTGGATTAGGGCATTACAAACTATAATGGATAGAAGGAAAAAAAAAACATTAGCCTACTAATTGACCCGCAAGAACAAAAAAAAGGAGAAAATAAAATATATTGTGAAAGATATGGGGGTGAAACGTAAGTGCTGTAAGATAAGGTGAAAGACTGTGGAATGCCACTTCCTAGACTTTGATACAGCTGCTGTATTCATTAGCTCAAATCAACTGCTGTTCCCTACACTGAGCCAACACAAATCAAGCCCTATCAACCATAAGTCAGCGAAGAAGGAGATGCTCATAGGGCTCCACTCTTTGGCTCTGGTATAGTGGCTAGCAATAGATTCTGGGAGATTCTCAAAGTTATGTATTCCTTCCTGAGCCCACCAGACTCCAAAACATATCTCCAAACCTAGGTTCACACAGATAGACTTAGTTAGCCTTGAAGAACCACAAAACAAAAACAATAACTAATAGTCATGTACTCCCAAGAGAGATATATGAGAAGTTGGAAGAGTGGACAGGAGTGGATAGAAAGATAGGAGATTAGAGTCATCAGTATGTAAATATATGAAATTGTAATATATATTTTACAATTACTATATACATACTACTTTTACTATATGTATAGTCATTAGTATGTAAATATATGAAATTATAATATATTACAGTTATATATTTGTTGCATATATATAATGTATACATATATATATATATATATATATATATATATACAATGAACCATTTTCCTTATCCATTCATTATTTGAAACATAATTAGCTGACTTTCTATTTCAATAAGTTTTTAAATCTGTGGAACTGATTACATGCTTCTGAAATAAAGACATTTGAAAATTATCTGAATTTTTTTTCAAATTTCAGAAAACTACTGCAAACATTTTTTTTTACTTTGAATATGTGATATTGTTTTGTAACATGCTTATTTTTAATAGAAAGTCACTACTCTGTGGATGGCAAGGAGTCATGTAGCTGTTTCAGATTCCCTGAGGGTTAAAGGTTGAATATTTGAATTATTGGATGATCTCAATGTGTACTAAATCTACAGATTCATTGAGAAGTAAGAGATGATGCCTCTTATTGGTTATCCAATACAAGGTGGTCAGGTCTAAATCCATATATATATATATATATATATATATATATATATATATATATATATATATATATATATTTGTTTATATATATATATTTGTTTATATATATATTTGCATATATATATATATATATATATATAAACAAAATGAACTCAGAGGGTTGTATGTATATATTTGTGCACACATATACACAAATGGGTAGTAATAACAATAATGAAAGAAAAGTGTGACTAATTTGAGAGTAGGTGAGAACAGGATAAGGACTGGAGAGAGAGGACCTGGGAAGGGCTGCAAGGAGAAAAGAGAAGGGGAAAATGAAATTATGTTTTAAGTTAAAAGGGACTGGTGAAGGACACATATCTCATTAGGAAAGGGAAACAATAGTTATGGTTGGATGTGGGGTTTGAATGGGAGGATAAAGTGGGAAGCAGGAGGGAAGAAAGAGCTGAGGTATGGGATACAGTGACAGAAAGCTAAAATTTGGTAGTAGGGAAAACAAATACAATAAATCTTTCTAAAAACATCTAAGTCTATAAAGGCAATCTAAATGAAATCACCAAATAATTGGGGGAGACAGGGCCCCAACTGGACTTCTCTTGCCATCAAATGAAACTTCCAGTACCAGGATTGTGTTACATCTAATTGAGTTGTTGGCCAAAGGGTTCCTAAGGAAATTCCCAAATAATCCTAGCTGTTGCCAAGACTATTGCAAGCCCCCATTGACGAAGACTACATTTATACAACTCACTGAACTTGGAGAAATTGAGCTAGTACCTGCATAGAGCCTTAGCCTTATGTTCTAGTGACTTCAGTACCGGGAAGTACTCATGACACTACTAAAATAGAGAAGCAAAGACCAAGCCAGCCACAAACTCTTTGATCTACAATAGTGTCCTGCCTTCAAGACACACTAGTGCAATGATAACACAAATCTTTTGGGAGTAACCAAAAATTACCTGATTTGACTTAGGCCCACTCCACAAGGTGAAACCCATACCTGGCACTGCTTGAGTGGCCAAAAATCAGAGACTAGATAGCCCAAGGACCTAGGGTAAAACCAAATACCACTGCAAACAAAATCCATAGCAATAAAATTACTCAAAATAGCATTCTGCTATATTCATTGATCAGTGTCTTGCTCAGCCACCATCAGAGAAGCTTCCTCCTACAGCAGGCTGAAACAAATGCAGAAACCCACAGCCAGACATTATGCAGAGAGTGAGAGATCTTCAACACGCAGCCCTCAATGGGATGTCTCTACCAGATTCCTCCCCTCAGGGGTCAGAGAAGCCCTTGGAAGAGAAGGCAGAAAGAGTACAAGAACCAGTGCAAGGAGAACACACACACACACACACACACACAAAAAAAAAAAAAAAAAAAAAAAAAAAAAAAAAAAAAACAAGGTCTTCTAAATCAATATGAGCAAAGCTCACATGAAGTCACAGAGATTGAGGCAGCATTCACAGGATCTGCATGGATCTACACCAGGTCCTCTAGGTGTGTTTTATGGCTTCCAGTTTAGTATTTTTATGATATTCCTGAATATGTGAAGGAGTGGGGCTCTGGTTCTTGGGCCTTCTCAGGCTCTTTTCCTTCTGTTTGTTTATCTTGTCCAACTCCAATGTTTTCCTTTTTGTTTTTGCTTATAATATTTTATTATATTTTTCAATGTGCAAAAACATGCGTAATAATAAAAAATAAGTTATCTAAAAGTTAAGGGTTTAGGGATTTCAGAGAAGTTGACAATAGTAAGTAGGTCATATTGCGAAGCTACAGTTCCTGTTGGGTGAGACATCTCATGAGTCCAACAGGATGCAGCTTTTCATGGGGTAGAGCACAGATTTAAGTTGGATGCCAAGAGGCAGACAAGCATAGGATTCCAGAAATGTAACTGTTCATTTTTGTCAAGGTCTGACTCCCGTTGTGTGTGCCTAAATGCAACCAACACAAAGGGTTTCTTTATGAAACAAAGGGGGGAAATAAGAAAAAGCAGTAGATATTGAACAATTTTTGATTTACAATTAATGGGAAAGTTTCCATTTTGAAAACAAACAAACCATAGCAACAAAACGGTGCATTTTCATAACAAAGCTATGAGCTGAGTTCATTTAAATCACAGGATGCTGAAGAACAGCTACAGAAGAAATTGCTGGTGTGTGGATCCATGAATTCACCTTTCCTTTTCACTATTTTCATGAGTCGAATTGGAATATTCAGAAAGGAGAAAGAAAAATGTTTGAAATTTGTGAGATTTGAAAAATGGTGTTCTCAGAACTGTATTAAAAACAGAGATTATATGAGGGCAGTTCCATTTGCTTGGGCTGTTACATATTTCTCCCTAAATCATTATACTGAGGCAGGTGAGCCATTTCTACCTTAATTATACAAACTTCTGAGGGATGTCAGATAGGTCAGTGGTTCTCAAACATCCTGCACATAACACCATCCTCAGGGGTTTTTAATGCCCCAGCCATACCTCAAGAAAAATGGATTTAATTAATTGAGCTAGATTCAAACAACGATTTTTTTTTGGTTTAATTGTTCATTGTAATATGCAGTGAGGGTTGGAAACCAGTATACTAGAAAGATGTGTGCACTCAGTGGTATAAAATATTTTGAAGACAGAATCAGTAATTCCTTCAAACATTGACCAAAATATTTTATAATGGTAGAAAAAAATGGGAATGTGTGTTCTATTTGTAAATTTCTCTTTGTGATTTGATGCAGTCACAAGAGAAGAGAATTACTGAGCATGCCATGAATGAGATCTTGGCTACAATACTCAACATTCTTGTTCATAATAAAGTATCCTAACTTGTATTTCTGCATCTACCTTACATGGATATCTGTATCTATTTCTCTTTCCTTATAAAAGAAAGACATATCAACATTTTGGTAAGTTGAAAAGAAAATTATCTCGTGCTGGGTGGTGGTGGCACACGCCTTTAATCCCAGCACTCAGGAGGCAGAGGCAGGCAGATCTCTGTGAGTTCCAGACCAGCCTGGTCTACAAATCAAGTTCCAGGAAAGGCACAAAGCTACACAGAGAAACCTTGTCTCAAAAAAAAAATTACCTCAGCATAAAGTGTATTCCTGAAGCCCAAATGAGAAAATGTACAAAACAAAGCAAGTTTTAGGTCAACCCAATCAGGATCATAAATGGGGGGTGGGAACAGCAGTGGGTGTGGGAAGGGGCAAAGAAAGGGGAGGATGCAAAACTGCAGCCAGATTGTAAAATAAATGAAAAAAAGTTATTTAAAAATATACATAGTAGAGTATCAGATTTTTCCATACACTTTTTCCAGTCCTGATGCCAGTTTCCTGAATTTTATGATAATATTTATTTTCTTTCACTTGTATTTCTTATAAACTGGACAAGAATTAGTAGAACATTATAGTGTGGCTAATAATTATACTTGAAAAACATATATAAGTAGGTTTGCCTAGCCTCTTTCACATCGTTATAATTATTTGAGCCATTGGTCCCTTCTTTTTTTGTTTTTTTGGTTTTGTTTTTGTTTTTGTTTTGCTCCAAAGTATTTCATTTTAGCACATTATAGTAAGTGTATCCCTTTGGCTGCCAGTGTTATAAGAGATAATACTATTATCTCATTACGAAAACTAATGCCCACAAATCACTGTTGCCAGTCTCCCAAGAGCATTTCTGGGGAGTCCATAATCTAAGAATGAAATTACTGAGAAGAAATATGTCCTATTTGTTGTGTCATTAGGACAAAATACCCGAGCAAAATAACTTAGATAATAATTTATTTGTGGTCTTGGTTACAGAGATTTCAGTCCATCCTAGTGGGAAGGGAAGGGAGAGTAGCTCATAGCATGGGAACAAGGAAGGAGGAAGGGAGAGGATGAAAACGGAAAGGAGGACAGAGGGAGGGAGGGAGGGAGGGAGGGAGGGAGGGAGGGAGGGAGGGAGGGAGGGAGGGAGGGAGGGAGGGAGGGAGGGAGGAGGGGAGGGAGGGAGGAGGGGAGGGAGGGAGGCTGCAGGGGTAAGCTACCTCTTCCCTTCTGCATTTTTTTATGAAGACATCCCAGCCCTGTGTGTTTCAGCCTACGCTTAGTGCAAATATTGTCCACTATATTAGTTCTCTCAGGAAGTCTCCTTATAAATATGCTTGTGTGTATGTGTGTGCTTCTAGGTGATTCTCAGTCTTAATCAAGTTAATGAAGAATAGCCACCCCTTTGTATGTGATACAACTGTAAAATAACAAATCATTTCTGAATTTATTGTACAAATTCGCACTCCTACAGGCCATCTGTAAGCATTCTGGTGCTCTCTATCAGAAGTCTACCAAGCGTGGCTCACTAACCAAAATCAGTGAGCCAATTACATTTTTTAAATGACATTTGTGAGCACAGCCATACTTGTGTATTTATCCCTGCCAATGGCTGATTTGGGTGCACAGAAGCACAACTCAGTGCTTAAGACAGAAACCATAAAGCAGGCACTACCTAAAATGTTTACTATCCATTCATTTCTAGGGAATACTTCACCAGACCTTCCTCTCTGCCATAGTTCACTATTTCTTTTGTTAAGTTTCCCCCACCTTGTCATTTTATATATGTGTGCATTTACATCCTCCCATTTAGTAATAATGTTGGAAATCTTTTTATATTCTTGGCTAATGCATATTTTCGTTGTTCAAATACTCCTGACTATTTTTTTTATGTCTGTCATTTGTATTGCATTTTTATAAAATCTCATTTTGGATTCTATGCTGGTTCTGTAGCTGTAATTGTTTTTTCTCCCCTGAAGCTGCCTCTCCACTCTCTTAATGATGCTTTTTGATGAGCAAGATTTCTTAAATTTTAATGCAGTCAAGACTTAACAGATTTTACTTTTGGCTAAAACACCATGTCCTGTTCAGAAAGTAATTCTTTATCCAAAATAAGTACTATCTCATAGCAGTATCTCAAAATGTTTCTGGGGGTATTTATGAATATCAGAGGGCTTTTTTTGTTGTCTTTCCTTAAAATATCTATGAACACGTAGTGTGTAAAAATTGGGATGTTACAAATCACCCTACCCTTACAGGATAGAAACACACGTGACAAGCTGTCTGCCCAGTGTATTAGTCATGCTTCTGGTGAAGATCACAATTCTAGAGGATTTATTAGTTTACATTATGAGTGAGTGAGTGAGTGTGTGTGTGTGTGTGTGTGTGTGTGTGTGTGTACATGTATATATGGAATCCTTACAATCATCTTTTATTAAAAAATTATCTTTTTCCCATTACTAATAACTTGTCATTTCCCTCACTAGTTGGCCATTATTATTGAATGTTGTTTAGTGTAGTCAACCACATTTAGTCTGTGCATACTCTGTCAAAACTGTTGTGGAAATAATGATGATGAAAATGAATTGTTCCAAACAAATGTATTTTTGTCCAATAAATATCTATTGATTATGGACTACGTGCTAAGAAATTTGCCAGCACCAGGGAAAAAATAGTCAGCAATTTGAAATCATGGAACCTGGAGACTATATTACAGTGGGTAGAAACGGACTACAAATAAATAAGGAAAATACATTGTTTCATTCTTTTACTTCAAGTGTGATTCTGATCTTGCCCTTCATTAACTCCTGACTAATCTTTGCGTGGTGAGCTGTTGATCTTGTGAGGTCCTAAGTTTATTAATTTTATTTTTCAGTTCTGGAACTTTTTTGTACTTGTTAAATCTGCCTGTCCTTCTTTGGTTTCAGATTTCATCTGTTACAGAAATGATGAATTCTTGAGCTATTTTAAAGTCCGTGCATGGTCACTCTAACATCCAGAGGCCCCACAAGTGTAATTATTTTATTCATTCTGGTGGCTCGTGGCTCTTTTTTTGCCTCCACACACATCAGGGTTCTTTATTGTTTGCTTTAGCATGTGCCCAAGATATATTTGAAAATATTTACAGAATCTAGAGGGACCTAAGACAATCTGATCTTTTTTTTTTTTATAAAGTGATTTTTGATTATTAGTGACCTTGGGCACTAGCCCTTCTGGATCTTCATTTCTCCTTTTCAGTAATAAAATATCTAGAAACTAAAGCCAGGCAGTGGTGGCACACACCTTTAATCCCAGCACTTGGGAGGCAGAGTCAGGAAAGGCACAAAGCTACACAGAGAAACCCTGTCTTGAAGAACAAAAACAAACAAAGAAATAGGCTTTAAGACTTAGGCCCTCAGTGCTAACCATGTAAAATCCATGCCACTCTCGGCGTTTACCACAGAAGCGTCTTTTTCTCAGAGGATGGTGTTAATATAGAGAAGCAAATCTGGCCACGGTACAGAGAAAAAGTGGCTGTGGGATACTGAGCCCTAAACTGGATGTTGTTGTCCCTTCCTCCATGGATGAGGAAATGTCACATAGGAGTAGACAGAAAGAACTTAAGGTTGGAGAAGAATGCTGCAAAGAGGTGTCTTCTGCGTAGGGCATGAACATTGTACTCATGATGTTGCTGCGGTTGGGGTTTCCTCGCACAAGACTGGAATAGTCACCACTTCATCATGCACTGAGGACGGCAGTCATAATAACCTCACTCTCACTGAGGGGTTAAGGAAAGGTAGTGGGTGTGTAGGGACAGGACATCATATTCTTCAGTGGTGCAGTCATCAACATACTGTCCAGGTTCTAGCAGATAACCTCTCACTCATGGTCATACAAACAAATATCATTAATCTTAGATTAACCTTCCTAATGCCATGGCCCTTTAATACAGTTCCTCAAGTTATGGTTGACCCTCAACCATAACATTATTTTAGTTGCTACTTCATAACTATAATTTTTCTACTGTTATGAATCATAATGCAAACACATGATATTTCCAATGATGAACCTTGTGAAAGGGTCCTATGACTCCCAGAGGGGTTATGACCCACAGGTTGAGAACTACTGTATTAGAGTGTAAAAAATAAAATAAAATAAATAAAAGATCAAAATAGGAGTGCAATTGTTGAAAGAAAGAATTTCAGTGGGAGAGAAGGGATGGTCTAGAATAATAAGGATGAAAATGACTAATATTCAGTATGTAAATGAATGACATTGTCAAAGAGCAAAATAAAAATAGTTAACAATCCCACAAGTGAAATTGAATAGAATCTACCTGAAAAACTGTTTCAAATATAAATAACTAATGATTACTATATTCTACAGTACCAGGTCTGATAAATCTAAGTAAAAGAGAAAGGGGGAAATCCATGTAATAGCAATCAAAGAGTTTGGGGGAGAGAAATCTAGTTGCTTCATTAAGTTGAAAATGCCCTGTTTCAGTGTAACCCTGTACCCTTTTTCTTAGTTTTAGTACCACCACAGTGTAGTAAGGGGATGTGTATATCTAAATGCATGATTACACGTAAATAATATAGATTGTTTAAGTTTTGCTGAGGTGTAACAAGAAATATACCATGTGTATTTAAATGTATAATGTTTTTATATGTTTACAACAAAAACTATCACCATGATCAATTTAATGAATAACCATAAATGCTGAATATATCAGCATATTATTTTATGATGCTTTACTTCTGTCCCTGCTTCCACAACCATTACTTTTTTGAAAAATATTTATTTATATATATATATATATATATATATATATATATATATATATATATATGGTGTGTGTGTGTGTGTGTGTGTGTGTGTGTGTGTGTGTGTACATGCTATGGCAAATATTGTGGATGTCAATGGATGACTTTTGGGACTCAGTTCTCTCTTTGCACCATACAGTTCCTAGGGAAGGAACTATAGTCAATAGGCTTGGTTATGGGCATCCACAGGGTGGTGCTGAATAAATTCTGGCTTTATATATTCAACAATTTATTTAGAGACTTCCACTGCATGCAGTTAACATCAATCAATTGTTAAATTCTGAGTGAGGCAGAGTGACTCCCACTTGTAACCCCAACAATCAGAAGGGTTAGGTGGGAGGAACGCTGATCGGGGATACATAATAAATCACTTGGCACTCTGGAGCTAAAAGTGAAACTGTATCTCAAAAAAAAAAATACAAGCCACTTTTCAGATTTTTCTGATTAAAATTTTTCTGGAGAGATAGAAGGCACTGTTCCCTACAGTGCAGGTCAGTTTTTCATGACTGTAAAATGAGTTTTGGCAGGCGGCTTCTTTTAATGAATTGGTGCATTGTATCCATGTATTTGAATGTGCGGTATAAAGTTACTTTATAATAGCCTCTTTGCGTTTTCTTGCTTTGGAATTTGTAGTGATTCTGCCTCTCTCATTTCTAGTGTTGCTCATTTGTACCTTTTATTTTTAATTAAAAATAATGACTAGCCTGGCTTCAAAGTTCCACTATTATTGATCTTTGAAGAGAAGTTGCTTTAAGAAAAGGATAGATTTTAATATTCATTGATATTAAGGTTTGCTTGGAGTTTAATTACTTCTTTAGCAAGTTTCTTATATGGAAGGTAATTTCTCATCCTGTCCTTGGAGACCCTAAAGACACACATTAGATTTTTCTGTCGTAGCTTCACTTGTCCTTGAAGCTCTGTTGAGTTTTCAGCTACTTTGCATTAAGACTCATATTTCTTGGAAGATAGATGTATTTTTCCTATTGTTCGACAGGAGAGCTCCTAAAAAGTTCCTGGAAACTATATGTAAGCAAGCATTCAGAAAGTTGCCAAGTGTCTTACAACCTCTTTCTCCACACAAGGCCACATAACTGTCACTACTGATAATTGCACATTCTTTTTGCCTATTTCACAAAATTCAAAACAACAACCATTTTTCTAGATTATACTAAGAGAAAAATGTCTCCTCTCCTAAACTATATGTTCAAGTTACTAACATGAAATATGTAATTTAGTAGCAAATCCTGAGAGGGGCACCTATGGGGCACACATGAGCTACAAGGATGGTGCCAGAAGAAGTTAGCCTGGGTTGTTTGTATGGAGATTAGAGACAAATGATGAGGAAGGAAGTTAGATCAGGAGATGATGTCAGGGCATAAACAACTTGTAAATAGGGTGACCTTTAAAATGATTGGTTGGTTCCTTCACCCCCTCCTAGGGTTCTGAGGTTTTCTGGTATAAAAGAGGCTTACTGCCTCTTTTATACAAGTTCTTGCTTGACTTGACTCTCCACTGCGGCTGATTGTCTCCTGGTAAGAGGGAGGCTGGGGAACTGGCGAGCAGAGCACACTTACCTCTCCTCTGTTCCAGGCCACCTCTTCACACGTGACTTAAGTTCCCGGTGGGGCAGGACCCCACAGGTACCCAGAGGTTCATGGAGCGGGGGGTGGGGGGGCGCATCATCTTCATATCCACTGAGCAGTGAAGAGGCAGTTTCCATACCTCAACCCTTGTGACAATTGACCCATCAGGGATAATAATAAGACAGCACCCTCTACCTGCCAAAATGGCATCAGTAGAGATCTCATGAGATCCAAATTCCTACCCTCAGCAGTTACGAGGAACTGTACATCACTCAACATCCTTAGAAGTCAACAGAGGCTAAGTGGAGAAGGAGAGCTTTTTTCCCACTCAACAGTCATGACACAATGCCATGATTGCTTCAATGGTGTGATGTCAAAAGAAGCCTGCATATAAAAGACTCAGAAGCCTATAATGTACTACTCAATGGCTAAGGTTTCAACCAGTTGTCACTTGCCATATTTAGATTTAAAAATCCATCAAACTAAATAATCAAGATACAGTAAGCATACACCAGTGTAAAGATGAGGGGATGTCAACACTGTCTATAACAGCTTTTAGAAAGAGCTTCAGTGTGAATGCAGGAGTGACAAAAGAAAGCAAAGGTGTAGAAGACATAAAGAGGAACAAATCTGTGAACTGAGATGTCTTTGAGTACACAAGTTATGGGCCCCAAATCAAAGTAGAAGATAATAATAGAAATTAATTACTTCATCTGAACAGAATAAACAGACTTTACCTGAGATGACAGCTAGGAATCCAAAGGTGTTCTTATACTCAATGCCATGGAACAATATGGAGATCAGTACAGCTTTTGTTAGAATATATACACCTGTTCACAGGACAGGAAATACATACATGCATACATAGATGCATATTATTATATAGATAGCCTTGATATCACATGTAATACACTAGAAATATCCTTGAGTTCAGTATCAACTTATATGTTTTCTTCATTCAGAAACTGAAAGATATTTTTGCCTTTGTGTCCACAATAATGAGGTGCCCTGGTTCTCAGACCCTCCCCTAACTATGTGTTCTTCCAGTACCAACTATTGATGCAACTTTTTAATCTCGTTTTCTCCAATGCTGAAATAATGGATTACTTGAGTTGGTTTTCTTGACTGCCTTTCATCTTTTGCATATGTGAACAATTCCCACAGTATACAGTCTGTATCAAAGATGTTCTGAAGGTGCTTTACATCTTTCTTACAAGCTTTGCAAAATCCTGCTTCAATGCTTTCCTTTTAACTAGTGTTTCTGGGATCAGAATTCACTATTTGACTCTCTGCTTCCTCGTCTGTGACTACCATTATCTCTGTCCACTTCTGTTTTCTTCTTGAACAAGCTGGTCCAAAGTAATGAGATTCTGCCCCTCATATTCCTTAGAAACTTAACCTCATGAATGCAAGTGATCTCCATTTACTCTTCTCTGCTTCTTTATGTTCCTCTGCTATAGGCTTCTTATACCCTAGCTTTTACTGATCTGTATTATTGTAAAATCACTGATGTTCATCTCATGGTCTAGACTTAATCTCCTGCTGAATGAAACAGTGACTGAGAAGTCACACTCCTCTAATCAGTTTCTTCAATAAGATTTTTTTTTAATTCCAGTAAAAACTGAAGTTGCTAAGAAGCACTGGTCATTGTAGTTTAATGGGATACTTAGAATAAATTGGGTCTGTTTGCTGCCAGGGAATAAACTCTGTTTTGCTTCTGTTAAAAATGCATTCAATGTTCTAAACAAAAATTACTGAATGCAAAATTTCATGTCACCTAAGTACATACACAGTTTTGGTGGTAAGGTTCTGCATTCTTTCTATGGACCAGATTAATCCATGTGATCCTTCAGGAATCAACAGGTTCATGACTCTGAAGTCAACCATTTAGCAGCAAATGGCATAAAATGTTGTTTTGTTATAAACAGTTGTCAACATTCCCGATGTGTTTCTACCTGAAGTGCTTTCCAGGTCTGTCAATAATCTTCCTATACTATGTCATAGTGAGTTCTTAGAAACCCTTAACATATAAAGGAAAGGAGGAATACTGAAAATGATTGTGATTTTTCTGTATTTATAATACCCATAGTTGTATAAATGTTACACAGTGCCTTGTCAGCAAAAACTCTCCATTTTTCCAAGATGTTTCTGAATCTGATTATCAGAACATACTGTTCATACAGCAGACAGCAATGACTGGAACAGAATTTTTTTTAAAAACTACTTTTTAAACTAGGGTGAATTAAAGATCATTAAAATTAGTAACATATTGCTTAAAGAAAAGAGGAAGAAAAAAATCAAACAATAACCAGAGAAAATGGTTATTTGAAAAGAAATGTTTTTGATGATAGAGTATGAAAAATTAAATCAAATACTATGCCAGTTCTGTGGGCATTAATGCATTATGAAGGAATCCTTTTTACTGTGACGGTTGAAGTAAAGAACTATTTCTTTTGTCTTGGCCTTAATCTCTGCTTGGTTGCCTAGAAACCCGGTCTTTTAGAGGCATTTGCCCATCAAAGTGCAGTTAAGGTAACACATTTGATTTTCAGACAGAGATAGCTAGAAAGAATAGAGATTGTTAGAAAGAGTGAAGGTAGGATTTTAAAAATGAGGGTTTTTTTTTTTTGTTTATATGTAGGCAGAACCTAAAATCACTCATGGTTTCCATGCACAAATGCATGAGAATGAGTTCAGTAGCAAAGAAAATAATCAAACTTGAGTGATTTCATATTTAAGAGAATAAAAACTCATAGGCTTCTCAGGAAGTAAAATTGTTAAAGGAACCATGTGTAGAAGCTCATTACCAGCACAGTAAAACAATTAACAATTGACTGTGTGCCAAACACTTTTCCTTGATTGTTTCAACATTACCCCAGATTGCTTCAGATTGTCTAACTACATTGCTAATAAAATGGCTTTGTAGGGTCCCAAAGATAACCTGGAGTCTGGCCAAATGATGAGGGCATGTTTGTATATGGACTATTTTTACTGTTTCTTCTTCATTTGTCTTTTTTTTTTTTAGCTTTGTCTTCTTTCCAGTGGGATAGAAGTGCACATAAAACACTGTGAGGATAAAATTGAGCAAAGAAGCCATTTGGCTGGGATCTCCAAATAGATTAAGAACAACAACAACAATATTAATGTCTTTACTAAATATTTCCTAGCATACCTAGGTAGCATTATGATTCTGTGCTTAGCAGTGAATATCTTTTTAATGCAATCTAAGGGGCCAGACAGTAACTACTTCTATCAAAACCCAAAAAGTCACTGTCTTTCTTCCTTGGCCTCATTAGCCTTGAAAATGTCCCATAAGTGGCTCATTTGTCTTGCTGTTCTTTCCAGCAATCTACATTTGACTTCTCCGATACTCTTGACTCTGACTCCTATGATGGGAAACAAAACTACAATGACCAAAAGAATATTAAATTTGACACTGGCACAAGATGATCATTTTCACTTCTAACATATGGTTTATGTAAAGAACTAAATAGACCATTTTTAGTGGATAAACCCTCACTTGACTGTGTATTAACTTAATATGCTTTTGTTAAATTTGTAACTGAAATACCTGAAGTCTTTTACAATGAAAGAATTTCTCATTTGTTACTTCTTAGACGTCATCTGTGTCCAAAATATCAACTTCACTGCTTTGTGTTGAACCTAAGTCTTAGCTTTACTGACTAGAGTAACTTTGATAAGGATGTAACTGTATCTGAGTTTCTAGTTCTTTTGCTTATTATTACAGACCAGTGAGGCCAGTCACTTGCAATTACATGTGATGCATAACAGGGTAAAGATATATTGTGGGCAGAGTGAGTCCACAATACATGGTCTGTCATTCATGTAAAACTTTCCATCATTTCATCATTCATATAAAACTCATTGCCTAATTTTTAAAGTCTCAGTTATCAGATCTACTGACCAATATATCCTGCCTAAGACACACAATTAAATAATAAGACATATTTAATTACAAAGATGGAAGTGATAGATCAAAATATTATGTGCCAAAAGTAGCCAATCTATACTCTTTATTCCATAATGTTAATTATGAACTGTGAATAACTTAATGCCTGGCACATAACAGTGAGGGAAGCAAAGGCCTTTACATTCCTCTCTTGAGTTCTGCAATTAGGGTCTACCAATTGAGCTAACCAAAGACATAGTAATGAAAGAAAACTGATAACTTTTATCTGTTTCTGATATTTTTATTTTTATGTGAATATAGAAACACGCATAGAAAATAAATCAATACTGAAGAAAAGACCAGCTTTGGTGCATGCATACCACTTTTGCCTTTTTCTATTTTTAAAATTATAATTACGACACCATACCATTTTTAATAAAGGACTATCCTGCTGGGATGTGACAAGAGACAGGAAAATGGGGTTTGGGATCAAAGTAAATTTGGGGAAAGTGACCAAGAAAAATATGGGTGTAAATAGTGAAAAACAGGGGTTATTGCATTAAATTTGCCTTTTTTGGATTCGTCTTTACATTAATTCCCTATTTATCAGTTCAGAATACTTTATTTTCTTTCCAGTACATGGAAGACGTTTTTCTCATGGTAAATTTATATTCTAATTTTAGGAAGAAAGACAGATCAAAGACAGCTTCTTGCACCTGGTGTTTGTCACTTTCTGTTAAAAATAATTAAGGCACCTAAATACAGTATTTTAGATTGATACATTCTGATTTCCTTTAAGTATAAGTTGTTTGGGTTTTTTTTTATTTAAGAAATTCTTTTATTCATTTTATGTACCAACTACAGATCACCCTCTCATCCTTCCTCCTGCTGCCCCCCAACCTTCCTCTACCCACCCACCATCCACCCGTCCCCCTGAAACGGTAAGGCCTCCCATGGGGAGTCAGCAAAGTCTGGTACATTCAGCTGAGGCAGGTCCAAGCCGCTCTCCCCTGCATCAAGGCTGAGCAAGAAGACCCACCACAGGTAATGGGCTCCAAAAGCCAGCTCATGTGGGAGCCCATTTTCAGGCTCCTCGTGGCTTTACCCAGCAGGTCTGCATAGAGAGGATGATTGGACCACAGGCCTGAGTGCAGGTGTCTGGAATGGTCTGCATTTGGCTGTGCTGGGGGGAGGAGGTCTTTTGCTCCACCCCTTGGCATTTCTATAAATACCCTAGGCCAGAGACAGTCAGGGCTCACTGGAATAGGTTCTAGGCCCTCTCAAGGCTATCTTGTATTTTCTATCTGTTTATCTCCACACTCTAAATTCCTCTATCTAATATTTCTTGGTACTCCCACTCAAGAAAACTCTGGGGAACTGTGGAATTGGTGGGTAGCCACCCCACAAGCTCATGACCAGGATCCCTTTGTCAGGGGCCCCTCAAACAGACCAAGCTACACAACTGTTTCCCATACGCAGAGGGCCTAGTATAAGTTGTTTTAAATCAGTGAATTATGGGAGACATTGAAGCAAGAGGCAAATAATGTAGCTAGTATAGACCAAGTGAAATGACTCTGTGATTTGATAGATTGTATTCAATCAGATCAAATACTGTATAATCTTAACAAATATTATGCAAATATTAATGTGATTTATATTTATTTAGTTTACTTTCTGTTGTTATGCCTAAGACTCATTAAGTTTTTTATTTTTAATTTTTATTTTTTAATTTAATTTTTTTATTCATTTCACATACCAACCACAGATACCCCCTCATTTATCCTCCAGATCCCCTCCCCCAAGCCCTCCTCAAACAGGGTAAGTTCTCCCATGGAGGGACAGCAAAGCCTAGTACATTCAGTTGAGGCAGGACCAAGCCCCTCCCCACCTTATCAGGGGGTGAGCAATGTGTCCAACCAAAGGTAGTGGAATCCAGAAAGCTAGCTCATGTACCAGGGATAGATCTCTTTTGATTAATTTTAGTTTGAAGTCTATTTTGTTAGCTATTAGGACAGCTGTACCAGCTTTCTTCTTAAGTCCATTTGAGTGGAAAGCCATTTTCAAGCCCTTTACTCTGAGTAAGGTCTGTCTTTGAAGTTGAGGTGTGTTTCCTGTATGCAACAGAAGGATGGATTCTGTTTTCATATCCATTCTGCTAGCCTGTGTCTTTGTAGAGGCAAATGAAGTCCACTAATATTAAGGAATATTAATGACCAGTGATTGTTAATTCCTGTTATTCTTTGGTGGTAGTGTTGTGTGTTTCCTTTCTTTGGGATTTGTTGGTTTGGGATTATCTACTGCCTGTGTTTTCATGGGTGCATCTAACTTCCTTGGGTTGGATTTTTTTTTCCTCCTAGTCCTTTCTATAGGACTAGATTTGTGGATAGGTATTGTTTAAATCTTGTTTTATTACTGAATATTTTGTTTACTCCATCTATGTTGATTGAAAGTTTTGCTGGGTATAATAATCTGGGCTGGCATCCATGGTCTCTAAGGATCTGCATTACGTCTGTCCTAGACCTTCTGGCTTTCAGAGTCTCCATTGAGAAGTCAGATGTTATTCTGATGTGTCAGCCTTTATATGTTTCTTGGCCTTTTTCCTTTGCAGCTCTTGATATTTTTTCTCTATTGTTTATGTTTGTTGGTTTGATTATTATGTGGCAAGGGGCCTTATTTTTAGGTCCAGTCTATTTGGTGTTCTGTAAGCTTCTTGTATCTTCATAAGATTTCCTTCTTTAAGTTGAGAACATTTTTCTTCTATGTTTTTATTGAATATATTTCCTGTGCCTTTGAGTTAGTATTCTTCTTCTTCTATCCCTATTATTCTTATGTTTGGCTTTTTCATGGTGTCCCAGATTTCCTGGACATTTTGGGTTATGACTTTTTTATCTTCAGTATTTTCTTTGACTGATGAATCTATTTCCTTTATTGTATCCTCCATGTCAGAGATTCTTTCTTCCATCTCTTGTATTCTGTTGGTTATGCTTACATCTGTAGTTCCTGCTCATTTACTCAGATTTTCTTCTTCCAGCATTCCCTCTGTGCCTTCTTCATTGTTTCTATTTCAATTTTCAGATTTTTGAACTGTTTCCTTCACCTGTTTGATTGCTTTTTGTTTTGGTTTTCTTTGAGGGGCTTATTGATTTCTTCAATTTTTTTGCTTGTCTTTTCCTTAGTTTCTTTAAGGGAATTTCTTTATTTTCTCTTTAAAGGCCTATATCATCTTCTTAAAGTAATTTTTAAGGTCATTTCTTCTGCTTCTTCTACTTCGGGATGTTCAGGTCTTGCTGAGGTAGGACCACTAGGTTCTGGTGGTGCCATATTGCTTTTTATGTTGTTGAATGTATTCTTGCACTAGCATCTACCTATCTCTTCCTCCAATTGGTACAAATGGTGTCTGTGTCTTAGGGAGCCACTATTGGTCCAATCAGAGCTCTTGGTCCAATCAGAGCTGGTGGAGTCTGTGTCTCAGGGAGTAGCTGTGCTCTTGGAGGATGGGTGAGTTTGGAGGGTGGATTGGGCTTTGTAGGTTACAGAGTCTGGTGGGGGATGGTGGTAGTGAGGCCTTCCTGCAGGAATCCTGCCTACTGGCCTGCAACTGGAGCTCTTTGTCCAGGTGGAGCTGGCAGAGTCTATGTTTCAGGGAGTAGCTGTGGTCTCAATGGATGGGTGGGTTTAGGGGGTGGATTTGGGCTTGTAGGTTACAGGGTTCAGTGGGGGATGGTAGTAGTTGGGCCTGCCTGCAGGAGTCCTGCCTGCTAGCCTGCAACTGGTTGTGCCCCTGGGCCTAGAGCCTAGACAAGTTGTACTTTTTAAATAATGACTGCTGAATAGAACATACTGATTACTTTCTTGTGGCCTCTTATATTGTTTCACTAAGTTAGAAAAAGTAAATAATTTTAATACTGTTAGGGCCCAAAATACAGAGATTATTGGAAGTTGGAGTATATTTCTACAGAAAGATTGAGGTTTTCTTAAAAAAAAAAAAGTCAACATCTTTATATATGTCTCCCAGCATACCCTGCCAAAATTGGCTTATGAGTCATACCACCTTGTCCACCTTGTCCAACTTATTAACATGTGGTAGCTCAGAAAATCAAGTGTTTTTATTTTTACTTAGTCTTTGTTTTGAGTTTATAAAAAAAAAAAATATTACCACACTCAAATTTGGCTTGGTAGCATGTTTGTGTTTCACTAGTAAATGAATCTATTTTTATATTTGACTTTTCCTATAAAGGAAAACCAAACCCAAAACAGTGACAGGAAAGGAGAAAAGTAGGCAGTGAGAATAGTTCCCTGCAGCCCGCGTCAGCTCTCCTTTTCAATGTACTATTCTCAGCAGGGCTGGGATTGGACTGAGCCAAGATGTAGCAGAGCTGCGCGAGCTTGTTTGTCTTTTATGGTTCGATGATAATCACTGTGAGGTTCTGACCTTTCCTACAGACAGTATCATTTGGGGGCTATCCAATACTTGCTTTAAGTTCCTCTGGATCCTATTATAAACGGTTGAATAAGTCCCCAAATGTTCAACTTCATGACATACAAAAGAAAATCATTTTTAAAACAATAAAGAATCCCTGAGGTATGAATGTGCACACACACACACACACACACACACACACACACACACACACTCTCTCTCTCTCTCTCTCTCTCTCTCTCTCTCTCTCTCTCTCTCTCCTACAAACTAGTGAAGAAAAACCATTGGATCTTAAATTCATGTTTTCAAATCTAAATATGCCAAACATTTCTGCTGTTAGGGTTCGATCAGTTGCCAAGTGCTAATGCACACCTGTGCCTTTTGTCAACAGTCAGTGATGAAGCAGTATTTAAAACTGAGATTTATGTATAAAATCATTCCACGTTGAGTAGAACACTGCTACTATTATTAGCTGATAAATACTAGAGAAGAACAAAATATGCAAACATTGATCTTTAGTATTGAAGTATGATAGGAGGTTCCAGGGCTTTGAAATAAAAAAATACTAGTCACAGATAAGTTCCATTAAACAAGGTGAGCTTGGTTGATACTTACAATCTTTATGAAACGTAAGCTCCTTAATGTTAAACATATGTAATTATACCTGCTGTATAAGGTTTTCAATAAAGAATATATTTAAGTTTCCTTTCACTGCCTGACACTGCTGAGGTCACATGCCTGAGGCCTGTCCACCTGTTTGATCTCCTATTCCACTCTCCCATCCATCCATAACTATCTGGTCGACTTCTCTTTCCTAGTGAGATCAACCTGCCAGCAAGGAACATGTTGAGCAAATGTGTCTGTAGCTAGTTGGAGCATCCTTTGGGTATATGCACAAGAGTGGTATTGCTGGATCTTGAGGTAGACAGAATCTCAGCTTCCTGAGGAACTACCACACTAATTTCACAGTGGCTGTATCTGTTTGGATTCCCTCCAGCAGTGGTTGAATATTCTCCTTACTCGAATACTCCCACAATGAGGTGTCATTTGTTTTATTGATCTTGGCCATTCTGATTAATGTGACATGAAATTTCAAAGTAGTTTTGATTTTTCTTCATTTCCCTGATTACTAAAGCTGTTGAACATTTCTTTGAGTGCTTCTCAGTCATTTGTGTTTCCTCTTTTGAAAATTCTGTTTAGATGTACCCCATGTTTTAATTTGATTATTTGTTTGCTTGATGTTCAGTTTCTTTTTCTTTTCTTTCTTTTTTGGTTTTTATTAACCCCCTATCAGATGTGTAGTTGATAAAAATATTTTCCCATTCTGTACTCTTGTTTGTATGATGGTATCCTTCGACATGCAGAAGCTCTTCAATTTCATGAGGTCCTATTTGTTCATGTTGTTCTTAGTGTCTATACTATTGGTGTTCTGTTCAGAAAGTCTTTTCCTGTGCCAAGGAGTTAAAGACTATCCTCTTCTGTCATATTCAGTGTGTACAGTTTATGTTGAGGTCTTTGGTCCATTTGTAGTTGAGTTTTTTCTAATTGAGTGATAAGTATGCATCTATTTTCATTTTTCTATATGCAGTCATCCAGTTTGACTGGCACCATTTGTTGAAGATGTTGTCATTTCTCCAGTGTGTATTTTTGATGGCTTCTTTTTAAAATAATAGGTGTCCATGGTTGTGTAGACTTACATCTGGATCTTTAGTTCAGTTCCATTGATCAGAATGTCTATTTTTATGTCAATACTATGTTGCTTTTTATTACTATGGCTCTGAAGCACAATTTGAGATCAGTGATGCTGAGATATCCAGCAGCTCTTCTATCATTCAGGATTGTTTTATCTATCCTTGTTTTGTTGTTGTTGTTATTGGTGTGTGTGTGTGTGTGTGTGTGTGTGTGTGTGTGTGTGTGTGTGTGTGTGTGTATGTGTGTGCTGAAAACTGTCCTTTCAAGTTCTATGAAGAGTTGTGTTAGAAGTTTGATGGGGTTGCATTGAATCTGTGGCTTTTGGTAGGATGGCCAATTTTACTATATTAGTTCTGATCCATGACCATGTGCTTGCTTTCCATCTTCTGATATCTTCTTCAATTTCTTCTTTAAAGGTTTTTATTAACAAGTCTTTTCATTTTCTTGGTTAGTGTTACCCCAGGATATTTTGGTGGCACTATTGTGAAAGGTAGTTTATCACCGATTATATTTTCTTCACTTCATTTGTCATTTAAGCATATGAAGGCTAATGATTTTTTGTTTTGATTTTTTTTTTATATTTTATAGCATAGTTCTTTATTGATTCTTTGGGAATTTTGCATCATGCACCCCAATCCTGATCCACCCCCCAAAAAACCCAAAATTAATTAAAAACAAAACAAAACAAAAAACCACCTCTCTTTCCCACCTCTCCAGCACCTCTTCATTTGTCCTAGTGGAATTAGGAGCTGCAGTGTGTCAGGCAGTATATTCTTTCATCCAGTCAGCCCCACCCTCAAATATTTATTGTAATGAGTCATTCGTCTGGTTCAAGGCCTCTAGCACACCATCATCACTGGACCCTACCAAAACTCCTCTAGGATATCCTGCTGTTGCTCTGAGTCATGGAGATACTGAGGATATTGTTATGCAGGATCAGTACCTTCACGAACTCCAGCAGGTCCTTGATGGGGTAGATGTTAGGGTGGGCCCACCTAAGGTCCAAGATGTTGGTCTGGTGGTAGCTGAGCTTCTCAATCCGGGCCACCCCACTCCTTGGAGGGCCAGAGACAGTTCTCCTAGGCCTATGCCATCGGGGCCAGCTTTTTCACACAGTGATCAGGAGTGGGACCATCTCTCCTGAGGGCAGGAAGGGCAGGTGCGGGGGAGGGAGAGGCAGCTCTCTCATGAGGGTCAAGTCCAACTCTCCTGTTGCAGTGGCCAGCAATGGGCAGGGTCAGATATTCCAGGATCAGTGAGGGCTGGGGCAGCCCAGCATGGCCCATGGAGTTCACCATAATTCCTGTGGCTCCTCTAGCAGCAACTTCTTATCATTTGTCCAACACCTTTTCATTTCTTCCATTCTTCCTTCTCTGTTCCTTAAAACGTTGGTTCTACTTTCTGCTTCTAGGGATTCAGCAGTTTATAGATTCTGCATAAATGTCAGATCGTGTAGCAGGTTACAATATGTGTCTGACTGGCTTTATTTAGCAGAGTTTCTTGCAAGTTTATGTATATTGTGCAAATTCTCTTCCTTTTAGGCTCAATAATAGTTCACTGTGTTAAATACCACAATGTCATTTTACATTCATCCATCAACAGATACTTAGGTTGTTTTGGTATCTTGGGTATTGTGAACAATGCTGAAATAAGCATGGAAGTATAGATAACACTTAGTGACATTAGTTTCACTGATTGATTATTTAGAGGTTCTATTTTTCTTTTTCTTCCTTCTTTCCTTTTTTTTTGGTTTTTTTTTTTTGAGTACCATCCATACTTACCCAACTTATATTTACCAAGTAGGAAATAAATCCATTCATATTTAGTCAACTAATTTTGAGCAAAGGTACCCAAAACTGTGCAACAGGGAAAAGGTAACAGCTTTAAGAATATTATGGAGAAAACTGTATTAAAGATCTAAACAAGAAGAGAAAACACAAAACACTTACAAGAAAATGAAATAAAGTGCTGGTGTGATTCTGTCCTTCGTGTCTGTTCTGAGGAGCAGTAGGCAGTTTCCTCTGTCCGGCTTCTCTTACACCAAAGTGCGCGCCACAACCTCATGGAAGACTCGATGCACATGGACATGAGCCCTCTCAGGCCTCAGAACTACCTTTTCGGTTGTGAACTAAAAGCTGACATGTATTATTACTTTAAGGTGGATAATGATGAGAATGAGCACCAGTTATCACTAAGAATGGTTAGTTTAGGGGCAGGGGCAAAAGACGAATTACACATCGTAGAGGCAGTAGCAATGAACTATGAAGGCAGTCGAATTAAAGTAACACTGGCAACTTTGAAAATGTCTGTACAACCAACAGTTTCTCTTGGGGGCTTTGAAATTACACCACCTGTGGTCTTAAGGTTGAAGCGTGGTTCAGGGCCTGTGCACATCAGTGGGTAGCACCTAGTAGCTATAGAGGAAGATGCAGAGTCCGAAGATGAAGGTGAGGAGGATGTAAAACTCTTAAGTATGTCGGGAAAACGATCTGCTCCTGGAGGTGGTAACAAGGTTCCGCAGAAAAAAGTAAAACTTGACGAAGATTATGAAGATGATGATGATTTTGATGATGAGGAACCTGAATAAAAAGTTCCAGCGAAGAAATCTGTATGAGATACCCCAGCCAAAAATGCACAAAAATCAAACCAAAATGGAAAAGACTTAAAACCACCAACACCAAGATCAAAGGGTCAAGAGTCTTTCAAAGAACAGGAAAAGGAACTCCTAAAACACCAGAAGGAGCTAGTTCTGTGGATGACATTAAGGCAAAAATGCAAACAAGTGAGGAAAGAAGTGCTTCTCTTCTCAAAGTGGAAGCCAAGTTCATTAATTATGTGAAGAATTGCTTCCGGATGACTGACCAGGAGGCCGTTCAAGATCTCTGGCAGTGGAGGAAGTCTAAGAAAACATTTAAACAGTTTGAAATATTCCGCCTTACTTAATTCCTGTAACAACAGTTGATATATCTGGCTGTCCATTTTATAATGCAAAATGAGAACTTTCCCTAATGTGTTTGATAAATGTTGTCCAGGTTCCATTGCCAAGAACGTGTTGTCTGAAATGCCTATTTAGTTTTCAATTATGGAACTCCATGTTTTACTTGGTTTTAAGTATGTATGGAATGTTATGATAGGACATAGTAATAGTGGTGGTCAGATGTGGAAATGGTAAAGAGACAAATATACATGTGAAATAAACTCAGTATTTTAATAAAGTAAAAAAAAAAAGAGAAGAAAATGAAATAAAGCATTGCCCTGAGACTGAAATTCACAATGATTATTTTTGATGTGACAAAAATGTGCACACAGAGAAGATATTTACACATCACATATCTGGTTAGAATGTTAATATAGAAAATCTATAAGAAATTCATTATCCAGTAAAAACTAGCAACAGACATAAATAAGTTTTTTTTCTCTAACAGAAACAAAAAACCACAGGTTTATGACAGATGTTCTCCATTACTCACAATCCAGATGGAAATTCTCAACCACCTAACACCTATTTGGGTGGCTTTTAGCAAAAAGTCCAAACAAACAAACAAACAAAACCAAAGGAAAGAAGTGTGGGAAGGAATGTGGAGAAAATTCTGTTATACATAGTGGTGACTTAGTCACAGAAATAACATCATACTTTCCTCAGTTTAATCATTTTGTCTGTCACCTGTTATTTTAATTCTTGTGTGGCTAACAGAACTGTTAAAGTTCAAAGTGTTCATGGATGTTAGTGGTGAACTACAGTGGTCATTTTTTTTCAGTGCTCACTTAACAAGACTCTTTGTAATAATTAGCTAATGACCATTTAAATTCACTTAAAACGTCTCCCTTTATGAGACTGCATGACAGATCATATTTTTCAAAGATATGCACGGTATTTTTCCAATCACATGTCCCTCACACAAGTTCTATGGAGATAAGGACCCAGTGCTTCTGTTTTTGACTGTGGACAGCTATTATAATCATTCTGAGCAATGAAATATAATAGAAGTGTCTGGCTTCTGAGACTAGTTCACAAAGGATGTTACATTTTCTACCTTGCTCTATGGGAAAAAAAATCAGCTTGAAGCTGTCAAGCCTAACACAACACAGCTGATATGCCCGATCCTGCCATTCTTTCAAAAGTTCACATCAGCCCATGTTGACAAACCGTGCAAAGGGAACCTGATGTTTACTAAAATGCTAGATTCTTCAATGTCCATTTACTTCCACTCCTATCTGTGCTAGCTCCCAGTATCGTCTGACTAAAATTCATGAGACTTAATTACTGCAGAATTGTTCCTAACGCTTTATTGAATTACTGAATCACAGAAATAGTAAGACTGTCAGATAATTATTGTGGCTTTAATTTTGGGATGATATGATGGACAAATAATAACTTTAACAGACTACTAGGCCAGGCAGCTTCTGGTCTGTCCTGATGTTTCTGACTTTAGCTTTCCATCACGATGAATAGATTCACCTTACTCCCTTTTAAGCATAAATTTTATTCACAGACTTTATCTTTGATATCCACATAGTCTTAGAATATTTCTATGATGGCTGAAATATTCTATACACTTCATTTCTAGTTCATAGATAGGGATAAAGATAATGATATATCTACTTTGATTTTTCTAAACAACAGACTTTTTTAGCCACTACTAATTGGGAAATGTTCATAGAGCACATTTGCCTTTGTCCAAGAGAAAAGAGCAAGCAAAAAAATTAATCTGTTGAAGTATAAAAAGATGAAACACAAATGAGTGTCCTGGTCTTTCCCAGTGTAGAAATGAAGCAAGGGATCCATACAGTGACCAGCTAAAATTCACATGGTTGAAACCCAGGGTGAAGAGTCTCGAAAAAGAAAAAGTGGGGATTTGTAGAAAGTTACTCTGAAATATCAGTAACAGTACCTACATAAGCTTTTTTCTTATTTTTTCAGAAATAGGTGTTTAAAGCACAAACCATAGCAATATATTGAGAAATATAATTTTTATTGCAAGTAAAATGTTGCAATTATTACGCAAAGGGTAGAAATTAACCCAGAAAAATGTTCTGTTGTTTTTATAGTAGGTGCAAAACAAAGTCATTTGAAGATAATATACGATGAATTAAAGATTTACACTATAAACTCTAAGGTAATTCTTACTATAATAATTTCTCGAGGATTGAAGAGTGACATTTTATAAGGAGGACATAAAATTATATATCAATATCAGGGCTTCAAATAAAAGCAAAAACTATCAGAACTTGGAAGAAAAAATAGAAACCTATAAATACTTTACAATATTACAAACTTCTCTTTTTTAACTCGACCATTTTTTGGAGTAAATTTTATTATTTGTTCTTAAAGTCACATGAGTGTAATATATTTTGAACACATCTGTCCCATTTTTCCCTTTCTCTATTTACTTCCAAAGCCCAGATGCTTCCCACATGACCTTCTTGCAGCTTTATCTTGTTAATTTTTTTAATATCCCATTGAGCCCCCAGTTGTCCTGTCATACGCCCATAAGTCTGGGGCCACCCACTAGAGAGTAGAAAATACTATTGTCCACATCTCGGAAGAAAACTCTCTCTCCCCAATAGCCATCTCTCAGCTGGGGTTGAGGCCTTGCAATGCCCCCCCCCTGCCCATGCTGGAATTTTCATAGCTGGATCTCGTGCAGATCTATCCCCTGGGACCCTATTGTGACATCATGAGTACAATAGCCATGCCAGGTCCAGAATTTACAGCATTCCTACCTACCTTCTTACATTTTTCACCCCTTCTTCTGTGATATCCCCTAAGCTTTGGCAGGGGTTAATGCAATAGAGATGTAACATTTATGGCTGGGAATTCATAGTCATTTATCCTAAGGACTTTGAACAGTTAAGAGTTTTCTGCATTAACCAGTGCCCACTTTAAAATGTTTTTCTGGCCAAAATTAATAGCAGCACAGATATATGGATATAATCCTAAATATTTAGGAGACCCATTTATCTAGCAAAATAGGAATAATCCTGCCTCTGGCTTATGACTTGCCAAGACACGGGCTTTTGACCAACTACAAATTCATTCCAGTGGGAGAAGCTTGAGACCCAATCAGAAATCGATTACATTCTTCCCACTATTGCACAAGTTAGCATATCTAGCCTAGAAAGTCAATATTGTAACATGCAGGGTTCAGCACTGTTCAGATCATTGATGTCTTTTCTCCCACAGTGGTCTGCATAGTACCTCCAGGCACCATGAAAACTTGTAAACATAGAGGGCCTTTGCTGCTCAGTTCAAGACTGATTCCTTTACGTCCTCCGACCAGTGTTTTGTCTTCAGTCATAGGATCTTACCATCAGGGGATGGTGGTCAACCAGGAACAATGACAATAACCTGTGTTATTTTGGAGTCCTCTGGGCCTCCCTGACCAATGACTCAAAGGGAGGTATCCCATGCTGCCACTGAAATTCCTATTTAATAGCCCATACCTCCTTGGAACAGCCCCGGACATTCATGCAGAGTACATCTATCCATACATCTTTTGCTGTGGTTGCTGCTATTTTAGTCGTATTTGTAATTATTTTATAAGCTAGTGGACTTCTATAAGGCTTTCATATACATTCTTAGTTTTGGTTCACCCAGCCTCTACTCCTTCTCCCCCAAGTCCCCATCCAATCTCTTCTGAAACATAGTACCCACCTCTCCTTTTATATCATATATGTTCTAGTACGTCCTTCAGTTCTACTGCTTCACTGGCTTGCAAGTTAGTAGGTCTCCATATGGCTTTTTCATAGTCCTTTCATTTGTTTAACCACCTCACTCCTTCTTTTCTCCCCTTCTTCTATCCCTGTCCTGTTTAAAAATTTCTACCCCTAGTATTTCTCCTCTCTATTCATATTTTACTTATTTCTCTACTATAGAATCCCTCGCCTTTAATTCATCTCTCTCCTACTGCCTCCTTTCCAGTTTCCTGGACTCCACATCTCCTACTCATTAAACACAGAAAATAAGAAATTCAAAGCTAGGATTTACATATGAGAGGGTTCTGAGTTCAAGTCCACAGAGCTCACATATAATAAAATACTTGATGTGCCATGCACACTGGTGGATCCTGAAGTTTTGCTGGGCAACTGGCCCATCTAAAATGTCAAGTTTTAGGAACTCTGTTTCAAGGCAATGTGATGGACAGTCATAGAGAAAAAGATCCAAAGTTCTACTTTGGTCTCTACATATGTACACACACACACACACACACACACACACACACACACACACACACACACACTCATGCATGTAAGTGTATATCATGTACACACAGAGGAATTCACAAATAACTGAAATACATGAAATAATTAAGAACTTAAGATCAATCTCACAAAATATGTTAAAATATATTCCCAGTAACCATTTTAGAAGGCTTTTAACTACATTGATAAATAACTACTGCTTATGAAATGTATACAGGAATGTAGAGTTTCCAAGTTAAACTTAACAGGTTCGAAACCTATAAAATTCTATACTTTGAAAAATTAACTACTATTGTGAAGCTTTAATTATCAGGAGACTTCTTTTTATTAATGTTTGATTAGATATGCAGATTATTAGAAATAACAAAGTCAAGAGTAACATTGAGCATGTGTGCTCAGGAGATTTTTAAAGATAGACATTGATTTGAAACTCAAAGTTGCAAGGACTCAGTGGTGCAGAGACCCTGTAGTGGAAGGAAGTGGTGCTATAGGGATTGCTTTTTCAACATTGCCACTGGAATAATTGTATATCTTTATGGAAAGATATACAACTACTTAATGTCATTCAATCTGTACCTCATACAATGTACAAAAATAAAGTATTTTAAAATGGGCTGTAGCTCTAGAACCAAACCTGAAACTAAGAAATTTATGGATGAAAATATGGGAGAACATCTTTGCCATGTTAAATCAGGAAGTGATAGTTTGTTAAGACACTAAAAACATAACCCACTACATGCAGGATTGATAGATTTGACATGACTAGTACTAAAACTTTGATTCATCAACAGAAACTATTAGAATCAAGAAAATGCTCTGTTCAAAATGGGAGAACATATTTGAAAATCACATGTCTTTCAAATGACCTATATCCAGAGTAAATAAGGATTCTGAGAACTCAAGAGTTAACCCAGGATGATGGTAATCATCTGTGATTGTAGTCTTTAGAAAGATATGCCAAGAAGGGGATTATGAGTTCAAGGCCGGTCTGGGCTACATAGTGAGTATGTGTCTAACAACAACAAAACCCCTCAAGAATTATAGAGAATATAAAAAAATAAGTATTAAATGTGTGAACAAACTGACTGTGAAAACAAACAAACAGATGCATGGGAAGTAAACTCCTGAGTCTGTCATTGGGAAAATGCAATTACAATCAGAAGGGAGAACAAATAATGACAGGACTAAAAGGAAAAAACAAAATTGACACCCTAATTACTAGTAAAGAAGTTAAGGGTTCAAAACCATCAACCATACAGGTGGGACTCCAAATGTCTATAAACTCTTCTGAAAACACTTTTAAAAATAAAATTTCACCTACGCAATATTGCAGTATTCTACAATATTGATCCAGGAGAGATGAATACAACATTCATACATGAATGTTAGTAGTGGTTTTCTCATAATAGCCAAATATGTAAAATAACGAAAATTATCATCAGTAAGTGAATAGGTAAATAAATAATTATAGATTTACATGATCAGATACCATTCAGACATAAGAATGAGCAGCTGATGCACAGAACATAGATGGTTTTCAAAATCATCATCATCATCATCATTATCATCATCATCTCAATCACAGTGATTATAACAAACTTGTATATACAAGTGGAAGCTTGCTTGCATGCTTCAAATATAAACAATATCCCGTACAGCCTTCAGAAGTAGCTACTTAACTCTGTGTGAAGTTGAATTCCTTGTCTCTGTTTCTTGACCTGTTCATTTGGATGGCGTTTATGTTACTTATACAGCCCACTATTGATGTGTTTTAATATTAAAAGAGCTGATATCTGCAAACTCTCTTAAAAGTGCCTACAGCACAGTATTGTTAAGAGTTAGTAACAAGGCTTCACGTGTAAAAAGAGAATACATGTTCTTTACGGATACCAGGGACTGTGCTTTTTTTTTTTTTTTTTTGATTCACTGGAATCTATTTCTTCTCCCATTCTCATTGAAAGATGGGAAGAGATCCATTCTGAATCTAAAACTGTATGTATTTGGTGCACATAAATGCTTGCAATTTAAGAATCCATTTAGAATGGCATGTTTAGGAGTTTCTCTCAAGAGAAGAGAATGTCAAACACAGATTTTTTTCCTAACCCTACTAAAGACATTTTCTCTTTTCTCATTGAATTTCTGTCTCAACTCTACGCATTAAAGGCCTCTTTAGCTCAAGAGAATACTTCTCTAATTGTGCAAATAATATATCCAACACTTTTTCAATTGCTAGTTGTTACTCAGATATTTTATTGTACTTTAGGATCCTTTATTCTAAAATTTCTTGTCCTATTTCTTAAATGTTATAAAGTAAGTATGTAACAATTTTTAGGTACAGGATACTTCTAACAATACAGAAAATGTCCTCAGACAAGTTGTACACCAGCCCTTCCTGGATCGCCGGCAGGAACTGGAATTTGTGCCTGTCCTCTACAACTCTTTATTAACCATATTAAAAACAAACATTGCAGAGGAGTGAAATGCCACATCCAAGAGACCAGACTAAGCATGCTTGGTTTTGTATTTAGTGGATCTGGAAGCAGCTGCATTTCTCTTTGAATCACTCCCTGAGCTCTCCTGCAAATATATGAAAGGATGTTATAAATAATTTAGAAGTTGATGCTTCTTATTTGTCAGGGAGGGCAGTCTGAGTAAAAGCTCCGGCAGGGAGAAAAGGAGGCAAACTATTAGAAAACCCTCCAACGTGTAGGGCGAGCCAATCATTAGGATGATGTTCTCAGGAGACCCGAGGAAACTTTTTTAAGGCCAAGAGGAATGTTCTGCTTGTGAAATAGATAGAAAGGATATATATCTTTTCTAGGATTAGATGATTGATTTCTTAACTTCTCCAAATTAATTTTGACCTTAAGCAATACTTGGAGCCTGGTGGTGTATTCACCTGTGAGTCCGCATGCACTGATGTGAGTGAGACAAGTTTTATGAGGGGAAAAGGAGGCAATGCATATGATACAAGGCTTTGATCTTCTATCCCTTACCCACCTGTTCTCATAGTTCCTGGCTCTATATCCCTCTACCTTTACTCCAGAGAAACCCCGTGGTATGTTGCTGCAGAATTAACTATACCTACTCGACACTCCTTGAACATGAGCCCTGATATTTTTCTCATGCCTATTCATGTGAACTTATATTTCTATTTGAATTTATGCTCTTCAGAAGTGTAGTTGGATGGTGTTCTTGTTAACTAACCAGTGTGCTACTGTTTCTCACTTGAGTTTGATGTCTGTAAACTTCTTAAAGGGCCCAGGGCAGGATGGAGACATCAGTTAATAGCAAGGCTGCTTGTGTAGGGAAAGGGATTATGGTCTCTCTGATCTCATTTGCACTGTATGAGATTTCTTCTCCAGTCTCCCTAGGCTAATAAAATAGCTTCTTGGATAGGATCTTATACATGTGCCTGCTGTGGCCAGGCTACAGCAAACCATCCAAAGCCCTGTGCTTGGCTCTCTCAAGATGGGATCTGTCCAAGACAGGAGTCACACTTTACTTCTCTTTGTATCATTGTTGCTAGCGGTGAAGTTGGTATTTTAGTTGGTGTTCTTTATATGTGGGGGAATGGATGGCTAAATAAATAAATGAACAAAGGAGACACCTTGGGACCTAAGTGACAGAAAACAAGTCCAGTGCTTCAGGGGCTCTAATGAGCTGGTTGTGGCAGCAGTGACACTGTTCACAGCATTGGTCTTTGGCAGCCACTGCTGCGTTTGCTGCCAGGCCTTCACATGTCCCTGAGCCAATCGTGAATTGTCAGGGAATCTGGCTATGTAATCATTTGGATGTCCTGAAAAGAAGTGCACATTACTGGGAAGAGGCAGCAGCAGGGGCCAGGCAGAAACAATATGGTTGAAATAAAAATGTCAAAGGGATGCTAAATTCAGGTAGATGAAATGAGGCGAGGGAAAATTCCACAAGAAAAAAAATGTAAGATTTCAAAGGAAGACACTATACAATAAAGAGAAATGGTTCAGAAATTTGAAAACCTGTGAGATAAAATTTACAATGTAAGTCACTAAGTTTAATTATTTTAGCAGATCAAACTATTGAAATACTACTTTGATAGAAGTTAAAACAAAGAATTGGTCAGTTCATTTTTTTTTAAAGACACTTCTTGTGCTTTCATACTAGAAAATAATCCAGCTCATTTTGTAAAGAAAACTCTGTGTGGAAAGTCGCTGACATCGTGGAGTCAGTCAATCTCGTGTGGACATAGGATTATATTCATTCCCATCATCAGTTCCTTTAAAACAAACTGCAAATAAATTTTAAGATTTGTGCATCCAACAGTGAACATTTTAACAGTATTCATGACAGAGGTGGACTGGATAAGGGCTGTGGTCTTCACTTGAGTCTTTCATAGGAGAGCAATCAGGATAGCTGAGCATTGTTCTTCTCAGGCATACACACTGCATGTCTGGCACCTTGTGCTGTAAGAAATAAAGACCTGGGGCTAGACTAATCCAGGTATCTGAGTAAAGTGTAGACCAAATGCATGCACAACACACACACCAACCTGACTCCTTACAAGCTTTCAAGTCCTTGGTGTCATGAATTTTCAGTCTAATTCAGGCCTGCTTTTAGATTTGTTCATGTCTTGCTAATATGCATGACCTCCATAGACTTTTAAATGGAACTTTATTGAGTGAAAATGGCAATAAATTAGAATGAGATAATAACTTCTTCTCCATTGCCTATTTTTAGAGAGACTAATTCCTAGAAAGATTTCATAAAGTGCGTGTGATTGCAATGGGATTGAACTGCTCTTCCTGACACTCTATCACAGGCAAAGGTTGCTTAGGAAACAGACACTGAAGAATGTTTGCATCCAGGGGCTTATTTGATGGCATAACTGATTTTCCCCTGGTCCCTCTCCTCTATTTATTTGCTGTAATATCGCTTTTCAGATTCTCAGGTGTAGGCTTTCTACATATGCTTTATTTTCCACTATTTTCAGAAAAGTGATCAAACCTGCTATTGCTCCAGTACAAAATCAAAGCTAAACTGTCAAGGTCAAAGAAGTCACCAGGATTATTTTATTTAAAGTATTTTTAAAAATAGTCACTGTTCACTGATATCATTACAGGTGTCTGATGTCGACATTAAAATCAGTTTTTTTGGTTAGAAATATGCAAATTCTATTAAAACCTGTTGTTTTTCACATAACCTCTTCTCTATTTTTGACACACACTCTTATACATACATACATATATATATATATATATATATATATATATATATAGAGAGAGAGAGAGAGAGAGAGAGAGAGAGATCCATACATGTGGCCATGCATTCATGTATGTGTGCCTTTGTGCGTGTGTTCATTTGTGTTTGTGAGTTTTTGTGTGTGTATATGTTTGTATAAATTAAGCCATATGTATATGGTTATTTATATGTATATGGTTTATGGTTAACCACTTGTTTTCAGGAAAGCCATGAAGGAACTCATCCCTGGAGAAGACTGATTCTCCCTCTCTCAGCAACTAGCACTATCCCGTAGCTCTTCGTCTAGGGATAAGGCCTTGTGAGACTTCACACTGGAATGCCAGCTGGTGTCTTTATTGTATTGATCCTGTTTGGGGTGACCATATTGACAAGATTCCGTGCGTGTAGCTCCTTATCATACATCAAGCACACCATTTCATAGCAGATGCCCTGATCCCCTGGCATTTCTAATCATTCTACCCCCTCTTCCATGATGTTTCCTGAGCTGCTGGTTGCCCCAAGATATAAACGCCACTGTAGAACCATTAGAGATATCTTGCCATGCTGTTCACTGTGGTGTTTCATAGGCTTTGCAGCTGGATAAGACTACTGATTATTCTTCTCTTATGGTGGCTCATTAGAGCCTTGAGACATTATGAGAGGTAGTTGTTAGGGAAAGAGGCTTCTAGGTCAGTTCCAGTTTGATTCTTCCAAGTCCTGTGGTCAAAGTCGGCAGTGTTTTCTGCAATTTACCATGAGTAATGGCAAACACAAGGCTTATCCTGGTTTGAAGGTCTCTTGGACTTCCATGAGCAGCAACTCAAAGGAAAATTTCTCCTGCCTTGAGCTGGCCTTTTGTTAAATAGTCTATGACTCTTGGTGTAGCATGAATCCTAATTGGCCTTAATAATAAAAACATGGAGCGAGATATCAGGGTAAATGCTGAAAGATCAGTAAAAGAGTCAGCCACTAGAGAGACTTCTTACCTCTATGGAATCCTCAGCCTGAAGGGGCAAAGCTCCTGTCTCTACCCTACCTTATCACTTCCTCTCTCGGTCCAGCCATATCACTTCCGGTCTCCTCCTCCCAAGTGCTGGCATTAAAGGTGTGTACCACCACTGCCTGGCCTCTTTCAGGTAAGAACTAGTAGCTGGCTGCTCTGCTTCTGTGATCTTCCAACTTTCACCCTGGTATCTCACTCCTAGTTTTTATTATTAAGATCAATTAGGATTCATGCTATGTCTTTGGAATAATATTATCATCTCAAGTGGTGTAACTTCGTTTCAACTCTCTCTACATATGTATGGATATATATATATATATATCTACACATACCCAAATATAATAGGTATATATTTTTAAGTAAAAATAAAATAATACAGTCCTCTATGGCTTCTTCAAACATCCTTAATGGGAATGAGATAGCAAGAAATTTCCAAAGAGATCTAGTAAGAAAGTATCACAATTTTGAACATGTCTTAAACATGATATCAGTGTAGTTACTGCATATTTCATAACAAGCTATGCTATATCCATATGGATACACATTCAAGGTCAGAATGTTAGATTTTTCAAAGGTCAGATTTTCAAAATTAGACAGTTCAGGACTGCATTATGAGCAATAAAGAAGAGCTTAATCTTGGCTGCCCTACCTTCCAGGGCTCACAGGGTGACCTTCAAATTTCAGTGGTTTACTTTTGGTCTTCCACAGATTGGTTTGAGGAGCCAAGAAAATCTTGCATGAATGTGGAAAAAGAAGATAAAGTTCTCAATGAATGTGTATTATGTGACATGTGCCAGCCCTGTCAAGGGCCAAAGCCTTCAGCTCATGTGAAAATGGGAATGTCTGTCCCCTGTGTCAGGCTCAGAGGGATAGCAAAGCCTTCCTCTGGTCTAAGTGTAGATATCGATGGTGTGTGCAAGTGCAAGTATATGGGAACAATTGACCAAGGTGGGCAAAAACTAGTACCTTCAGCTTCCTCTTCCTGGGTGTTATAGCCTAAAATTGCTTACCTGTAGAGACTTCCTGATGAGACTAGCTGGACCCTTCCACTCTGTCATACATAATGCATACATAGTCCATACTCTATCAGAGTGCACATAGGCTACCAGGTTTCTGTAGGTGTGTCTGTCACTGTCCTTTATTTAATCTCTCGTGGTTCCAGCCAGGCTTCTAGAATCCACACTGTACAGGACACGATAGGTAGGATGGCCAGATGTGCAATATTTTACAACCTCAGTGTATAAGTATAAACCATTCAACATTATGTAGGCTAAATGTTTTATGGAGCTAGTGGTAAAACCGTAATTTCAGAGCTCCACTAGAGAAGGACTTGTATTTGGCTTCAAAAGAAGATGAAATAAATCGGCAAGAATGTTGGTCTCAGTGACTACTGTATCAGTAACTGGCCCACTTGATGGACCGTTAGAAACATCTTCCCAGATTTAGCTCATTGACTACCCAGTCATACCTCCAAGAAGTTTTTCTAGAGGGCTTTCTGCTTCACACAGACAACCTACCACTTCCTTCTCTTCACCCCAAAGGTGTCAATTTTCCATGTACATGCGCTTACTGAAGGGCTCATTTTCTTTGTAATTTTGCTTGCTGGATCATCACAGCATCTTGTGAAACTGGAAGGCTCTAAGCAGCCAGGCATTAGCAGGCAGGGCATTGCAGTTAATCTGGTTGGGGTATCTCTAATTGCAACAACTTACATATATTTGGAAATTGTTGCTGAAGAAGGAAGTTAAACTAGAAGGTGGTGGGCAATTACTTTAATAAATTTGCTTCAGGGTAAACCTTCTCTAGGCACTGTACCAGCCCCTAAAACTGTACATCCTCACTGTGGAGATATGAGCATTACACATAGACAACTAGATTAGACCATGTGGTAGGCTGTATATCTTTGGCTTGTTAAGGAACACATAATTATATTTCATAACCCCACCTTCCCCTTCTTTCCCATGCCAAAAAAACCTGATTAAAAAAAATGAGAAAGCAGAAAAGTTGTCTTTCAAAGAAGAAAGACATGGTACTTAGTTCAGTTCCTATGGTGTTTTTGTGGTAGCGCTAATGCCTTTCAAAGGGGAAGTCCTCCTCAGCTTCAGGAGAGACGTTGTCTCATTTCCTATCACCAGCCCCTGTGACTTCATATAGAATTCCAGAATTCTGATAAACTGTCATGTGGAAAAAAATGATAAAGTGATTTATGCTTAGTTTTGCTGGAAGGGAGAAATGCAAGGGCTGTCACTCTGGGTCTGGAGAACAAATGAGTTACAGTTCACGAAGCAGCTCAATAAGGCTATCATTTCCCATCAGCTCCCATAACTGACAGGCAAGATTTACTAGCTGGGGTAGAGGAAGGGGGTCGGAGATTTGGTGCCAGGTGAATCGGCACTACTATTCCATCAACTCGAGTCATGCAGACAAGAAGCTACCATGAATATTTGATGGAAGTGTCTTCCCAGAATGCTTGTGAAGCCTTGCATTACTTTGCTTCCATTGGCCTGGAGCCTCTCCGCTCCATCCATGTGTATCTCTTTGAAAAATGACCACTAGTAAACCACAAAGGCATTTGGGATTCTTCGCTCTTGCTGCTCCAGCTGGTGGCATGCTCCTCTTGGCAATCTGTGCGTGCAGCACACTAATTCAATGTCTTCCATCCTCATAGGCTGAGGGGAAGGGTCCCTCCTCTGCAGAGATGCCCTATACATTACACCTGTCATTATCCATCTGACACAGTGGTGGTGAGCATGCTGCCTTCCAGCCCCCTGTGCTCAGAGAAAACACACTTTGATCTATTGCGTTGGCTGTATTCTTTAGGAAACAAAAGGCGAAAAGGGATCAGATTAAGCAGAAAATCATTCTTGTTGGTTTTCTTTGAAGTAGAAGCATAGCTCTGTAAATTCTAGTGAGACACTGGGTTTCACTTTCAAGGGACTCAAGAGGGGACACTTTAGTACATTTCCTGTGGGTTAGGTCATTTTTTTTAAAAAGAAAACATATTTAACATTTGCTCTTTGGAGCTAGGAAAAATTTTTGCAAGCTATCTAATGGGAGCCTAAGTATTTATTTTGTATTTGGAATCATTCCTGTATGATTTCAAGTATATGTTTTGTGAATATAGGAAATTTGGGTCATGTAATCAGGAGAGCATTTTCACTTGCACGGTTTTGTTTGCTTTTCTATTGGCACTGCATAGGAAGGCCGCTTCATTAAGTTCAGAAACATTAACTTACCTTAAGAATCTGTAGAAACAGGATTGTGGAGACTGCCCTGTAGGTAAAAACACTTGCCCTGCAAGGCTGAGCACCAGAGTTTGGATCTACAGAATTCATGTCAAAGCTTACCACGACAGTGAGAGGGTCTGCAATCCCGGCATGCCTTGTAGGAAGATGAAGTGTAGAGGTAGGAGAATCTCTGGAAGCAAAAGGTCAAAGAGACCCAGTCTCCAGTAATGTGGAAAGAGGAAGAGCAGCTCCCAAAAGTTGTCCTCTGACCTAGACATGGGCCTGTGGAGGTCTGAATGAGAATGGTCCATCATGGATTCACATGTTTGAATACTTGGTGGAACTCTTTGGGAAGTTTCAGGAGAAGTGGCCTGGTTGGAGGAAATGTATCATTGGAGGCTAGTGTTGAGTTTCAAAAGACTCATGCCATTCCCCGGGTCCCTCTCTGTCTTGTGGTTGGGTCTCAGGTTG
This sequence comes from Peromyscus maniculatus bairdii, assembly GCF_049852395.1. Lineage (NCBI taxonomy): Eukaryota > Metazoa > Chordata > Mammalia > Rodentia > Cricetidae > Peromyscus > Peromyscus maniculatus. Next base: position 28,484,476 of record NC_134867.1, read on the forward strand.
TGAGCTCTTTGCTGCTACTCCAGCACCATACCTGCCTTCCTGTTGCCATGCTGCCCGCCATGATCGTTATGGGCTGTAACCTTCTGAGACAGTAAGTTCCAAAGAAGTTCTTTATTCTGTAAGTTATCTTGGTCACTGTGTCTCATCAAAGCAACAGAAACATAACTAAGGCAGGGACTAAGGCACATGTGTGCTGACTGGCACAGAAACACACACACACACACACACACACACACACACACACACACACACACACCAGCACACAGGAAGAATTTTTTAAGTATTCAGTCTAGTGAAATACTGAACAGAAATGTGATCTATGCATACAAAAGCAGTGCCATTGGCAGGCTCTAGTAGTTCCATTATTACTGCTTACTACTAGCATTTCAGGTTGAGTTGCCTGAGCAATGTCCTTACAGGGGACAATATGGTTATACTGTCAGTTGGCTCATGGACTTAGCTATATAAAATATAGGCAGAGAATTTGGCACTAGGACAATGTGTTTTGATTGTTGTGGAGCAGTATTACTCCATAACACACATGGAGATGGCTCTCTTAGGGGGTCCTCCTACCTACCCCAGCTTCCTAAGCATTAGTATGTCAGACATAATCCACTGTGATCCCTAATATTAACAGTCAACTTGTTAAGATCTAGAGTCCCCTGGGAAAGTAGAATCTATGAGGGATTTTTTTTTTTAATGACATTGGTCATTGGTCTGTGGGCATGCTTAAAAGGGATTTTATAGAATAGGTTAATCAACATGGGAAGCCCAACCCTAAATATAAGTGGCCCCATTTTATGGGCTGTTAGGATGAATAAAAAGGAGAAAGGCCATGAGAAAACACTGCTCTTTTGTTCCTGACTATGAACATAATATGACCAGCCACTCCAAGCTCCTGCTGCTACTCTGGCTTCCCTGCCTTGATGACCATAATTCTAACTGTGAGCCAAATAAATCCATCCTTTCTTCCTTAATATGCTTGTGTTGGGTATCTTATCACAGCACAGTAACTAAGATATTCACCTTACTCACTCTGGAGTTTTGTTTGTTCACTCATTTAACAAAATATGTATCATATCTTACAGACAGACACTCTTCTGTGTAGCATAAACAGTGATTTTCCAGTTAATAAAGAAAGCCAAGAATAAAAGTAAAGCAACACAAAAGTATGAAAACCTCGGGGATTTTGAGAGAATAAACTAGTGAGGAAAAAAAGAAAGTAACTGCTTCTGTCTTTGGTGTTTTCTCTGAGATTTTCACTTTACATGTGAACTCTGGGACAGGAAGGAATAGGTATCCATGCCTCAAGGACACACTCCCACAGGAAGAAATGGCCAGTGCTATATCCAGCCATGGCCTGGGAATCCATCAGCATTTTAGAGCCATCCAAAGACAGCCTGAGGCCAGACCATAGAGATCTATCTAAAGCATTAGGAGGCTTAGACAGAAGTCCTCCAGGTTCTCTTTGCTAGCCTAGGGAGTCCTGCACTTTGTAAACTTGTGCTATTAGAGGGGAAACCAAAGGAAATACTGATGGTGTTCTCAACAGCTGTCTGGTTTGCAGAATGTTTACAGTACTCCAGGGATGGCTGTATTTGCTTGATGTGTGTTCAATTTTGACTCTCAAAATAACCCTATGGCATCGTTTTGTTTTTATCCTCTCAGCTTAATACAAGGGAGCATCACAGATTTAGAATCTCTGGACTAGTAAAGGGTGGGGCCAAGATTAGAACTCACTTGGTTTGGAAAGTCCGTATCCAGAAAGCTGTCAGCAGAAACACCTTAAAGAAGTTTCTTGGCACTCCTGAGAGTAAGCACTCAGTAATGCCGCTGAGATGGAAGAGCAATGAATTTTTTTTCTCAAGTGCTCCTTTCACAGGCTTCCTAATCCTTTATATTAAAAAGTCTCAAAATATAAATCCCTTAGTCCAGAGAGGTCCAGTGTTGTTTGATGTTTGGAAATCCAGTTTTCAGATATATAACTCTCAAATGAAAATGCTTAATTAAATATAAATAGCTTCTTCATAATTTTTCATTTCAAAATCAGTAATGTAAAATGTTTGCGGAAAGAGACCTTTTTAAGTAAATGTCGCTAAGAAATCGGCTGACAGACACTCAACCATTTATTTTTCCCTCAAATTATGTAATTTTATCTTTCTGCTCCACCAACTAAAACTCATTTTATCTTAAATGCTTTCATTTGGTAGAGTGATGGAAATAATATGCTGAGTTTGGAGTTAGAGTTTATACACACTCATTTAAGACAAAATATTATTTGTTGAAACTGGAGTTCTCTCTCTCTCTCTCTCTCTCTCTCTCTCTCTCTCTCTCTCTCTCTCCCTTGTTTCCTTCCAAGTAATTAGTTCAGATGCCTTTTTCGACATGGCCTTCTAAATCACAAATAATAAACACCAAAACCAAAGATTTTCCCAACCAAAATAACCTCCCAAATTCATACATACCTCATCCATGTCATGGCATTACAATAAAAGAACATTATGTTTTCAATTGATGAAAATCAGTGTTGTTCTAACTCAATAATAGGTGTCATCAATGCATTTTCTATTGTTGCAAAAACAATATAACCCACAACAATTTAGGGCCAGGTGGTGGTGGCACATGGCTTTAATCTCAGCACTAGGGAGGCAGAGGCAGCAGATCTCTGTGAGTTTGAGGCCAGCTACAGTTCTAAAGAGTGAGTACCAGGACAGCCAGGACTGTTTAACAGAAACCCTGTATCAAAAAACAAAACAAAGCCCGGAGGTGGTGGTGCACGCCTTTAATCCCAGCACTTGGGAGGCAGAGGCAGGTGGATCTCTGTGAGTTTGAGGCCAGCCTGGTCTACAGAGCGAGATCCAGGAAAAGCACAAAGCTACACAGAGAAACCCTGTCTCGAAAAACCAAAAAAAGAAAAACAAACAAACAAACAAAACCCAAACAAACAGAAAGGGAACCCAAACAGGCAGGAATCTGGAGAAACAGTCAGGAAAGTCAGGAGCTGATAGAGAGGCCATTGGGAGTACTGCTTACTGGTTTGCCCATTGTGGCTCTATTGGCCATCTTTCTAATGGTAGCCAGGACCACAAGTCCAAAGGCAGTGCCACCCACAGTGACACAGGCCCTCCCACATAATTCACTAAAAAAAAAAAAAAATGCACCACAGATGCTCACAAGTCAACTTGATGGGGACATTTTCTCAATGATCTGCTCTCTTCCAAAATGACTCTACCTGTGTCCAGTTGATATAAAACTAGCCCTCACAGTGGGTGACAATGAAAGTACTCTTTGAGTGTGTGGCCATGTGTCATTAGACAAAGGATTTGAGAACAGAAGTCTGTCTGAATAAAGCCCCTCTCCAAAGATGGGATTGACCCAGATTGGAGTTTCTCTTGGCATCTTTGTACTGTAACCTAGTCCAGGTCTATAGTGCACCCCTCACCTTTGTCCTCAGGGTGTTTGGAGAATCCCATCCCTTCCTTCTCAGACCTCCCACGCTGCCAACAGGTTCCTTTGTCTCCAGTTTGGCCTCATCACTTCCTACTTCCTTTTCAGTATAACACTCAGACTTTTTTTTTAATATATATATTTTTTTAAATTTTAGTCTAAAATTACTTCTCTGCTAACCATCTTCAGAGGGTTTTCTTATGCTTCGAGAGGAGATATGTACAATGGCCACAGTCTTTCTGCAAGTGTTTCATTTCCTGGTCTCATTGCCCAGTTCACTCACTTGTAGGCATAGTGGCCATGCCTGTCCTTGGAGATTCGTGCAAGCTCTTCTAAGTCATGTTTTCTATTTCTCTCTCTCTCTCTCTCTCTCTCTCTCTCTCTCTCTCTCTCTCTCTCTCTCTCTCTCTCTCTCACTTATTTTCCACCCTCTCCTTCTGCTCTTTATTCTATATCCTTTCTTTCTCCCTATTTCATGCCATAATACAGAGTAGGAGCTGGACGTTTTGAGTATACAAATATGAACAATAAGTTTTCTTCATTATAAACTTCAGTTTCAATCTAGAAACGTAAAATCAAGAAGTGCTATATATTGTGATGTGAAAGACTTACATGCTTTATACATAATCGTGAGGGTAGCCTTGGTATGAATTATAGGGATTTTGTGTTGCTGATTTTCCATTGTTTTTATTAATAACTTTATTCCTTGAGAATTTCATACAGTACAGTTTGATCATATTCTTTCCCCTCTTGCATCTCCTCTTAGAATGTCCTTCAGCTCCCTAACATCCAACTTCATGTTCTTTTTCTCTCTTTATGAAATAATACACTGGGTGGTGGTGGTGCCCAGCTTTAATCCCAGCACTAGGGAGGCAGAGGCAGGCAGATCTCACTGAGGCCAGACTGATCTACAGAGAGAGTTCTAAGACACCCAGAGTTATTACACAGAGAAACCCTGTCTTGAAAAACCAAAAAAAAAAATGCATAGAGTACAATTTGTGTTGTCTGACTACTGAGCATGGGGCTTTTGTTAGAGTGTGGTTGAAATACCCAGTGTCAGTAAATTGAAGAAAACTGATTTTCCCTCTCCTAGGATCTGTTCATTGCAAATAGCTTCTTAGCTAGGGGTGGAACCTCAAGCTGGCCTACCTTCCTCTGTGATGGGATTTTTGAATGTGTGCGGGTCTTATGCATGCTGTCACGGTCTCTATGAAATATATATATATGTATATGTATATATATATATATGGTTATTTATTTATGGTTACAGAAATATGTCATAGGAGTCATTTCTTGGTATGGTAATCCAGCATAATAATAGTAGTATGTAGATGTAACCAACCGTCTTATTAAATAAGAAACACAGAAACAATGTAAAAGAGAAAGCCGAGAGGTCAGAGCTCAGAGCTAAAATCTCACCCTTCCTCCTGCTGTCCCAGCTTCGCGAAAAGAGACCTACTTCCTCTCGGTTCGTATTTTTAAAGTATGTTGTTCTGCCTTCTCATTGGTTGTAAACCCAAACACATGACTGCCTCGTCACTGTCTGAATGTACAGCCCCCTAGGTCTTAAAGGCATATGTCTCCAATGCTGGCTGTATCCCTGAACACACAGAGATCTTATGGGATTAAAGGCGTGTGCCACCACCGCCACACTCTTGCTATGGCTCTAATAGCTCTGACCCTGAACACACAGATATCTATGGGATTAAAGGCGTGTGCCACCACCGCCACACTCTTGCTATGGCTCTAATAGCTCTGACCCCCAGACAACTTTATTTATTAACATACAATCAAATTAATATTTCAGTACAAATCAAAATAATATTTCAATACAATTAGATTACCACCACATTTCCCCTTTTCTATTTTAATAAAAAGAAAAAAAGCAAAAGGTTATGACTAACAAAAGAAAAACTATATACAAAAGTACAATAACTATATACAATATATACAAGTAATAAATACCTAAACAGGTATTTGACGAATCAGAGAAAATAATTCCATTATCTATCCTATTTTGATAATTCCAAGATGTATCTAATGTACTTTCTATCCTAATTAATTTTCAACTATAACTAACTAATCTTCAACCATAACTAACTAATCTTCAACTCCCTCAGAGACCCAAGAAGGGAATAATATTAGCTAACAAAAATAAAAACAGGAAGTGCATGCAAGCAACTTCCAAAAAAATTTTGTGAGTTGACAGAAACAGCCAGCTGCCTGGGCAGTCACCTGAGGTTTCTCCGCAGTGTTGGGGCATCATCTTCAGCCTATAGGCTTAGTGTATCTGACAGACTCATTTGTGAAGTAGGATGTACACAAGGTCAACAGTTCAACCTCACATTGGGTGAGAGCAGTCCACGTACCAGAAACACCTGAATTCCACTAGTGTCCTGTCATGATTCAGGATTTTAAATTCTGGAAATTGTTGACAGTTTTTTAATTCAGCTGTCCATTCTTCTTGGCTGTGTATATATGGCTTCATCTCAGCATCCCCTTCTTCTCCACATCCCTCTATTAAATGCCAGTCTACTTTTGAGAGGCATGAGCTTTCAGCTGCTGTTCCATTGAACAACAGAATCCATCGGCCCTCTGCCTGTTAAGCTGCCTTCGAAGAAAAGGGCACCGTACCTTTTCCGGATGCGAAGGCCACTTCAGGGATGGGGCCATATTGTCCTGGCCTCAGAAGATGCCTTTTGATAAAGCCATAACCACACTTGTTTTGGCAAGAATCAGTAGTCCCTTGTTTCGTGATCTGTCTGTCCATTTTGTCCTGTTGATTCGAGGATACTTTGTTGTCCAGTGGCTAACTTTTGCCAGAATGAAAGTTGACTCCATATGCAGTTTCTTCAATGCCCATATTTTCTCTAAAGTAGATTGGTACTGCCAGGAGCCGACATGTCTCAAAAAAGAAAAATTTTCTAAGTTATTAAAACATTTTAAATGCCATATTCTGTAGATCTCTGAAGGGTTTGAAGATGACCTGTCTAAAACATCTCTGCTCAATTTTTAAAACATATCTAATATGACTACAAGTTCTATGATAATGTCTAACTACTAGCTTTCATTTCTTTATATCCTAATAGTTGATAATAATAACATTCAAGGATCAGAAATTTGCATTACATTGTTAAATGGATGGAATTAATACAATTAGAAATATACATATAGCATTTTCTAACAATATCAGTTTCAAATTTGTGTACAATATAAAACAATTCAATCCAATGTAAAGTATTTAAAACTAGTAATTGTCTTTTTCTTTTCTTTCTTTCTCTTTTTTTTTTTTTAAACAAGAACCTTAAATCTAATCTCCTTTGCTTAGCCTTTTTCCTAACCCTTGACAATAACTTGTAACCAACCCCCCTAAATACTGAAAATTATCCCAGACCCAAAACCCATTAAAAAGACCAAAAAACCACCCGCCCCACACCACCTCTTTGGGAATGTGGGCGTCGTATTCTTAAAATTGCTTCCTGCTGGGTATGGGCGAAGTTTTCTTTATCCTGAAAGAAAAATTTTAGGTTAATTGTCAAATTCTAGGAGAGGTAACTATATCCTTCATTATCCAGTCTGTGTATAATGCCAAAGTTGAGGGTTTATCTCAAGTCTTTATTCAAGTAGTCTTTGAGACTGGATCATCTCAGCTAGTCATCTCAAATTTGCTCTGAGCACCTTGTAGTTCAAAGCTGATCTATGGATGATGTTTGTCAGCTTAATGATATTATTATTGTCCACGTGGAATTGTTGTTGTTGTGGGGCCCCATCTTCTTTCTGGAGACTTCAGTTGATGTTAGGCCAGGCCGTGATTTCCTGCAGAAAACTGATAAGAGACTCGAACACAAAAACATATATATGCAGCTAGCCTTTTTTCTAGAATTAGTTAGTACTCTATGTGACCATTCATATCTTAACAAAGTTTAAAATGTATATATATATATATTAATCTTGTAAATTTTGATATAAAATTTATACTTTGAGAAAAGTTTAAAGAATCAGAATAGAATCAAAGAGTTGAGATTAGTAATAGAATAGTCCCTTAATTAATTTTGCTTTTGTCCTGTACCATAGCAGAAGATGGCTCTTATTCTGGCATGATACAGGGAGTTTGCATTTTCCTTTTAACAACATGCTTGATTTTAAAGAAGGAGAGAGCCATTCTCCAACTCCAAAGTCAGCTTTAAATTTTAATTGAACTGGGACTGTTAGAAGACCAATAGTGTTAAATCTTTAGAGAAAAGCAGAAACAAACATTTAGGAAGACATAAAATTTTTTTTTTTTTTTTTTTTTTAGATAATATATACCCATACACCGTTTCACTCTGTTTCTTGGGATAGATGATTTGTCCCTTTTCTTCAGTTGTCTCATTTGTCCAGTGTTCTTCAGATTCCTTAACCTTCATTCTCCTAAAAGACAAAAACAAAAACTTTTCCCCAAGACTAATTTTGGGGATGTTCCTTTTTGGCAAGTTATTATCTGATGAAATGAAAAGGCATGTTTTATTGATACAAGTTAGTTTAAATTGGATGTTCATGCTGGTTGATGAACTATCACCTCCTCTAATTAAGAGGTCTCTCTTGTTCAAATCGAACCTTTATCAATTTTGATGGTACCCACAGCTTATCTTCTCCTGTAGAAACAAAAGCAAAACCACGTCCCCAATGTAATACATACCCTGGTTTCCATTCTGAGGTCAGCACATCCTTAAAGTATATAGGCTGATTTAATTCTGTAGTTTTTTCTATTATCCAATGTCTCTCTGCAGCTGTTGTTCCTTTCTCATTGGCATTCAGAAAATTCAAAGTTAGAAGAGCATTATGCAGTCTATTTCTGGGGGTTTTTGTTACCCATTTCTGTTTATTTAGCATATCCTTTAGAGTTCTGTTTGATCTTTCTATAACTGCTTGACCTGTAGGATTATGTGGTATGCCTGTAATATGCTTTATATTGTAATAAGCAAAAAACTGTTTCATTTTAACAGAGACATATGATGGAGCATTGTCAGTTTTGATTTGTGCAGGTATACCCATGATGGCCATAACTTCTAGCAAATGAGTGATTACAGAATCAGCTTTTTCAGAACTCAAAGCAGTTGCCCATTGAAATCCTGAATAAGTATCGATAGTGTGGTGTACATATTTCAATTTTCCAAATTCTGCAAAGTGAAACACGTCCATCTGCCAGATTTCATTTCTCTGAGTACCCTTTGGGTTACATCCTGCTGGTAATGGCGTCTGATTGTAGAAGGAACAAGTAGGACATTTCTTTACTATTTCTTTGGCTTGTTGCCAGGTTATGGAAAAATCCTTTTTTAAACCTTTACTATTAACGTGATGTTTTTTATGAAATTCTGAGGCCTCCAGCACATTTCCTATCAATAATTTATCAATCTCTTCATTGCCTTGTGCTAGAGGGCCTGGCAGACCAGTATGGGATCGAATGTGAGTTATATATAAAGGATGATTCCTTTTCCTGATTGTATCTTGTAATTGAATAAATAGTGAAGTTAATTCTGAAGCATCAGGGATAAATTCTGCAGTCTCAATATGTAACACCACTCTTTCAGCATACTGAGAGTCAGTTACTATGTTGAGAGGTTCTGAAAAATCCATTAATACCAACAGAATAGCATACAATTCTGATTTTTGCACTGAATTATACGGACTTTGAACCACTTTACTTAAATTTTCTGATTTGTAACCTGCCTTTCCTTCTTTGTTGGCATCTGTATAAAATGTACGAACTCCAGATATGGGTTTTTGCCGTACAATTCGAGGCAAGATCCATTCAGCTCTCTTTATAAGATCAATTCTATTGCTTTTGGGATATTTGCTGTTAATTTCTCCCAAAAAATTACTGCAAGCTCTTTGCCAAGGTTCACTTTCTGTCCATAATTTTTCAATGTCCTCCTTAGTTAATGGTACGACAATTTCTGCTGGGTCTATGCCTGCTAATTGACGAAGTCTCAATTTTCCTTTGTAAATCAAGTCAGAGATTTTTTCCACATAAGTTTTTAATTTTTTATTTGGTTTATTTGGTAAAAATATCCATTCCAATATAATATCTTCCCTCTGCATTAATATTCCAGTAGGAGAACGCCTAGAAGGTAAGATAACCAAAATGCAATCCAGCTTTGGATCAATACGATTCACGTGTCCTTCATGCACTTTCTTTTCTACCAAGGCTAATTCTTTCTCAGCTTCAGGTGATAATTCTCTTGGACTATTTAAGTCCTTGTCACCTTCTAAGGTTTTGAACAAATTAGTCAGTTCATCATTTTTTACCCCAACAATAGTTCGTAGATGAGAAATATCTCCAAATAATCTTTGAAAGTCATTAAGAGTCTGTAGTCTATCTCTCCGAATTTGCACCTTTTGGGGTCTAATTTTTTGTAGCTCTATTTTATATCCTAAATAATTAATAGAATCTCCTCTTTGTATCTTTTCAGGAGCAATTTGTAATCCCCAGCGAGGCAAAATTTTCTTTACTTCTTCAAACATTATTTCTAAAGTATCTGCATTTGAGTCAGCTAGTAAAATATCGTCCATATAATGATAAATTATAGATTTAGGAAATTTTTTACGTATCACTTCCAATGGCTGTTGTACAAAATATTGGCACAGAGTTGGGCTATTCAACATTCCCTGTGGGAGGACCCTCCATTGAAATCTTTTAACCGGTTGAGAATTATTATAAGTAGGCACTGTAAAAGCAAATCTTTCTCTGTCTTTTTCTTGTAAGGGTATTGAAAAGAAACAGTCTTTTAAATCAATAACTATGAGAGGCCATCCTTTTGGTAACAGAGTAGGCAAAGGCATCCCAGATTGTAGAGAGCCCATTGGCTGAATTACTTTGTTAATTGCTCTAAGGTCTGTTACCATTCTCCATTTACCAGATTTCTTTTTAATAACAAATACAGGAGAATTCCAAGGGCTGGTTGATTCTTCAATATGCTGAGCATTTAACTGTTCTTCTACCAGCTCTTCTAAAGCCTGGAGTTTCTCTGTTGTTAAAGGCCATTGCTGGACCCATACAGGCTTGTCTGTTAACCATTTTAAAGGTAGAGCTGTTGGTGTCTTTGGAAGATCATCAGTTATTGTGCCCTGTTCTTGTATAATATGGATGGCTGGTGACCACTCATTAGAACAATATCTTCTAATATTTCTCTCAGAAACATGTGCTAGTTTATGATTTGTTTCTGAGATTGGAGGGATGTTAATCTGAGTATTCCATTGTTGCAACAAGTCTCGACCCCACAGGTTCATAGTTATGTTAGCCACATATGGTTTTAATTTTCCTCTCTGTCCTTCTGGACCTATACATTCGAGCCATCTTGCACTCTGTTTCACCTGAGATAATGTCCCAATTCCTAATAGTTGAACGTTTACCTCCTGAAGAGGCCAAGTTGGATGCCAAAATTCTGGTGCAATTATGGTAACGTCCGCACCTGTGTCTACCAGACCAGACAACAAAACACCATTTATTTTTATCATTAATTTTGGTCTTTGTTCATTAATAGAAGTTTGCCAAAAAATTTTCTTTATGTTTTCTCCTGAATTTTCTATTCTCTCTGTTTCATCATTCTGACCAGCATGATTTATTCCAATAGGCATTTGGTTATTTAATCGCTCTCCAGAGCAGGCATTTCCTCTATGGCTGCCGGAAAGGTTTGAACTGGATTTGCACTGGGGGCCTGCCTGAGGCCCCTCTGGGAGTTTCCCGAAGACTGAGGCAAAGGATTACCCTGTCTGTCCTTTGTTGATCTACATTCGTTGGTCCAGTGTTTTCCCTTACCACACCTTCTGCATACTCCAGAAGGAAGGGGCATTCTGTTGCCATTGTTCCTTGAAGAAACATTGTTTCTGGAAATGACCTGTCTACAGTCCCTTTTCAAATGTCCTTGCTTTCCACATCCAAAACATCTAACACTCCTCAAACCTTTTGAAATTACTTCTCCTACCCATGTATCATCATGCTCATCAGCTTCAACATTAATTGTTTCTCTAATCCAATCTTCCATAGGTGCAGATCTTGCCCTTAATGGCCTGATTATTCTTTTGCATGCTGCATTCGCATTCTCAAAGGCCAAAGATTCAATTATTGCCTTACCAGCTTCTGAATCCGAGACCGTTCTCTTTACTGCTGAAGCCAGTCTTTGTAAAAAATCTGTAAAAGACTCTTTTGGGCCTTGCTTCACCTTTGTAAATGACTCAGATTTTTTTCCTGGTTCCTCAACTTTGTCCCATGCATTCAAGGCTGCCGTTCGACATAAAATTAGGGTTTGGACATCATATAAACATTGTGCTTGTGCTGAAGCATATTGGCCTTCGCCCATAAGCTGATCCTGGCAAACTTGTACTCCTTTATCCCTCCATTGTTTTTCTATGTTTTTAGCCTCCTCCTTAAACCAAGTCAGAAATTGAAGTCTCTGGCTGGGTTCCAGAACACCTTGTGCGAGGTCCCGCCAGTCCTGTGGTACTATCCTATTATACGTTGACCAAGTGTTTAACATTTGCTTTACATATGGGGAATGCATGCCATAAGATACTATTGCCTCCTTAAACCTTTTTAAATCCAACATTTCAATTGGAGCCCAAGTATTTTGTGTAGCCATTTGATCAGGCATCTGCTGTACTGTTACAGGATAAATTAAGGGTGACTGTGTGAAAACAGGCTTTCTTTCTGCAACCTTATGATCCCGACTTGAAACAACTTCACTGTTAATTTCTTCTGTCTGAATTTTTACAGGTTTAACAAGTTCTTCTAACGCTGTTATCCTGGCACTTAAATTGACTATCTTTTTAAATATTAAAATGTGGATTATTATAGTGATGAGGTGCATAATTCCACCAATACTAATATTATATAGTTGTTCCATTGCCAGACTGCCTAAAATTTCGAACAAAAACCAACTTTCTTCCAATGTACACATAAAACCCATTTGTTTTTTAATGTGGAAAAAATTCTCTTTTAGATAGTTTCCTTTAAAATATCTGATATATTATGACTTACCAAATCTGCGTAGAACAGTAGAAATCCGAGGGGATTTTCAAAGCAGCCACCTAGTGTCCCAGGTGTAAATCCAGAGAGAGAGAGAGAGAGAGAGAGAGAGAGAGAGAGAGAGAGAGAGAGAGAGAAGAGAGAACGCACAAGAAAGCGTAGCCGGCTAAAGCTTAAATGCAGCCACGTGTTCCCTCTTGTGCCGAGTCAAGGCTTGGGTCTGGCTTCCTTAAGCTCCGACCACGTGCGTTGGCTTTACAGGCAGGGCAGGTCTGAGTTGTTTGTAGCACCGGCTTTAGGCAAGCTGCTCACAGACCTAGGCCCGGGCTAGAAGTTGCTACCCGGACTAGGACGCCAGCAGCTCGGACTAACAAGCCGATCGCCGCCGGCCGCCGTGTGCCGCCGCTGCCGCCGCCGCCGCGGGCCGCCTGCCGCCCTTGCGGGAAAGCGGACCTGCCGCCAAGCCAAGCAGTTTTTAATGGATTCTTGTCACGTTGGGCGCCAGATGTAGATGTAACCAACCGTCTTATTAAATAAGGAACACAGAAACAATGTAAAAGAGAAAGCCGAGAGGTCAGAGCTCAGAGCTAAAATCTCACCCTTGGGATTTTTGAATGTGTGCGGGTCTTATGCATGCTGTCACGGTCTCTATGAAATATATATATATGTATATGTATATATATATATATGGTTATTTATTTATGGTTACAGAAATATGTCATAGGAGTCATTTCTTGGTATGGTAATCCAGCATAATAATAGTAGTAAGTTTTCCCTTAGACCCATAACCTATATAACTTTGGTTTCTTGGTCTCATTAGTGTCAGGTACAAGTTATATCTTACGGAGTTCACCTTCAAGCCAATAAAAAAATGCTTGGTAACTCATCCAACATTCATGCAACTATCACACAAGTGAACATATCTTACAGTTAGGTAGTGATTACAGCTTGAAAGGTTTATAACTGAGTGAGATTGATTATTTCTCTTCCTCTCTGGTAACATCTGTAGTAGATTAAAATACTGTGAATGCTATACAGTAGGAATAAAGTGTCCACTTGAGTACCAGCTAGATTTCTACATGCTCTAAGGCAAAGGTATGTGGTGTCTTCAGAGAGAGGGTCATGCTGTCAAGTTTTGGAGATTAACCCATTAGCATTGGCAATAGCCTGTAATGTTATGTAAGGTTTATGGAACCCTATTGATTACAACTCAAATAAGATGTAACCCATTTATGATACTGAGGGTTTTATTTGGTAGCATATGATGTCTAATTGGAGTACTATCCTCCATAATATGATAATTTTATTCATTCTCCTTTTGTATGTGTATATACTTTAGGAAGTTTCCACAGTGTTAGGTTGTTACATGGTATTCCAAAAGGCCTTTAGTGTTAGTTCTTGCTCTAACTATAGTTCTCCCTACAGTCCCTCTAGTACCCTGGCCCCTCCTATTCCTCACAATTTAATACTTCCTTTCTAATTTTCCCTTTACTCCCTTTCCTGGGAAGACCTCTGCCCCTGTTCCCAGTTTTTACTAGTTACCTAACCTCTGTGGGTATTCTAAATCACACACACACACACACACACACACACACACACACACACACACACACACCTCAGGGATGAAAACTAATATCCACAATGATATAAAACAGTGGATGTTTGTCTCTCTGGTTCCTTTTGTAAAAATTATTGAACAAGATTTTTATCATATTCTTTCCCTCTCCCAACTCTCCATAGATCATTCCCACCTGCCTAACCACCCAACTTCATGCTCTTTGTCTCTTAAATGATTAATTAAACAGTTAAAATTAAAACCCCACATCAAAACAAACAAAAACATTAAAAGAAAAGAAATACCAAATTAAAAGGGGGGGGACAAGAGTTTGAGAATCAGCATCAATATTTGATCTTGTTTTAGGAATATCCAGGATATAATTTTTAATGACCTCTATTGTCTTTACCTTAAAATGCTACTCATATTTTTCAAAACGTGTTACTCTTTCTGTGTGTGTGTGTGTGTGTGTGCGCGCGTGCACATGTGCCCCTACATGCCTTGACATGCTTGTGGAAGTCAGAGGAGGTCGCTCCTGAATCAATATTCTCCTTCACCATGTGAGTCCCAGGATAATAGCCCAGATCATCAAGCTTGGCAGCAAGTGCCTGTACCCACCGCACCATCTTCCTGGCATACACACCCATTTAGCTTTAGAGGTGAAAGTATAGAATACTCGTGATTGCTATTTCCTATAGTGTGAAGATCAAATCACTCCAACCAACTTAGAGCCTTGCATTATTCCTCAGCCCTGTTATTTATTCATCCTGTAGCTCTAAATTTGGGTGGTTTTTTTGTTGACTCTGAGTGCACTAATCCTCTTGTGAGAAGGAGAGAGAGAGATAATGAAAACGATTATAACAAAGCTAAGATTCAGGGCTCGTTCCCTTTCCCTGCTCATTGTCTCTGTCTGGCCTTTCTCATTTTTAAATTTTTAAATTTCTTTGCATGTCCTCTTGTAGAATCTAGCCTCTCTCCTCCTCAAAACAGCCCTTGTTGATATTACCACTGGCCTCACTGCGATCAAATAAATAATACCATTTTTTTTTTTTATCTATCCTACTTGCTGTATCAGCTCCATTCAATGCCAATTTCCACCCCTGCTTCTGGAAGCCTTTTCTTTCCTTTGTTTCGGGATGCAACAGCCATCTGTTTCCCTCTGTGAATGCTTCTCCAATGTCTCCCTCTATAAATGTATTTTTATTACCCAGCTGCTAAATCCTTGAGTTAGTAACAACTTTCCCCCTGAGCTTCCTTCTTCCTACACGGTCCTGTGTGATCTCATCCATATCTGGAGTTTGAATTACCACTTACCAATCTATTCAGATGATTCTCCAAACCATCCCAAGTAACTTTTATATCTTTTACATCACATGTATCTTTTAACCCTAGTGTAGTCTGTTTGTGACTTCTTTTTTTTTTTTTTTTTTTTTTTTTTTTTTAGGACATCTCAAATGGCTATGACATCACTAAAGTTAAAGTTATTAATTTTCTCACATATATTTCCCTCTAAAGAGACCTATCATGGCATTCAGCATTCTCTGGCTAATGTATCATACCACCACCCACCTTGATGCTGATTCAAAACAAAGAACAGTATTTCCTCCTCGTATACATCTTAAGTCAAAGTACTTTGAATTTCCTTAGTAAACACCTTTCAAATCCACAAATATTGTCTTTCTCTTCAGTTCCACCTTTATATGGTTTTGCATGGACTACTGAACACAGATGGTGGTGAACTCACATCTCTTTTTTTCCCCTCATGGGACAACCCTATAGGTTTTGCAAAAGTAAACTTTACAATATCAGGCCTTTTCTCCTGAATATATATAATCAGTACTCTATTAAGGTAGACTCTGCCTTTTCAACTTCCTTTAAAGCCCCGTGATCCTAATTCTCATGTATCTACTCTTAAAATGATCAAAATCCTGCTTAGAATATAAAATGAATCATTCATATAGAGCCACCACAAAAGAAAGTCCCTTGGCAAACACAATGCAGTTCTCCCTATAGTGTGTCTACCATCTGAACAGATCATGTAGATCTCACCCTTCGACCTGCAAGTCTAAATCTCTGTTTCCACATTTTGCTCCTGTTAGGTCGGCTGCACTTCTTTTTTTTCCATTGTAATTGGGCAAATAAATGCCAGGAAATGCCCAGATGTTCACCTAGATTTGAAAGATAAGATTCCTTAATCAATTGCACAGTGTGGGGCTGGAGAAATGGTTCAGCTGTTACAAGACCTTACCGCCCTTGCAAAAGGCTGGAGTTCAATTCCCAGAACCCATGCTGAGCATATCATAACTGCCTATTTACAATATCTAATGCCCTGTTCTGTTTTGCAGAGGCACCTGTACTCAGGTGCATATTCCCCTACACAGACACATATAATTTAAAAATATAAATAAATAAAATCTTTAAAAAAAAAACAATTTGGGTAATATCAATTGGACCTGTTATAGTAGCCAGTATCATTTAGCTCTTCAGGATCCAGACTACTATTGGATCAATACTCCCTTAGGATGAATATTCTGAATAAATGATAGCCCCTATATTTTTTGGTTTCATGTCTGCCTCTTGGTAAGAGTGATGCTTTTTAGAATTAAGACCTGGAAATTTATAGAATACATAATCAACAAATAGGAAGAACAGTCCCCCAAGCATCTTCATAGAGTGGTAACAAGCAGATTCATTCTGACTTCATGGCTTACATTCAGAACAGGTGTATTCTGCACATCACACCATAACAACCCTTACTCTCTATAGCATCATGTACATGGAATATTACCTTCAAGCACATATTGTCAATCTGTGTGACTGCATCTGTAAAGATAGTATGTGGTAGGTCCAAATTATCCTCCTGTCTGTTGTTACAACCCTTTTCTCAAAGTGGGCCCCCTTCTATAATATGATCTTTTGCAATATACTGTAGTAAGAACAGGTCAAACACTATATGTTCTCAGACTATGGTGACATTTATTCAGCATAGGCAGGGAAACATATTCTACCATTTAATTTGTATTAATTTAATCAAGATAAATGTGGTAGTTCATTTATTATTTTTTGCTCCTCCAAAAAATAATGGACCCAATATGGTCACCTTTGCTCCATTTACCTAGTACATTTCTTCAAGATACCGTGCTATATAGAAATGTGGTCTATGTCTAGCAGGTTGAAAGAATGATGGGGACAGTAAGTTAATAATTCATTGTGAATTACCCTCTGTCAATCCCAACATAATGACTACTCACACCAGAGACCAGCCTTTGGGGAAATGCAGTGGTACTGGCAATACAGTCTGGCCTTTATCATTTTTGTCAACTGACACAAAGAATGTCCCTCCCACTCATTCATATGAAGTAAGGCTTTAGTGCCACAGTGATGTGTGTCTTTTGTGTGTAGAATACCTGCTTCTGGATGTTACTTGTTATGTCTCATCTTCCTTATAGCCAGTTTCCAAATGCATTTTCCATCTTATATCACAGTAATACTGGGCTCACTTGCATACATGACTTAGTAATTATAGCAGACAACAGATCATGGAAAGTGTTGACAATCGACATGTACCCTATGTTTTCCCCATACAGCATACTTTGATCATATTTCCCCTTCACCAACTCTTCCCAGATCCTCCCCACCTCCCTACCCATCCAGCTTCATAATCTCTTTATTGCTTTTTCTCTTTAAAAAAAAAACAGAAACAAGAAAATAAAACAAACTGAAAACAAAAATCAATAAGCCAAAAAAAACCAAAACAAACAAACAAACAAAAATAAAATGAACCAAAACAAAAAACCACGTAGTCCATTTTGTGTTGGTCAACTACTCTTGGGCATGAGGTCTGCCCTGAAGTGTGGTTGACATACTCAGTGACTCTCCATTGGAGAAAACTGATTTTTCCTTTCCCAACAGGTATCAATTGCAAATAGCTTCTTTCTTGGGGTGTAACTTTATATATCTCCTTGCCCTCCTCAGTGCTGCATTTTGTCTGGTTTGAACTTGCTCAGATCTTATGTGGCTGTCAGAGACTCTGTGAGGTCATATATGCATCAACCCTGTTGTGTGTGGAAGATGCTGATTCCTTGGAGTTATCTACCACCTCTGGCTTTTTTTTACTTCTCCTGCAGAGATCTCTGAACCTTGAGGGGAGATATAATAAAGACATCCCATTTAGGCTGGGTACTCCAAAATCTCTCGCTCTCTTTGTGGAGCAGATCCAATCAGGGTGTGGTTGGTTACCCCGGTGACAATCATGCCACAATATTGCACCAATAAGACATCTTGTCATTCTCTTCTCCTGCCTCATGTGTCTTTCTGAGCCTGTAGTATATTTGCTACAGTGGCAATATTCAATTTTCATTACATTATGAATAAAATTCTTCAAGATGTGAACAGTGTTAGTTTCTTGCATGTTCAGACATCCAGTTTTCTGGAGGTATTTAGTGTCTCTGAGTATTAGTTTGACTGGGATGGAAAGGAATGCATTCACCAATCTACAGGCAATGCTATTGTCCTATGGCAAAGATAATATGTCTGGGATACTGGCTAAAGGTGATTGGTCCTATCACTTACTCAAATCCCCAGTAGTCTACTGATCTCCTCCAGCATCCAACTGCCTTTGATAAAAGACAAGTTGGAATCAAATGGGGGAGGTAGGCTCAACATCAGCATGACTCCATGTGTGCTACGTGGTGGGACACACACTTGAGCAATGCTTAA
The DNA here is from genome assembly GCF_049852395.1 of Peromyscus maniculatus bairdii. Classification (NCBI taxonomy): domain Eukaryota; kingdom Metazoa; phylum Chordata; class Mammalia; order Rodentia; family Cricetidae; genus Peromyscus; species Peromyscus maniculatus. The sequence continues at coordinate 28,503,201 of NC_134867.1, forward strand.
GGTGTGACTCTTCCTGTTCATTTATGATTGAGAATGACTATACCATGGTAGATTAAGTTTCCAAGTCATACAGCAGCACTACAGTGATTAACATCTTATGATCTTGTGCTTGGTGTAGTCATATAATAATATCTGAAGTAAATAGTGACCGAAAATCAAAAATAAACTTGCTTTATATGACACAATGAAACATAAAAAGTATACAGACCATTGGGGTAATATGCAATGTTGTGGTACCTCTGCCCCTTGTGTAATATTCAAATCACATTTATTTACTCAAAGATGCAATGATTAACAGTAGCTATGTATTAAAAAATTGGGAAAGAGCGGTCTAGGATAAGACATAAAAGTCTAAACATAACAAAGAAGGGATTCTCTGCTAATGCATTAAATACAGTTGCAAATCTTTTTCCTGTGCAGAAGGCAATGGACAATGCAGCAACTGAACAGAGCATTGGTGGCCTAGAGACTATTCTAATGCAGGTCATAGGATCTTCACTGCCTTAGATGCTTTGGTTTGACTTCTGCCTAATTGCTTCCCATCTCTGCAGGGGATAGTAACTCGGGAAGCTCTCCAGGAATGTGGCCTTTTAGATGCCAATGAGTTTGTAGAGGTGTAGCAGAAACTCCTTCACTCCACTCCTCACCCCGTGCCACATATTAACACGATGACCCTCTATTTCCATCCTGTTCTGTGAAGTATCATCATTCTTTCAAGTGGTTTGGTGGCTGTCTTCACTAGATTAAATTCAGTCATATGTGTGCAGTGATGTAATGCATTATGTATGATCTCCCCAGTAGTCTTTGAGTCTTGAATCCTCTTTCAGTTTCTATTGCAATGCTATGCCCATCAAATCTCACTGAGCACTCCGTCCAATTTCATGCTCTGTTATTTGTGGATTGAATGGGATTGTGTATATCATTTGCCACATTTGGCTTCAATTCCTTTGTCTGGAAAATAAAATACAATAAGCGACAAAGGTATTGAATCATTGATCCTTAAGTTCCCTTATGGGCTTAGCCATTTTTAATTAAATTATCATTGCTAATAAAGGGAAATTTTATATTTATATTTTATATATCTGTTCAAATCTTATATGCACAGATAGGGTTATTCATGGCATGGCCTTTTAAAGACTTCATCAGCAAACATTACTAAGGAGATGGAAAATATAAAGCCCATCTAAATGACTTTACAGTCATAGAATGACCAACACTGAGAAAAAGTTATCCGTCTCTTTTAATAACCAAACAAAACATCCTAATTGTCATGCTAGAAACCCCATCCAATGACTGAGGGAACTGGATGAAGAGATCCACAGTCAGGCCCCAGGTGGAGCTCCAGGAGTCCAATTGGTGAGAAAGAGGAGGGTTTGTATGAGCAAGAAATGTTGAGACCAAGGTTGGAAAAAGCACAGGGACAAATAGCCAAACGAATGGAAACACATGAACTATGAACCAATAGCTGAGGAGCCCCCAACTGGATCAGGCCCTCCGGATAAATAAGACAGTTGATTAGCTTGATCTGCTTGGGAGGCATCCAGACAGTGGGACCGGGTCCTGTCCTCAGTGCATGAACTGGCAGTTTGGAACCTGGGGCTTATACAGGGACACTTAGCTCAGCCTGGGAGGAGGGGACTGGACCTGCCTGGACTGAATCTACCAGGCTGAACTCAATCCTCAGGGGAATCTTTGCCCTGGAGGAGATGGGAATGGGAGGTGGGCTGGGGGTAAGGCGGGGGTGGGGGTGGGGTGGGAGGGGGAGAGCAAGGGAATCCCTGGCTGATATGTAAAATTAAATTTAATAAATAAATTAAAAAAAAAGAAAACCATCAAAAAATGCCTTCCCTATATTTGGAAGGTGATTTTGACTACTTGTTGTATATCTATCCTCTACAATCTATACTTAGAGTTTAACTGGTTAACAATGAGTCACTAATGCCTCTCATATTATGGCAAATTAATTTAAGCTCTCTATTTGCCTATAGCTTTGGTCATACTTACAGAGCATAGAGCCAGGAAATAATAAAGTCAATGAATAGGAAGCTACATATTTCTGAGATATTTAAAGGTATCATTAAAATTTCTACTCACTGTCTTGGATTACAGAAACACTGAGTATTCAAAGCAAGAACAGGTTTCTTAGGCACACAGTCTTAACTATGGGTTAATTTTTAAAGCAAATACTTATGAATTTTTCAAATATACTGTAACCAGAAATAGTGGTAAGAATTTAAAACAACAATCTCAGTCCTTACCTACTCTGATGACATGCAAAAAAGAAAAGAGAGACAGTTGATCTCAAAAACATTTGATAATGTTTATACCTAAACTAGAGTTTCGATAAACCATGAAATCATTAGAAATCATTAATTAAGTAGCATCCTAAGTAAGTGAAAATAGTAACATAGTATGCTCCACCATATTCAAAGGCAACTACAGAAGCAGTTAAATAATTCTTAGTAAATAATTTCACACTTAGGTTAGGCCCACTTAAAATTTCATAGATTCAGACAAGAGATGTAGCATTAATATAAAGCACAGTGGAGTATTTTAATGGTGACTTATTTCAAACAACACCTCTCTCTGAGGTGTATTTTCAATATTTTAATACAGTATAATTCAAAATGTCTTCAATGCTTTTGTGCTTTATATTGTCACATTTTGGGAAAGAACTACATGAGATATATATTATCTGAGCAAGAATCAGCAAGCAACCTTCGAGGTGAATAAGGGGCACCAGTGGGAGCCCAGAATGCCTTTCAATTATCACTGGCCAACATTTTATAAGTAACAACGATTGAGAAGCAAGTGCCATTCTAAACATGCCCCCAAATAGAAACATGAGAAAACCATATATTCAAAAGTAACTAGGTCATCTTTCAACTTAGAGGATGTTCACAAATTAATGCAAAAGAAGACTGAGTATTGTGGGGCTAGGATAATTTCATCTATATTTAGATACTGTGTACACCTCTAAATTTCAAGAAAATTTTACAGGTATGTTACATATATACTCAAGGTTAAGTGTCAAATTTCCACTGTGTAAATATTTAGGAGTTCCACTGGGGATGTTCAATATAATACAAGAAGTGCTAACAAAGTCATTAGAGTTTAGAATACTTATGTAAGCAAATGCTCAAGTGTAGACCGTATCAAGACATACTAATTAGATTTGAACTATAAATTGTCCATGAGGACAAGACTTGCCCTATAGTGGTTTCATTTTGGTTAAAATGTTTTACTTGATTTGTTTGATTTTTTAAGCCAGTATAGTCAATGACTGAAGTAATTAAAATTGAGTAAATTTGATTTTAAATGAATGCAATCAGTAAATGATACTCTCCAGACTGAATCTTTAGCTTGCAATGCTAATTTTGGATTTTCTGACTGTAACTGAAGAGAAGATTTGTATCTTTGAAAGGGAAGAAACAAAGATATTTCCAACTATCCATTGCAAAGTTGTTGTAGAATACTATTTAAAGGTGTGTTAATTTTGTTCATATTGCATTTGTTTAACTCTGTGAAACTATGTTACTGTGCCTGTCTAAAACACCTGCTGATCTAATAAAGAGATTAATGACAACAGTGAGGCAGGAGAGAAAAATAGGCAGGGCTGGCAGGCAGAGAGGATAAATAGGAGAGGAAAAAAAGAAGGAGCCAGAGAAAGAAGAGGACTACAGAGGCCAGCCACTCAGCTACACAGCAAGCCATGAAGTAAGAGTGAGATTTACAGAAGCAAGAGAATGGGAAAAGCCCAGAGGCAAAAAGTGGATGGGATAAGGTTAAGGAAAGCTGACAAGAAACAAGCCAAGCTAAGGCTAAACATTTATAATTAAGAATAAGCCTCTGTGTGTGACTTATTTGGGAACTGGGTGGCAGGCTCCAAAAAAAGAGCTTAAAAAAAAAAAAACAACACATAGTTTTATTATTTTCTTCTTTTAATATTTATCCTCATATCACATCTCTCAAATTATAATAGATTTCCTAGTACACTCAGCCAGACAGTTGGAAGACTACAAGTATTAATATTATAAATTACGGACCTAGTTTTCTTTTTATTTTATTCTACTACAAGATGTGGAACATCTTGGATGAATATATATAGTGTGTGTGCATTCATGATTGTGTGTGTTTATGTTTTCTTTTTTTATTTTCTCATTGTTAAAGTATGAAACTTCTAGTTTTCTTGTTTGTTGTTTGTTTGTTTTAATGACCAGGAAGACAGAACTTTATTCTTGATTAAGAGAGTGTTCTCAGAAGGGCAAACACACACACAGAGGCAAGAATGCACTTGGTTTTTATTCTAACTCAGGTGGTAAGTATGTCTTTTCCCCATTGGCTTGGGTCCAACCTCTTCATCTTATTGTATTGGCTAGTCTCAAAAGAACTGACACACTGGAAATCAAGGCGGAAGGGGAGAGGGGTCACTGTTCCAAGGGGAAAGAAACACTACACCAGGCCATCTCATTCCTGGAATACAGCAGGAAGCCTTTACACAAGAAAAAGGTTTGCCACATGGAAGGATTAAAACATGGTATAAATGCCTAACTAGGAGGGAGAGATGAAAAGATTAGAATTTCTTGACCTAAGTGTGTTTTATAATATTTGATAGAAAAGACCTCATATTCAATATTTCTCATAAACTCACCCCCCTTGTTTTTTAACATTCTTTTCTTCAAACTCATTAAGATGTTGGTTCACTTTTTTCTGTCCTACCTTGGAGTAAGAAACTGAAATAGCAAGGGAAATAGCTGTTCAGTACGTTTTGACAAAATAATCCTTAGCCAGGCTCCTAGTATAAAAATTAATCATTCCACCAATTTCCTTAACATGATTTACGGGGATCCCACCTTTCTAGGGTTGGTCCCTTGGGTATATCCCTCCAGGGGGCCTATCTAAAACCCCAGATGTAGAAAGGAAGGCAGTCCTTGACTGGTGCTTAGAAAGGCATGTTTAAATGTCCAAATCAAAGTCTATTATAATTGTCCTTTATGTTCATTTGAAAGTTGATTTCTTCAGTGTACATGTAAGTATAAATACTTGATAGCCAAGACTTTACAATTAAATGTATTATTTTGAACATTAGTAATCTATAAAACATTGCCACCTAACAAATCAATTTATGAATGATGTAATTTCAACTCTCAGTTTTGTAATAACAATGAGATCTGATCATCTGATCCAAATAAAGTTTTTTTCTCTCAACTAACAGTTTGTTATGTTTGTATTTCACCATTTCCTTACCTCCTCATAGTTTAAAGAAAGCATAGGTGATTCAAATTGCTTATAGTTTATAAATCTGTTAGCCGTGAAGAAAAGTCAGAGTCAGTGATGGTGCAAAAATAGTATTTAACCCAGCTATGATGTTATGTAAAAATAAAAATATCACTTGATTACATCAGTGAAATGAGAAATGGGGAAAAATCAGCCAAAATAATGGAACTTTTCAGCCCAGGCACAGTTTTCTGTAAAATAATTTTATCATGATTATTCTAGGTTCCTCCACACAAAAACACTTATCTATATTCATTGAAAGAAAGGCCAGCTATATTATTTGTAGGGCCCTAGTGGATTCATATTTACTTTCCATTTTATTTTGGGGCCATTGATTTTTGTTCCCTCCTAACATCATACCACAAAAGATGCTTGCAATGCAACATTATCATATAATGAATTTGCTGCTTGTCTTTAAAACTCATGAAGAAAAATAATTATATTCCCCCAAAAAGAACTATATATTTCATGTAGATGTATAAACTCGGTGATTCATGAATAGAAGCTACATTTCTCGAACTTCAGACGGGTCGTCAGATCCTATCTGGAGTTCTGCTTGATTTTCATATTTCCCCTTTTCACAGATAGTCCGGTCAGCAGTGCTCACGGAATAAAAAATGGAAACACACTTAGGTATGGTTTAAGAAAGCATACGTTATTAGAGGTGTGGAAGTAAGTACAAGTTGCAGACAATATCATCACAAAGAATCTAATATTTCTTCTAACACATTAATGAGTATCATAAGATGTGCATTTTCACAGATAACCCAAACCTGTACTCAGCAAGTGAATCTTGTCAGTAGAATAATGATAGTTCTATAGTGCTACTCAACACTGAGATAGTAATTGGCAATGATGGATTTGTTAATATGAATTTCTACCTGTCATGGATATGGTAAAGTAAATTAACTATATGAGCTCTTGAAATCTTTTTAGTGTTTTATTTTACACATTTTCGAGAATTTATCTCATGCATACTGTATTTGTATCATGTATATTTCTCCCTCCTCCCCGCCAACTGCTCCTGCTCCCATATACCAGCACTCCTTCTCAAATTCCTCTTAAATTATTATTTTATAACACACACACACACACACACACACACACACACACACACACACACACACTGCTCAGTTCATTTAGTCTTGCTCTTATGCTCATGTGTTTATTGCTGACTTTGCGATTGGATAACCTGACAGAGTTCTTGTCCCTGGAGAAGTCATATTCTCCCTTTTTCAGAAGCCATTAATTGCCTGTAGTTCTTCATCTAGGTATGAGGCATAGCAAGAGTTTTCTTCAATATGTGTTAACCTGTCAAGTGGCATTGGCATTATGCGGGTCTTGTTTAGATGACCATAGGGTTGACATTTCATGGGTGCATCGTCCCTGTCACATATAGAAGACATTATCTTGCAGGAAATGTCCTATCCAGTGGTTCTTACAATCGTGCTTTTCCCTTTTCCAAAATCTTCATTGAGCCTTAGGTGTAAGGGTTGAGTTACAGATGAATCAATTTGGGTTGAGCACCACAATCTGTTGTAAGTATGTTTTGACCAACTGGGACTTTCTGTAATAGTCTCTGTAGTCTTCAAAAGAAACATTTTTATGAGGAGGTAAGAGGTACACTTGTCTTTGAGTGAGCAGATGAGATTTTAGAATGCAGTTAGAAATTGTATTCAGTAGTAGTTACTTCATGGAGTCCATGGTTACACAAGATACAGTTAGTTAGCTAGGTCTACAGTAGCAAACATGAGTTTCCTCCCATTGAGAGAACCCTCATTCAATTAGACAGCTCTTGGTAACCCCAAGATATTAAGTATTACTATTGGAACATTGGGAATATCTTTCTGGTCTGGTCATTGATTATTTCATAGGCTTTATAGCCTTGTAGTGCTATTGATTGCTTTTTTTCCCTTGGCAACTTGCACATTACCCTCAGAGGCTTCCAGGTCAGTTTTGACTCAGTTCTTCTAAGTTATGTGTAAAAAAATATGTAGTGTGTTCAGCAACAGCATGTCATCGTTAACTAAAAAAAGCAAGGGCCATGTCATGGAGGAACTTAGGAACACAATGAAAATACCAAATCTTCAAATTATAGGCATACAGAGATAATGGTGAAGAATCATAGGTCAATTGTATCATCCAGATCTTCAACAGATCCTAAAAGAAAACTTCCCCCAGTTGAAGAAGGTGTATCGATACAAATCTAAGAAATAACTGAATACCACAAAGATATAACCAGAAAAGAAACTCCCTACAGCATATAATAACTAAGCAATAAATATACAAAGACGGGGCATTGAAAGCTAAAAAAGAAAAATTACAGGTCACATATAAAGGAAAACCTATTAGAACAATAATTTATTTTTAAAAGAAACAATAATTTATTTTTAAAAATCAGAGGAGCCTGGGGCAGTTTACTCCAAGTTATAAAAGACCTTGGATGCCAACTAAGACTACTGAACCCACCAAAACAATTTGTCATAGTTGAAAGAGAACAAATAATTCCATGATGTGGACAGGCTAGAAGAATCTGTAGTCATCAAACCAGCCTTGCAATGGATGGAACTAGAACCAGTTCTTTGAACCAACAAGAGGACTGAACATAGAAAAAGACTATAGAAATAAAGAAAATGAAGCTACAATTATTACAGTGAAAAAAAAGACTAAGAACCCACACAGAAAAAATAACAATAATCAATGTATACCTTTAAAAATATTAATGCCTTTAACTCCCCAGTGAAATGACACAGGTTAACTGAATGAGTCAAGTTTAAAAAAAAAATTATCGTTTATTGCCTAAAGGAAATTCATATAATGTTTACATATAGACACCACTTTTGAAGTAAAAGAATGGAAAAAATTAGTCAAAGCAAATAGGACCAGAAAACAGGCAGGTGTTACTATCCAAATGTCTGACAAAACAGACCTCAAACAAACATTATCTACTCAAGAAAATAATTAACCAAAGACATTACAGTGCTAAACATACATATATCAAATCCTCTTGCACACAATTTAATAAAAATCATACTACTGCACTTCAATATCTGGGTTAATCCAGCTCAGTAATAGTTTTTTTTTAAATAGAAAGTGCATGCTGAATTGCTATTTTTTACAACCCTTTGTTTATTGATTAGGTAACTGTATTGAAAAGTGACATAAGCCTGCACATGTATACAAAAAAAGTACAGGCAATAAAGTCCATATTAACAGTCTACTGTTAATATAAATATAAGCAAATATTTAGAATTTATAAACTCCAAACCTAAATCTAAAACCTTCTTACTGATAAGGATGAGAAGAAAAATAACCATACAGGGATCTGTGAAATGAAGACATGGAGTATGGGAATATCAATTTAGAATACCTCCACCAGATTTCTTATTTCTATGATAGAAATAGAGTACCACTCAAAGACGACTTATCCTTTAGAGTTTTATGTTTTGAAGTTCATGCCAGTAAGTCAATGCTAGGAATAAAAATTCAGAACACATTAGAATAAAAGTCCTTGTTAATCATATTAATGTTGATAATTTCATGCACTGTCACGAAACTAATAGTGTATATAAATGAGGACATAGTAATCAGAGATGAGGCACTAACCTCTCATAACTAGGATCATTCTACACCTAACCCTAGGTTTTTAACCATAATTTGTTCAGTGGCCTGGATTTTTTACCTGCTAGTCAGTCATTCTCTACAAGAATGAATATAAAGCACATAATTTATCGCAATTAAGCTTAATTGGTTCCAACTATGTTCAGTAGATGCCAAGATCTGAGACAAACAGAACAATAGTTCACATCTTGGCACCCAGAAGTCACAGTTTTGGGTCATTTCCTACAATGTGCTGTAATAGATGCTGTCTAGTCGCCATATTTATATTACTATCTAACAATACTATATAACAGTGCATCTTATTCATATAGATATAGATATATACACATATACATATATCAGCTTCTTCCCTCATCCTTCATTTGACATATGACCTCCTTCTTGTCTCTCAGTTGCCATACCTCCGCACTCAATCACAGACACAGGAATTTTTGAGGTTAATCAGAAGCCCACCACCAAGTGCCTCAGCTAAGCGGGCTAAGACTCCATCAGGCATCACAAACAATTTGCATCCATAAATGCCTTTCTAATTTGTGTGTGTGTGTGTGTGTGTGTGTGTGTGTGTGTGTGTGTGTGTGTGTTATCTGCAAGATAGTTTTGTATGATGAGGATAAAATGTGATGAAACACTTTACCAAAGTGTTTCTAAAGTGTCCTGAGGAGTCTGTAGTCTTCCTCCAGAGACCACTAAAAGAGGAAAGCAAATCCTTTTATGCTGGTAATGTTGAGAGCGCTTGGCAGAGCTGTTAGGAGCAACGCGACCTTTGTGTAAATGATGCTGAGACTGTATGTCATGTTAGCAATCACAATGTTGCTAGAGTGCTTGAAATCAAGGAAAACAATGAAACAAACCTTGGGATAAGTAGTAGGGGTTCCCTCAATCACAGGAAATAAGTCATTGGAAGTTACACATTGATTAATGGATCCAAGCCCATCATAGTTAAAGAAAATGTTGATTTTTCCTTTAGACTTATATAAGACAAAATACCGGTATTAAATGTATAAAAGTATATTCCCCAAAATAAATTTGGGTGTAGGATAAGTCTTCAAACAGCAAAAAGCCAGATCATTTTTATCCTATAAATAAGCTATTCAAGGGCTAGGACAAAGAATGTTCCAAGTTAAGTTCTATTAATTACTGGGATATGTGCTTTTCGTTGATTATATATTAAAGTACAATATAAAACTACAGTAAATATTTACCATAGATACTGATGACCATGTGTTGTGGAATATTACTTGAACGATGTAAAGAGGTATGTTACATTTGTTTATGTTGTGGAATATTACTTTATGTAAAGGTGGGTTTATGTTGCACTGGTTTAACTATGTAAAGATACGTTACATTTGTTTCATTTTGCCTGCCTAAGGCACCTGATTGGGCTAATAAAAAGCTGAAAAGCCAATATAATATCTAGGCAGCAGAGGGACAGGCAAGGCTGGTGGGCAGAGGGAATACATTAGGAGAAGGAATCTAGGCTCAAGAGCAAAGAGAAAGGTAGAAAGAGATGGAGACGCCAAGGCCAGTCAGGCAGGCAGCTGCCAGCCAGCCAGAAATGAGGAAGCAGGAAAGTAGGACATACAGAATGAAAGAAAGGTAAAAAGCCCCAAAGCAAAATGTAGATGAAGGGAAACAGGTTAAAATAAGTTATAAGAGCCAATGGGACAAGCATAATCTAAGGCCAAGCATTCATAGCTACACTAAGTCTCCAGGTCATGATTTGAAGGCTGCTGGTCTGACAAAGCATGTTACAATTGTAGAAGCCATTTTCATACAGCTTTCATTCTCAAAACAAGTTTATTTCACTGGAGCCATTATTTGGACTTAAATTACTTAACATCAGTCTAAGTGATATTATAAAGGATGAAGTAAATTAGCAAACAGTGTCTTACACATAAGATATTATTTCAAGTGCTAAGTTCTCATATAATTCTATAATGTGAAGATGTTAGTCTCCTTTTAGCTTATAAATGATAATTTTTAAATCATTTAGAGTAAATGAGTATTATGTGGGTAAACAAAAAAAAGGCCTGATTTTTATTGTGGCTTAAAAGATAAAACATATTGAGAGAAGCTAAAAACAATGAATATCTTTTAACAACTGCAAACCTTAAAAATGACAATAAAGTCTTCTTTTAAGTGATGCTCAGAATGGCAAAGATCTTACTTTAAGGATGTTTGCATAATTATTGAGTTATTGTTCTTGAGGTTTTCTTCCTATGGGATTTGTGAGACACGTAAGTAGACATGGAGAGGAGAGTGTTTTCCCGTGAATTGGAATGTGCGTGGGGAAAGTAGAATTTCATTATCATTTAATTTCTTTAATGGAATTGACTTGATCATTTAAAACAATTAGTGTTTTCTTTGGTTCTTAAGTATTACATTTAAGAATCTCTAGAAGGCTGGGAGATAGCGCAGTGAGGAGAAACCGTGAATGACCATCTTTGCAGTACCGTGTGTTGAAAGGAATCTTGACATTCTTAGTTCCTCCTCTGAAGGTTACTTGCTTGTGTTGTGAAACATGTACATCTGACATTCCTGTGGAAAATCATTAGAGAAAAAAATGAGAGTTTGATTTTTAATGAATATTAGTGTTCTTATTGTCTCAAAATAGTCCCTTTAAAGAAATAAATGGGTACACATGGGCAGGAACTTTCATTTCTGCTCCCAGAAAACTTGGTTAGAAAAGAGAACAGGGCTGGGCAGTGGTGGCACATGCCTTTAATCCAAGCACTTGGGAGGCAGAGCCAGGTGAATCTCTATGAGTTCGAGGCCAGCCTGGGCTACCAAGTGAGTTCCAGGAAAGGCGCAAAGCTACACAGAGAAACCATGTCTCGAAAAACCAAAAAAGAAAGAAAGAAAGAAAGAAAAAAGAAGAGAGAGAGAGAGAGAGAGAGAGAGAGAGAGAAAGAAAGAAAGAAAGAAAGAAAGAAAGAAAGAAAGAAAGAAAGAAAGAAAGAAAGAAAGAAAGAAAGAAAGAAAGAAAGAACAGGAACTGGACACAGTGGTGCATCCTTTACCCACAGCACCCCAGAGGCAAAGACAGGCAGATTCCTGTGATTGACAGCCAGTTCAGTCTACAAAGTCAGTTCCAGGCCAGCCTTGGCTGCATCATGAGACCTTTTCCCCAAAGGAAAAAGAAAAGGCAGGGGGGAGATAAAAATAAAAAGAATAAGGTGAGACAAAATTCCCAAAGCGGAACTGATGCGGGAGCACAGGAAACAAGCTGTTTTAGTTCAAAATGATCCTGAGCACTTAGCAAAAGCAAACAAGTGGAAAATGAATTGTTTATGCCTCAGCAATGCTTTGACAATGGTAAACTGTTTGCCAAGGAAAAACATCTGGAAGGTACCTGTGATGATATTAAACGAGGATGCTTTTGTTGTTCGTGTGTGTGTGTTTAGAAAGTATTCATATTTCTTCATTACAAAATCAGTGTTTGCTATAAAAAAAAAAAGCAAGGAACATATAAGAGAAAGGGAAATAAGTCTTGCTAACTCAAATCCTCCAACTTAAAGGCATGTTAGAGTGTATACGTGGACATTTGCATATCCTACATAAATATATGCATAAACATATAATAAATATGTAATGTAGCAGATGTCCATTGAGCAGGATTAGCCCCAGGCCCAACATCTTCTGAGCTTACCTGAAAATCTGAAAGTAGAAGTGGAGATCTGTCTCCTGCAGCGCAGTCAGTAGAGACTCCCCACGGCAGTCACTGTGAGGTTGTACGGTGGGGTACAGCTTCATAAGAGGTGACTGGAGACAGCATAAAAAGCAGCATGCACCATTGTTTTAAGTAATACACATACACAGACACACACAGAGAGAAAGAGAGACAGACAGACAGAGAAATACATGAGCAAACCTATCCCTAAATAGCTGTGTACAAACAATCTATTTATAATCCCACAGGTTGAGCCACCAGGATACATGTTTGAAGCCAACTTGGGCTGCTAAAGAGACTCTATTTCAGAACAAAATAAAATAAAAGTGGAAATTCCTTTAAAAATATGCCTTATATCTACTTCTTCTGGCTTGTTTCCCTGAACAAAATTATGGTAAAGTTAATATCATTAGTAAGTATAGATAAACTTGTTTCTGTCACCACACACACACACACAAATTCGTAGTGTCCTTTATTTTTTTGCTTTTATCTTTCTGGATTTTTGTTAGTGGAAATAACTTCCCAAAGAAAAAGTAATTTTTTATTTTACGTTTTTACTCTTTACCAATTCAGTCCTCTATAAGTGCAAAATCTAGTCCCAACATAGGATTTGAATATCATGAAGTATATACACGTTAATTATGTGATGTATAAACACTGCCGTTTTTATATATTTTCTAACACTGGAGTTTATCAAAACTTTGATATAGACAGGAAAGATGGCTCATCAGATAAAAGCACTAGCTCTGCAAGCCTGATGGCCTGAGGTTGAAACTAAGACCCTGCAGACCAAAGAGATAACAAGTTTCCCCCAAAGCTGCCTTCTGATCAGCTCATGTGCTCAAATCCAATCTCTCTTCTCTCTGTCTGTCTCACTGTGTCTGTGTCTCTGTCTGTCTGTCTGCCTCTGCCTCTCTCTCTTTCTCTCTCTCTCTCTCTCTCTCTCTCTCTCTCTCTCTCTCTCTCTCTCTCTCTCTCTCTCACACACACACACACACACACACACACACACAAATAAAACAAAAATTTTAGTTTAGTTGACCTAAAAACCTATCACAGTTTTCCTTCAAAATCCACATAACCTTTGAATATAATTATTGACAATTTGTTTGCTTACAGCTTTTAGCCTATCTGTATGCTGTGTTTGTTTTACTTATTTGTAGAATAATTTTCTACATTAAATATATGACTTTAGGTTTGGTGAGATGGATCACTTGCTTAACACCAAGCCTAAAAACCTGAAATTGATCCTTGGGATCCACATAGTAGAAGTGACTGCCATAAGTTGTTCTCTGACAATGCACATAATACACATTGTAATGTATGCACTCACATATATATGTAAATGTAGTAAATGAATAAATACAAAAAAAATTTAAATTAGAAGATGACCTTTGATTATCCCATCAACATTTTCTTTTAGAATGCTTCTCATCTATTTTATACATTTGTGGTCCAATAATAAATTCTGTCACTTTTTATTTTAATGAAACATTTGCTACAATTTCATGATTCATGTATGTTATGTTTAGTAACATACTATCCACTTAAATGCTAGAATTCAATTAAAATTCTCTCATTTTTTTCTAGTTTAGTTACTTTTGGCTGTTATTGTGTTGGCTGCTTTTATATAAACAACGCAAACTAGAGTCATTTTGGGAAAGGGAACCTCAAATGTGAAATTGACCCACCACATTGTCCTGTGGGTAAGCCTGTGATACATTTTCTTGATTGGTGATTGAAGTGGAAGAGCCTAGCTCACTGTGGGGGATGCCACTCCTAGGCTTCTGGTCTTGGGTTCTGTAAGAAAGCAGACTGAACAAACCATGAAAAACAAGCCAGTAAACAGCACTATTCCATGGCTTCTGCATCAGTTCCTGCCTCCATGTGTCTGCTCTGTTTGAATTTTTGCTGACTTCTTTCAGTGATGGATGAGGAAATGAACCCTTTCCTCCCCAAATTGTTTATGGTCATATTGTTTTATCACAGCAATAGAAACTCTTAGAAAAACAGTTACCATGATGTTTGGTGATATATAGAATTAAATAGAACTTTACTTGGTTTTATGTTTAAAACATTTAGAACAAAGTCCAGACCACTGGAAGTTCACAGTGTATTCATTGTAATGTATGGTAGTTATCTGGTAGACTAGGTTAATTTCCCAATACTTATGATATGCATGCAGAGCATGCTGCCTCTGTAGGAAGGATGGCTGCATAGTAGAATGTGTAGTAACTAAAAATAGGTAATGGTTTTCTAGATCATTCTCAGCCAGTGGTTAGTTAATTTGTAGCTTTGATAATATAGCTTGAAATTTCCGACATTTGTTTCTTTGCTGAAAAGCTGAGAATCAATCTCTCTGTCATTTCTGAATTTGTCTTCTAAGAATCACTGCCTGTAAAATGTTTGTGTGAGAAAATAAAATGACATTTGTTATAAAAACGTTGCATTAAAGAATGCTAAACAAATGCTATGAGTGGGAAGTCTGTTTCCTTTCTACCCTAAGCCTTCTCAAAGCTATTACCATTGCATATGTTATAAATCCATGTGTTATAAACTATTTCCTGAATATACCTAGTTATATGGTTTTGCACTTGAAATAATCTCACAAAAAATTACCATATCTTATCTTAAGGACTATAACTTGTAAAAGACCTAATTAGATATCTCCAAGTCATTTTTCTCCTCGAATGTTTTAGAAACATCAGAAATCTGAGTTTGAGTCATGTTATGCTGTGTAGATCATGACTAAACAGGGCTAGGAAGCATTGTCAATAATCATAAGTGTTTTTTACAATGCACCCTATACTTATGTATATTCCATTTCCATCACTGTTTCTACCCTATAAGCCTTGCAAAGTGATTATGACCCAGTGATTTCTGTTATAGGCGCTAGTACCTATGTAGAATGTGCAGAACACAATTGCTTTTTAGTTATACTATAAAGTCTACTTTAAAGAATTAATTATCCACTAATATATTCATTAAATTACAAAAAAATTAATATTCCAAGATGCTAAAGGCATCAAGCTTGTTCCCTTTTAGAAAATGGTCTGTTTTACAATTAAAAGGTGTTTATCTTTTGTCTTATTATGGCTTCTAAATTGGGACACAAGTTCTTTCCATCTCATGTTTCCTTAAACAGATCCTGTTTTCAGAACTCTGTATTTAGTATGACTTATGCAGATTCATTATGTGCTTTTCTGTAGATGTTGATTGCATAAGGAAAGTGTGTAATTTGTGGAAATGTTATAAAGTCATTACAAAAAGCAAATACGCCTTGTGATCAAGGTACCACTCTATAAAACAATTTTGAGATGCTATTAGTTTAAGAAAGACTAAAAAATGACCAAGGCAAATCTAAATAAATTATTATAGCAGATTTGACATAGTTTTTAAACTCCAAAAGAATATGTAAACTATGTCAAAAGTGAGACATACACCATGATTTTGAACATTGCCAAGGAAAGCTAAAGGGAAGTATTGTATAAAGAAAATAGAATGAGCACTGGGTGCCACTTTGCCTCTGCTATGTGTCTGTGCACCATTCTTTGAAAACAAAATATCACCGTGAGAGAATACTGCTTCCTGTGCAGAGTCATACCTGTATGGTCCTAATAAGTCTCATTATTCATGGGGCTTAAGTTTTGGTTACATTCAAAATATCTTATGCACAAAGGAAAATATAGAACAAAAATAAATGCAATCTAGTATTCTCATGGCATTTAAAGAACACTATAGGTGTGTTGAGGTGACCTATTTGAGGAATGCATCTCGGTGTAGCAATATATTCTATTAAACTGGACATTTTCATGGGACCCAGTCATCCCATTCTCAAAGCTGAAGAACAACCTTGACCCTCACAGCTCCCTCTAGGAGAATGTTTGGACCACAAGGGTAGCCTAGAATAAGCCAGTGTAGGAATGAAGGCCACAAGATTCAGTGTTTCATCATAAAGTGTCAACTGTTATAGGGACAGAGTTTTTTCTTTCATAGGCCCTGGTGATACTGACTCAGAGTTCAGGACTGGCCAGTAGACAAGTTATCTCTTAGCTTAACAATTTATACTGAATTTTGGGTACCTTTCTATGTTTTTTTTTAATTTTTATTTTATTCTTAATTAAAGTAAAATCATATCTCTCTCACTCCAACCTCTCCTTTCTTTGTCTAGCCTTCCTGGCACATCATATACCATCAAAGTTATGGCCTCTTTATCTTTAACTTACACACACACACACACACACACACACACACACACACACACACACATTTATTAATATATTATTTAATTCATTTAATGTTACTTGGATGTATCATCATCTAGGGCTGATAACTTGCTATTAAATAACCAGTTAGGGGGTACATTCCTGGGGAAGAATAATTCTATCTTTCTCTGTAGTTGGTAATTTCCTGTAGCTCTTGATCTAAAGGTGGGACCCTGTGAGAGTCCCCCCATCCGTGTTGGCATGTCAACTGGTGTTGTCATTGTTTAAGTCTTGTTTAGGCAGCCATGTTGAGATTTCATGGGTATGGCTTCCCTATAATATCTAGAAGGCACAATCTCAGAAGACTTCCTGATCTTGTGGATCTTACATTTCTAACCCTCTTCTTCAAGGTGCTCTGAACCTTAGATGTAGGGTTTGTATCTCAGATGTGTTAGCTGGGGCTAGACGGTCCACGATCAGCTGTTCCCTGCATTTTAGCCATTTGTGACTTTCTGTAATGGTCTATATCTGCTGCAAAAGGAAGGTTCTTTGATGAGGAGAGTAGGGTATACTGACCTGTGTGTATAAGAACAAGTGCCTCAAATATTGTTAGAAATCATGTTGGTTTAAGAAAGTGGAAGAAGCAGGTTCTCCTCTAAAATCCATGAATTCATTAGCCATAATTAGTTTGTTAGGTTTCTGATACCAGAAATGATTTTCCTCCCATTGAGCTGGCCTTAATTCTAATTAGATGGTTGTCAGTTACCTCAAAGATATAAGTGCCACTATCGCACCTTTACCGATATCTTGCCTTGCCAGTCATTATTGTGGATTTTATGTGTCACCGCTGGGTAGGATTATTGAAGACTTTTCTCCCATCACAGCTTACATTACCTTCATTCCAGTACTATGAAAGCTAGCCCACAGGAAGTAGGTGTTCAGGTCTTCAGCAATATGGACTTACCTCCTATATCTGTGAGATGACAAAGGACAACAGTAGGCTACGTTGTATGAGGAGTTGGTCCCTTGTGCTCCTCTGACCTGTAACTCAAAAGAGGCTTTTCCATGTCTGGCACTGGGGGTATTTGTTAGGTAGTCTATGGCTCCAAAACATATATAATGTGTATAAATTACTATTGTTTTTTCTAAATACTTTAGGAAGATAGCTGTGAACATTGCCATTCCCCCAACTGAAATAAAGAGAGAATGACTGTCTCAAAATGAATAAAAGGATGAATCAACCTGGACCTGGGGGAACTGATCAGGTGGTGTGTTTCTGTGTCTGCAGTTTCAATGGTCTGGACTAACGCCACAAAAAAATAAAAAGTTAAAACAAAATGAATACCTGGCTCCTCAGCTTGCATATGTCCTAAACAAGGGCAATTGATACATTTAAAATGACGTGCCTTAGACATGTACATTAAAATGTGACATGGTATCAAAAGACTATGAGACAGGAAACCTTTCACATACTACCTGGAAAATTTTGTGGATAAGTGTCATGTTAAAATCTTGTGCTGTCATGATTAGAAGTTGAGTAGTGATCAGAAGTGACAGCTGAAAGGGTATAAGAAAAATCCTGACAGCTTAGTGATGATCTTGCTATCTGTATTCTGAATCATTTTACTTACAACAGGTATTGCTCCTTAAATTTGCCTTATGATCTATGTTTGCATTAGTGTGAGAAGATCGGAGTTGAATATTCTGTTCCTTGACATGTATTTATAACCTGGTGTTAATATTGCCTCATCAACTTCCCTTTGACTGATACAATGGCTTTCAGCTCCTTGGTGTAGGTAATTTTGCTAATGCGTGTCTTGTACAATTAGTGTTTAGCTGGATTTTCTTTGATCACTGCTTTGAGGAATCTTCCTTGTTCGTGTGACAGCTTTAATGTGTTTGTCATCGCGGCTCATGTACCAGTGGGTGTAAGGCAGGACCATGAGTGCTGATGCACTGTCCTTCTTCCTTATTTCCTGCCTTACCTTATAATAGACTTGTGACTATCTTAATCATCTATTTTCCTAGATTAGAAATTTCACTGTTTCTCTGATAATGCCTACTTATTTCCGTTAATCAATAAGTTTAATCATTTAAGTGCTCACAATGGCTATGTTTGTCGTATCCTTTAATTCTTTTTTTTAAGAAATTTTTTATTCATTTTACATACTGATCACAGATGCCCCTCTTCCTTCCTCCCACCTCTCCAGCCTTTCCCTACCCACCCACCCACTATTCTCCCCTACAAGAAGGTAAGGCCTCCCATGTGTAGTGGGCAGAGCCTGGTGCATTCAGTAGAGGCAGGTCCAAGCCCGTCCTTCTGCCTCAAGGCTGTGCAAGGTGTGGTACATATCCTTTAATTCTGACTTCAGTTTTCTTCCAACTAAAGTACATTCTGTATAAGTTTCTTAATTGAATCTTATATATTATTTAATATGTATATTATAAAATATAATATATATTACACTATTTATACCATCTGCTTATTTTTGTTTCTGTATTCTTTTATTTTTCAAAAAATGCTTAAATTAGTATTTGTACATGATTAATAAATTATATCTGTAAATTCAACCTCATCTTAGAATTAAAATAATAAAGCAACAATTTCATCATCAAAACCCTTGAGATGCTTGGAAACTCCATTTTGACAGTTAACAGTAGGTCGGTAGTCAGCATACCCATGGAAGGCAGGCCTGTTTCACTAAAGCTTTGTACCAGTAATTATAGAAAAAGAAAGATAAATAGTACTTTTCATATGACATCCATAGATGTATAAATAATAGTAAAAGCCAAATTAAAAGCAAAATCACAGAGATTAGCATATTCAAAGAAAAAATCCCAAAGAATGCATGAACATTTAATTGCTGTGAACGTGCACAGATGTTCCATTGGCTTTATGTATTATTTCTCTTTGTTTATGTTTCTTATTAGCCTCAATCTTTTCATTTATTCATTTTGAATAATTTCTATTTCTTTCTTTGTTTTGTTATGTTTAGTCTCTGTTAGGAGATTAAGAGTAAATAAAAATAAATAAATAAAAATACAGAGAAAAAAATCAAAGGAAATGAGTGAAGTTTTATCATTAAAAATGATGAAAACTAATAAGGTGGCTCAGTGGGGAAAGGTACTTGCTGCAAGACTGATTGATGTGATATGCGTTCAATACCCAGACCCACATGGAAAGGCACTTTTCTATAATTCAGTTCGCCTGACCGTAAGGACCTCAAAGTTATAATACTTACTATTTATTTAGCAGTCCTAGGGGATTGAACCCAGAGTACCAAGCATGCTTAGCAAGTGCTCTACCAATGGGCTACAGCCCAGCCTAGAACAAGCACGGAGCAGTCAGCTGGAACCTTACTATCACAGTCTATCTCACATCAAATTTGCAAACGGTTTCCCTGGAGCCTAAAGAAGAGAATTCCACTAACACCATTCTCAAGACACTTTTACATGTGCATTCTTTTATATTGGTGTTGAGAACTACATCAGGGGAAATATAGACTATGCATATTTCGATTTTCTGCAATCACAAAATACTCTGACATGTGACTGAAACACACTGAACAGGAGTTAAGGGAATCATAGGACGAAAAGCTTGAGCATTTACTCTTCAGCTCTGCAAACCGCTTCACACTGAACCTCAGATCCAAAAATGTGACAAAAATACAATGATTGAAGCCTGTCAGTAGAGAAAAGCTGCCAGTCCTTGACAAGAAAATTGAATCAAGTATCTATACTACATTAAGTCTGAACCAGTTACCATTTCAAAGAATTTGAATTTTGTAATAAATATGAGATGCAAATGAATAGGATAAAATAAATCAAAGCACATTTGTTTTCAACTTTTTACCTGCAACCCTAAGCTTAAATAATTACTCAGAGAAGCTAGGAAACAAGGACCCTAAGAAATATGGATCACCTTGGGAAGGGGAAACAGAGGAGATCTCCATGAGTAAACTGGGGATGGGGGGGCAAGAGAGGGGAGGAGAGGGAGGATGAGAACGTAAGAGAACAGGATGGTCTAGCTGGGGGAGGGACAGAGTGAGAGAGCAATGAAAGAAATATCTTGATAAAGGGAGACATTATAGGGTAAGGGAGAAACCTGGTGCTAGAGAAATTCCCAGGAATCTTCAAGGACAACCCCAATTAGACTACTAGCAATAGTGGAGAGGGTGTTTGGGCTTACCCTGGTAATCAGATTATTGAATACCCTAACTGTCATCATAGAGCCTTCCTCCATTTACTGATGGAAGCAGATGCAAAGATCCACAACCAAGCACCAGGCCAAGCTCTGGGAGCTCCGTCAAAGAGAGGGAAGAGGGATTATATGAGCAAGGGGGCTCAAGATCATAATGGGGAATCTATAGAGACAACTGAACGAAGCTCACAGAAACACACGAACTTTAGACTGACAGCTGTAGAACTTGCATGAGACAAGACTAGACCCTCTGCATACGGGAGACAGTTGTGTAGATAAGTCTGTTTGAGGTTCCCCCGGCAGTGTGATCAGGATTGATCCCTGCTGCATGAGCTGGCTTTCTGGAGCCCATTACCTATGGTTGGACACCTTGCTCACCCCTGACAAAGCAGGGAGGGACTTGGCCTTGCCTCAACTGAATGTACCAGTCTTTGCTGTCCCCCCATGGGAAGACTTACCCTTCTGGAGGACAGGATAAAGGGTGAGTGGGGGAGGGGAGGTGGAGGGGGATGGGAAAGGAGGAGGCGGGATGAGAAGGGTATCTGTAGTTGGTATGTATAATGAATAAAAAAATTTGAGAAAAAAGGAGAATAACTCATCATTGAGTAATAAAATAGCTCAACGAAGTATAATTTAAAAAAAGTGCTTTATTGCCATCATTACTTACCAATGTATGCTGCTACTTCTACCAGGGGTGTGAATACACATGGACACAGTTCTCCTGTTGCCAATGAAGCCTCCATTACTTTTGACTATCCTAATGTTTCAAAGACAGAAATGATTTACCTCCAACATCTAGCCCTAAGACACTACTCCCCCTTCATCATTTATAACCTACATCTCATTTCCCCAAATCTTTGTCTCCTTCTTTTTCCCTGGGTTTGTTGCGTATCACCCCACCTCTACACTTTGGCATGACACTCCTTCCAACTCATTCAAGAGAGGAAAGAGAATCTTCCTTAATGCTTAACTATCAACTCTTCTGCCCATAACTGACCCCCCTTTCCTAGACTCCCATAGCACCTCACTATAATTACATGCATACATATGTACATGCATATATACATTCATATATACATATATAGAGAGTTATTGTTAAATGTGTTGCTTAGGAATTTCTTTGTTCTTCTATTCTCATCTAAAGTATTATTGCTTTCCCCAGGATGATTAAACATTACAGTCAAGTTTATTATATTTTAGTCCTAATCATTTTCAATCAAAAATATGTAAAACAACTATGGTGAAGTTAGTCATGACCTGTAAAGAAAGTGTGGATGGGCTGGGGACACAACTCTGTGAGAGAAGACTTATTATTCAATGCACTGAGTCATCCCTAGGTAGGAAGAGAAGAAGGATGTTAAAGTGGGTATAGGAAACTATTGGAATGGCACTGTTGTTTAATAATTTCAAAGTCCTTAACAAATTAAATTCTCATGTTATTAATACATGTCTGGGAGGGTGTTAATTTGTTGCTGCCAATCTTTCACTTGAATGATAAAAATAGCCATAAGCTATAAGTTTATTTATTTCCAACCTAAAGTGTTATATAGGTGAGAATACCACAGATGACCTAGATTTATTATTTCTTTATTCCCACTGTGATCTATCTTCCAAATTTGTTAAATATATGATATAATATAGAAACAAACACACAGAGACAGATACATTATATATATATATAGGTAGATTAATAATAGATAGATAGATAGATAGATAGATAGATAGATAGATAGATAGATAGATAAGTAGATAGACCAATATGGTCATAGGTTTGAGGTTTTCATTGGTGGGTTTTATATAATGTCTTACACAGCTAGTCCACACTAATTTATAATTGGATTAAGAATCCCAATTCAAAGTAAAAAGCTTTGACTGGTGACCTCATCCTTATTCCATGATAAATGTATTTTACTTTCATTTCATAAAAGAGGGTCACTCATAGCTAACTGTAATATAGTAACTTTTTGTGATGCTCAGTGAGACCATGAGCCCTCCAGGTAAAAATGCGTTGAAAACAGAAGAGTCTAACATAAGATGTAGGCTACTTTTAGCGAGCAGTCACAGGGTGCTGGAAAAATAAGGGTTTTAGAAAAGCAATAATTTTCCATTGAGATGATATTGTTGAGTTGTTATAAAGGTCATCTGCCCTTGGCCTCATTTCAGCTTAATTGAAACAAGTTAATCTTTTTTTCTCTTGTTCTTTCAATTTGGAATGATACTGGGATCTCTGCTGTACTCCTCATCCATCATATCCTGTGACCTTGAAATAATTCTGCAGCTCTCCTTCTCAGGAGAGAGTCTGTAAATGAGAATTAAAATAGATCTTCTCAGTGGAAACCCACAGCAACATGTAACAAGACATGTAACAGAAGATCTGATCACAGCAGGCATTCGGTGATAATTCTTCAGTGACATATGGAGTCAAAAGAGATTCATTTTATCTCAGACAGGAAAAAAAAAGAAAAGAAAAGAAAAAGAATCAATGAAGTATGAAAATCTACAAATCAAATAAGAATTCCGTAAAAGCCTTTCATGGAAATCGACAATTTAAAATTGTGTCTCTATCAAGTCTCACAATCTTCATTTTCATGTCTGAAGCATTGGGAACGTTTGTTTTTGTTGTTGTTGTTTTGTTTTTTTTTTTTTTCATTTTTTGTTCTTGCATTTGTGTGTGTGTATGTGTGTTTCAATGTAGAAAATTTTTTCATTCATTTTACACACCAAAGATCCCCCTCTTCCTCCTCTTGCCGCCCCCCCAGCCACCTCCCAACCCCCCTCCCACCTCAACCCCACAAGAAGGCAAGACCTCCCATGGGGAGGCACATCCAGTAGAGGCAAGTCCAAGCCCTTCTCAAGGTTGCAAGAGGTGTCCCATCATAGGTAGGGGATTCTGATCCTACCACCAGCCCCTCACACACACACACCCCCCGGCAGATCAAGCTACACAACTGTCTCTCCATGCAAAGGGCCTAGACTCAGTCCCATACAGGCTCCACAGCCATTGATCTAACTTGCATGAGTTCCCTTTAGTTTGGTTTGGTCATCTCTGCAGGTTTTCCCATCATGATCCTGGTGCACTTGCTCATAGAATCCCTCTTCTTTCTTTGATTGGACTCCTGGAGCTTGGCCTGGTGTTTGGCTGTTAGAGAAGCTCTGTGATGACTGTTGAGGTATTCACCTGTCAGCTGAGGCACCCTCTGCACTATTTGTAGGAGTCCAGGCTGGGGTCATCCTTGGGGATTCCTGGCAACTTCCCTAGTACCGGGTTTCTCTCTGTTCCCATGATATATCCCTCTATCATGGTATCTCTCTTTTATTGCTTTTCTCCTCCATCCCTGGCAACTTCTGCTCCCTAAAAATACTCTTCCCAGAAGAAGAACATCGATATTAGAAAAGCTATGGATATTAATATGCCTCTCGTATTATAAAGAGAAAATTACAAATGCAAAGACATGTTTAAGTTTTCATGACATAAGTCTCTTTTTATTATAAGAAATGAAAATTTAGAGTGAGTAGGAGATGTAACTGCAGTAACAGAGAACACTCCATGTCTCAGAGTCAAGACTATTTCAGTGTTTCCAGTGAGGGAAAATCCCCTGACTTCACAACACCTGAAAATTTGATAAAATTGCAAGATATAACCCTTCTTTTGTATTTTTACTCTTTTTAACTTGTATGTGAACACATGCCACATACCAAGTAACATCCATACTTGTCTTCCATAATTACCCAGGAAAACAGTATTAGGAATAAGAGTGTGACAGAGGCATTTAAGACAAAAGAACATTTGATATGATCTGGGAGTATAGAGATTGCAGTCTATTCAAAGACCACTCTCCTTTATATTATAGATTATAATATTTTTAGTACTAATGTCACACAGGACCTTTATCTGAAAATGAAATATAATAATCTGCTAGAAATATATGTCCCCCCACATTTTATTTTCTAGGTTTTAAAGCCTATTGTATTAACATATTAATTATATATGGTATTATCATACCTAATTGAAACTTACAATGATCCTATACACCATTTTTTCTGCAGTACATTCTTGGTCAATGGAGCCTCCCCAGAGGATTTCCCATTTCCAAACTCAGTACTGCTGTCTATTTATAAAATGTTCCATGTATATTTACAAATTCATCCATTGTAAAATTGATATCTTTATAATAATAATGAAGACAACCAAATGCAAACATTGTTTATGAGTGATAATGTTGTGAAATATTATATACTAATAAGCCATTCAAATACTATACCTGTAAAGCATCATGTTTTATTAATTTAAAAATTATTTGCCGGGCGGTGGTGGTAGTGCATGCCTTTAATCCCAGCACTTGGGAGGCAAAGCCAGGCAGATCTCTGTGAGTTCGAGGCCAGCCTGGGTTACCAAGTGAGTTCCAGGAGAGGCACAAAGCTACACAGAGAAACCCTGTCTCGAAAAACCAAAAAAAAAAAATTATTTGCTTGATAATACTACCAGCAATTTAATTGATCCAAGTTCAGCTGAGTTAAACCAGAATAAGCCATGTTACAATTTCATTACTTATTGCCAGGTGACCTTAAGGAGGGAGGTCCTTTAATCTTTTTAAGCCTCAATTTCTTTATGCCTATGCTTGGTCTCACAGAATCTACTCATTATCAGGTTATTGTAACAATTAAATGAGGAATGTTTGGTTAAATGGAATTACAAGGTCCTAGCTACTCATAAAATTTCTTGTGTATTCAATATTAATTTGATAACTTCAAAAAATAACATGGCCATGTCTTATAAATCCAATGCATTATAGAATTTTTAATTAAAATTAAAGTTATAATGAGGTTCATTTCTCATCCCAAGTCATTAGAATCAAACAAATAAAATATAAAGATAGCAAAATGTTGATATCTTGATCTAGGAAATTCCCTCAAGAATAAACTATGATTTTTTTTAAAGCAAAGAGTAAATTTATGTTAACATTGTCTTCCACAATTTAGCAATATATATAAAATGATGAACAACTAATTTGGATATTCCAAGAGTTAATGGTAACTACTTCACACGATTTTTTTCCCTCAAGCCAAGCCTTTATTTGAAATAGAAAAGACTAAATATATTTAGTTTACACACACGAAGGATTCCTATGCTGATATATTGTGCAAATATCTAATGACAGACCAATAAATGTCAAGTGGCAAGTGATGAATGAGTGTCAGTTACAATTGGCAATTGGCTTAATACCCAGTTTACAATATTGAGACCCATATGTTACAGTATAACATAACTAAATATCACTGCAGAGTCTCATTTTAATCCATAAGTAAATGTCTCTAAATAGATGATGAAAGATGATGCAAAAGTATGAATGGCTTTTGTTAAATTTTTTAATGTAGACTATATCACACAGTTGTAGCTCAGTTAACATTCCTTGGTTTGTATTCACAGAAGACACGTATTTAGAATTTAGTTGAACTGACTTTGAAATGTGAAATGCAAACACAATAGCTCTGTGTACTATTGATATGCAACGTTTAATTCCACTTGATGCTGAAAAGGAGTAAGAAATGCATATCAGTGCATCTTATGTGGCCTAAATGACTATCAGAAAATGCACCTTGAGTCTTGACCTGGAGTACAATTGTACTGTAGCGAACAAGGATGCCAACATTTGCAGCAAACAATACCAGAAAACATAACGTCTTGGATGAAGATTGCTCAAACACAGTTCCTATGAGAGATAGTGAATGTTTTCTGTGGTAGATTTAAATGTGCTCTCATAAAGTACACATTTACCTGCCTAGAGTTTACATTTCAGCCCTTCGTGGTCATCCACATTACACAACTTCAGGGATCAACATTCTCAGAGACTGTAATCGTACTATTAAAAATCTAGTCGATCTTGTGAATCTCACTCTGGAGGGGCCCACTGCAGCATCCGGCTATTGTCTGGGGCACTATGAGTAACTTTTTTCTCAGCTATGTAAAATCTTTTTTTTTTTCATTTTAAAATATGGTTTTAATTGAAAAAGAGTTATATCACTTTTCCTCCTCTCCTTCTTCTCTCCATTCCCTCCCAGCTGTCCTCCCTCAAAGTCTTCCTGTATGTCTTCATTCTCAAATTGATAGTGTTTTTCTTTGATTATTATTGTTACATACATACACACATATATATGTATGTATGTGTTTGCATATACATATGTGTGTGTGAGTATGTGTGTGTGTTTGCATGTACGTGTGTGTGTGTGTGTGTGTGTGTGTGTGTGTGTTGCTGATTCCATTTACACTAGGTTTATATAGCTTCAAGGCTCACCACTCAGCACTGGACACCAATAAGGGGACTCATCCCTGGCAAAGGGTAATTCTTCTCCTAGGAGTCATTAGTTGTGTGTAGTTCTTTATCTGTGAGTGGGACCCCACAATACGTTTTTTGCCTTTCCACATTAGTATGCCCATTAAAGTTCCCATTGTCCAGTCTTGTTTATAGCTATTTCTAGAAGAGACTGTTTCACAGTAAACCTCCTGGTGCCTCTTCCACAATGTTGGCTAGTCACAGATGCAGAACCTGTGATGTAGCTGTAACCATTGTTGCTGGGCTCCGCACAACCCCTTGATCTCTACATTGTGTCGAGTTCTGGTTTTCTATAACAGTCTTCAACTGCTATAAAGAGAAGCTTTTTAAAAATGGGTGGTAACTACCCTTATCTGTGGGTATAAGGATAAGATTTAGAATGTAGTAAGGAATTGTGCTGGTCTGGCAAAGTGATGGTAGTAGATTTTCTTCTAAGATCCATGACATCTCTAGTCCCAGAAAGCTGACTAGGTTTCTAGTACCAGGCATGATTTTCCTCTTGTTAAGTGGTGTGTAAATCCAAATAGACAGCTGCTGGTTGCTACCAACATGTGCGTGCCATTTCTTGCCCCTTTATGCATATTTTGCCATGCTGATAATTTTTGTGGTTCATGGGAGTTGCAGTTCTACAGGACCATTTAATTGCTTCCATACCTTGGCGGCCTGCATAGTATTTGCTGGAACCATAGAAGCTAAGCCACAGGAAAGAGGCTCTTAGGTCAGATCCAGCTTGAATCAGAGGTCCTGTGTCCTCTGTGAACAGTGTCTTCACTGTCTTCAGCAACAGGGGCCCACCTTCAACTTTTGGGAGCTGACCAAGAAATCTAAAAGTAATCTAATCACGTGGAGTACTCTGACCAACCATTCCAGAGATTTCTCATGATTGGTACATGTTTGACTATGGCTCTTGTGGGGAACATTGTTATCCCTAGTGACTTAACTCTCTCTTCTCTCTCTCTCTCTCTCTCTCTCTCTCTCTCTCTCTCTCTCTCTCTCTCTCTCTCTCTGTATGTGTGTGTGTGTGTACATACACTTATATGTATCATGTATGAGATGATAAAATGTGGTACATATACACAATGGAATACTATTCAGTCGTAAAGAAAAAATTAAATTGGCAGGTTTATATAGACCTAGTAAAGATTAAATTGTGTGGGGTAACCCAGACTAAGACAAATGCTGCATAGTCCCTTTCATCTGTGGTTCCTGGATCCAAATCCTCAGATGTAAGTATACAATAGGAAGTCATCAGATAAACCAAGAAAGTATAAAGGGACCGTAGATGGGAGGTTGGGGATGGGAAATAGCAGGAAACAAGTGATAGGAAATGGGAAATGAAGTAGGAGGGACGATGCTGCAACTGGGAAGGAGGGAAGAAGCTCAATATAGAAGCAGAGGGAGGATCGTGGGACAAATAACACCAAGTATGTGATAAATCCTCAAGGACTCATTTTATATTTATCTAAAATTATACATAGTGCGTATAAGTCAAGGTACTCTTAACAGCTGATTGGATATTTACCTGTTGCTTAAAAACTGTTCCCTTAAGTGAATTCTTCCTTCCTTGCTTTCTCCCTTTCTTTCTTTGTTTTACTAGCCTGATAAAAGTTATAACATTGTAACTTTGGGCAATAACTCTTAGTGCAGAAAGATAAAGCAACATAAAACTGAACTGGCCTATGAAAAATAATTCTACTCAGCAGGCCTTTCTCTTTCCAGGGTGGCCAAGATACTCTTGGCAAAATGCACTTATTTATACACCATAGCCAAGATAATTTTTTGATCCTTTAATGAAAGAAAACAATTTATCTTTTTAAAAGAGTTCCAAACAATTATTAATCAAGTAATTTATTAATACATGTTTCTGGTCAGATTTTAGGGTGCTTTATTCCAAGACCAGATGGTAAGCTTTGCAATTGCTGCCAAAATATAAAGATGTAATATATGTACGCATGTGAATATATATGTATATTCACATATATATATATACATACATACATATATTTCAGTTCAAATATGTGGATATTCATGACCTGAAAAATAATCTCTGTGGTGCTAATCCAAACTGCATTTCCATTGTTGCCCAGGTAATCAACAAACATAACACAAGTCTATTAAACTTATTTTTGAGAGTTTTCTAATACTGTGTACTTACTCATAAATGTGCTTAAAATTGCACAGTATTTCATTTAAAAATAGAAAATTCATACATACTCCCAGCAGGAACATCCTTATATTTTGTCAGTTTTACAGGGACAATTTTTCACCATAAGTAGCCCAGAAATTCACAACATAAAATGAAATAAAGGCTTAAAAATGAAAGAGAGATGATACATACTCCCCTGCCCGAGGTATGGCCTCTGTCTACCCTAGCCTAGGATTGTATACAGATAAAAGTGTTCTGTTCTCTGCCATCTCTATGTATATTACTGATGACCATCAACCTTCTTGCAAAGCCCCAAAAGGATGTGCCCGTATTCCAGTTGGGAGTGGGCACCACACAATCGTTTGTTCTCTGAATTTTGATCAGTTATGGGGGGGAGGTGTCAAGATCTCTGTCTGTTGAAAAGAGATGTTTTTGTATGGTTGGTTTTTGTTTTTGTTTTTTTCTGAGGGCTGAGGTGTATACTAATCTGTGGGTACAAAGATAAATGTTTAGGATGTAGATAGGGATAATGTTGTCTTAGTAAAGTGACTGTTGTAGATTCTCCTCCAAGATTCCTGACCTTACTAGCCCCAGGGAGTTGGCAAGACATCCAGTATCGGGCATGATTTTCCTATTACTGAAAGGCCCTTTAATCAAATTAGGGAGGTATTGCTTATCACCAACATACGAACGCCACTATTGTACCTTTAGGGATATTGCACCTCCCTGGAGGAAATAAAATGGGGGAAATGATATGTTTCATTAATTTAAAAAAAAATAAAAATGTAATTAAATAAAAATAAGTTTATCCTCAAAAAAAAAATAAAAAGTCAGTACCTCCCTGGTGCCCACAAGAAGCCCCAGGAGCAGCACTTGAGCTGGTTAGAGAACTCAGGAGAATTTAGTACTACAAAGTGCAGCTGAAGTCCTGTACACAAACAAGTTAACTAGATAGGAATTTACAACTGGAGTTGGAGGAGGTTTCCAGTAAAAACAGCACATGCAAGCGTCCATTGATGGCAGGAAGTGTTCAGTCTGAAGAACTTAGAGCAGGTGACTGTCTAAAACCCAGCTTGCAATGCAGGCGGGCAGGAGGCAGGAGTGAGGAGACCTAGCTAGGCACACAGAATTTAAGCAGGTTGTTGAAATGACCATCTTTGTCTTTTGAAATGAAACAGGAGGGTGGTAGGGAGGGAGGATGCAGTGTGGCTTCCAATGGGGAGGGGGCAGTTGCAGGAGTCTAGACAAAAGAGGATGGAGGTGACCGTAGATGAGGCAGGTGCCATTAATTCCTTCCAGATGTTCTCATCATTATAATTGGGAGAGACAATTAGGTCAAATATGCTGAACACATGCAGAGAAACAGAATATCTTTTCCATGATTAGAGAACAGTCATGCAAGCAATTATTGTTTCTGTAATTATGGGAGTAGAAATATGGGAAGCCCCAAACCTAAAATACATTGAATGTGTTTGCATGCTAATGTTCTTTTATTTAAAACTGTTAGGATAATATTAGTGTAATAGGACAAGCCCAAGTCTGGGTGTGTGTGTGTGTGTGTGTGTGTGTGTGTGTGTGTGTGTGGTGTGTGTGTGTCCTTCAGTTGAGTTCTTTTGAACTCCCCTGTTATCCTCATAAATTTATAGTTTTCTTTTCTTTTATATTATATCTATTATTTAAAAGAGGTTGATAAACGAGAATGTATTAGTCAAACCTGGCTGCTAGTATAAGTTCTGGAATAATGCACTCTAATTCAACTATTCTGAAACTTTTTCATGATATTGTTACAGATTTCATTAGTAAATCTCTGGTATATCCAAATATAGACACAGTCCCACCATAATGTGTGTGTGTGTGTGTGTGTGTGTGTGTGTGTGTGTGTGTATTTCAATTTTATTACACAACTCTATGTCAGTACATCAGCTGCTTTATTAAAATATTTGGAAGCTGTTCATGCATTCCAGTGTGTTCTGAGTCTAAATGCTTTACTTTACTAAAAGAATAAATTAAAATGTTTCATTTAAGGGTGATAACAAAACTTTGACATGCTGTGTGGAGAGAATGCTTTCTTTACAAAATTTCTGAATTCTCAGAAGATACAGAAAAACTCAATGAGAACTTTTTCAATTATATAGATAAAATTTTGATGCAAAGGAAAATTCCTACATATGTTTTATATGTTTTGGTTTATTCTACCTTTCTACTTCTGTAAAATTTGTTTGAGATTTCAACATTAACACAGGGCAAGTAATTAAAATACAACATACTTTTACACCTGAGAAAATTTTATTGAACATGGATGGTTATTATTTGTCTGCTTTTCTTCTACCTCATGAATTTATATTAATGAGTAAATAGTTCTTCATTTATATTGTATCTGTTGGAATCATCAGTAGGTAATGACAAAGATACTCAAATTTCTCCTTATCACTTTTATGTACTTCAGCATCTCAGTGAACAGGAAATTAGATGGGAAAACTTGCCTACCCTAGAGCTGCCACATTTTATACAATTAAATTGTACTATGCAGAATTAACTAAAACTACACCAAAATACTTGCAAAATATGCTCGAAAATTCCTTAAGACCCCCCCAAAAGTCTTCCTAAAATAATGATTTACTGAGAACATAACTTGAATAAGATGCTGAGATGGTTTTCAAAATATTACAGTAAGGATGTATATTTCACTACTCAGGTACCACAGAGCAAAATGTAGATGCTTAAGAAGTGTTTGCATGATTATAACACAGTGCAAATAAAGTTAGAACCTCACCTGTAGAGAGGCTCTTGGTTTGTGGGGGTGTACTGTAGGAGCAGAGGCACACAGGGAGCATCTAATCAGAGTATGGGGAAGAACTCAGGAAGCCAAGATGTGAATAGTCTCTGGTAACCCTCAATGCAACGATCTCTCGATATCATGATCAGTTACACAGACTTGTATAAGATTACAAAGCAACCTCCAGGTTCCCAGTGATTAATGTAAGAGAGAACAGAGGTTCTGATGAGGGATTGAGACCAGGTTGTGGAGGACCTTTTACTACATTTTAAGGCCTAGAAATTTTTATGTATTACTTATTGTAGATTCTATACTTTTCAATTGATTGTAGAGGATATACACACAGTCTATGGATATATATATATATATATATATATATATATATATATATATATATATATATATATAAAGAGATTAGATGTTTCCTATTCAGATGCATGTGTAAAACTTATTATAAGGGAATTGCATGATACACTGGGGGAACTGGGCTCAAAAATCACTTGGTCCCTGTCTCTAGTTCCTGTTACAGCTTCTAGTTCTGCTCCAGCTAGAACACACTGGAGCATGTGTTCTAGAATGATAGGATCCAGATAGAAGGAAGAATCCATGAGTAAAATTCCCAGATAAATGTCATGGTTCTTATGTAGTGATTTGTCTTCCTGGGATGATGAAACCTAATGAACACTAACTCTGTTAACGACTGTTCAATGTGGGTTCCTCAGGTCATCTTTCCAGCACACAGCACTGAGGTTCCAGCATGCTCACTGGAATTCTAAAGAATCTTGAGGAGGAAAAAGGAGACAGGGTGAGACTGACAAGTAGCGTAATTTCTGTAGGTTCAGTAGATAAGAGTTTTTAAGACTAGAGGAGAAATAATGCAATGGTTTCCATTAAAACTTGAAAGGTGTTTCATTGTTTAAGAAGATACACATCTTGACGTTTTTTTTTATTTAAGAATGTAGGCCATTCACTATATCTCATTCACCTGTGTGACTATGAGATAAAACAAAAACTATCACATCGGAGTTGGATAGAATAAACCAACAGAAGGAAGAAAGCCCAAGAGAAGGTACAAACATCAGAGACCCACTCATTCTTACACTCGGGAATCCCATAAAATCACTAAACTGGAAGCCATAGTTTATAGGCAGAGGAGCTGATGTAGACCCATGCAAGCCCTGTGCATGCTGTCACAGGCTCTGTGGGTTCATATGAGTTTTGATCATCCTGTTTGGCTCTTACATTCTTTCTGCCTCCTCTTCTGTAGGGTTCTGTGATCCCTGATGGGCGGTCTTTGATGCAGACATCTCATTGAGAATGAGTGTTCCAAGTTCTTACTCTGCACATTGTATTAATTTCCATCTGCTGCAGTAGGAAGCATCTCTGATGATGGCTGAGCAAGGCACTGATCTACAAGTGTAGCAGGAGGGCACTAGGGGTCTTTTCTTGCTCTTTTCTTATTTCATATCAGTAATATTTGGTTTTAACCCCAGGTCCCTGGGCTATCTAGTCTCTGGTGCTTGGTCACCTAAGCAGCGTTGGGTATTAGTTCCATCATGTGAAGCGGACCTTAAGTCAAATCAAATATTGGTTGGTTACTATCACAAGTTTTGTGCCTCCATTGCACTCGCTTACCTTGCAGGCAGGACATCATTGTAAATCAAAGGGTTTGAGGCTGACTTGGTGCTTCCATTTTTCCTTTGGTAGCCTGCAGAGTACCTTACTGTATCAAATACGCTAGAACACAGGGGTGAAGAGTCTATGTACTCACCAGCTCTATGTCTCCATGTTCAATAAGTTGTGAGGGTGTTTTCTTCAGCAGTGGGGACTTGCTGTCAATTTGTGGAGAGCAACTTGTAGTCTTGGAGACAACGCAGGTTGTTTGGGAATTCCTATGTACGACTCCCATGGCCAGCAACTCAATTAGCTGTAACCCAATCCTGGTACTGGAAGTTTCATTTGGTGACAAGAGATAGCCAGTTGGGGCTCTGTCTCCCCATTATTTTTCAATTTCATTTAGATCTCCTTCATATATATAAGCTTCATTATATATATGAAAGAAGTAGATCTTTCATATATATAATGAAGCTTATATATATGAAAGCTTCTACTATATTAGATTTCTGTACTAAACCTCAAATGTCTCTTAATTTTAATCATCTCTTCCTATATTCCTTCTGTCATCCCCTTCTTCCCTCTGTCTTCCCCCATTTAGTCCTCCCATTTCAGGCCCCCTAACCCCATCCAACCATAACTATATATATTATTTTCCTTTTCTAATGAGATATATCACTACCCCTTAATCTTTTATTCTATACCTAACCATTGTGGTTCTGTGGACTATAGGTTGGCTATCATTAACTTAACAGATAATAGCCACATTATAAACAAACATATACCATATTCATCTTTCTGTATCTGGAAAACCTCAATGAGGATTTTTTTTATAGTTTCACCACTGCAAATTTCATGATGTCACGTTCTTTAAATGCTGAGTAAAACTCCATTGTGTAAATGCACCACACTTTCTTTATGCATTCTTCTGATGAGGGACATCAAGGTTGTTTCCAGTTTTGTGAATAGAGCAGCAATGAAGATGTTTGATCAAGCATCTCTATAGTAGAATGAAGGACCTTTGAGTTTATGCCCAAGAGTGGTACAGTTGGATCTTGAGTAGACCAATTCTCATCTTCCTGAGGAACCACCACACCAACTTCCTTGGTATCCGTATTGTATGAGTGTGCACTCCCACCAGCAATAGATGAGTGTTCCCCTTTCCCACATCCACACCAGCATGAGTTGTCACTTGTTTTATTGATTATAACCATTTGGACTGATGTAAGATGAAATCACAATGGAGTTTGATTTGCATTTATTTCCCTGATGGCTTAGGATGTTGAATACTTCTTTAAGTGTTTCTCAGCCATTTGATTTCCTCTATAGATAATACTCTGTTTAGATCTGTACCCCATTTTAGTTGGGTTATTTGTTTTATTGATACCTAGGTTTTTTTTAACTCTTTATATATTTTCAAAATTAGCCTTCTATCTGATGTACAATTGGCGAAAACCTTTTCCCATCCTGTGGCTGCCGCTTTGTTTGACTGATGGTGTCCATTGTCTTATAGAAGATCCTCAGTTTCAAGGGGTCCCATTTATTAGTTGTTGATCTTAGTGCCTGTACTAATGGTGTTCTGTTCAGAAAGTCTTTTCTGTGCCAATGAATTCAAGGCTGTTTCCCACCTTCTTTTCTATCAGGTTAAGTGTGTCTGGTTTTAAATAAATGCAGTAAACACTTTAAAGAGGCCAAAAGATTACAGACTAGCCTATAATGAATTTCTAGTATTTTTAAAACTTAGGTCAGTATAATATATTTTTAAAATTTTATTTTTCTTTATTAAGAAATTTTCTACTCATTCCTCATGCTATCCACAGATCCCCCCTCCTCCCAACTCCCAGCCTTCTTTCCAAAGCCACCCCACATCCCCACATCCCCCAAATTGAGGTCTCCCATGGGGAGTCAGCAGAGCTCAGCACACTGAGCCTAGGCAGGTCCAAGTCCCTTCCCACTGCACCAAGGCTGTGCAAGGTGTCACACCACAGGCACCGGATTCCCAGAAGCTGGAACAAGGACAGAGTTGGAGGACAGGGAGGTAGATATCATGATAGATGAGGACATCATGGGAATAGGAAGAGTCAGGGTGCTGGGAAGGCTCTCAGGAATCCACAAGGTTGACCCCACCTTGGTCTGCTGGCAGTGGTCCAGAGGGTGCCTGGACCAGTCTACTCTGGTGACCAGCCTAGCAAATAACCTAGCTATCATCATAGTATAATACTTTTTAATTTAACTTTCTCCAATAACTGTGCTTGGAATGTATCAGTATAACCATATTTGAGCACTGTAATGTATATTCTAGGTGTAACTACAAGATTTTCCACATCGCTGCAGGAATTGATCCAGGCTTCCTTTGACAAATGTGAACATAGATCAATAGGTAAAGTCTCAAGTCAAACATTCTGGATCTAACCCCAATGACTTATCTGAATTCTCAGGCAAAAAGGAGGGTGCAGCATAAGTGATCTGATGAGGCCAGAAAGCATTAATGAGAGGATACCTTGCAATTAACCATAATCCTTTTCTCCTCACCAGGCATTTGCCTCACATAGCTCCAATCCCTTCTAAAATGAGTCTAGCTGTTAACAACTTGGCGCTGATGCTACAGCACATTAGCACTTTCTGAAACATCGTAACACTCTTTCTAAAGCCAGGCAAGATGTTTAAGCTTGCGATTTTAATAAAAACTAAAGATAGAAATGAAAGAAGACTTGTGGATTTTCTTCCAGTGGAGTGGATGTCCATGCAGAGGAGATGCTCTTAAGACATTTAAACTGAACCTCAAGGTCTCTTGAATGATCAAGTAACAGAACAAGAAGGACTGGGGTTGTGACTGCCACTGTACTAAGAGCATCCACATATGCCTGGGCCTCCTTCACTGCACTGGGGCTCCTGGCAGGTGCTTTTCCTTTTCTGCATATTAATCATGACAGGTGGTGCTGGAGATAATTTTAACCAGATTATGGGGAGCCATAGTTCTGATTCAAAGGCTCTTTCACTGCTCTGCTTGAGGAGAGTCTGACTGAACACACTTTAAAATTCAGTTCTTTTCAAAAAAACATTTTAAGATTTTAGTGACAGAACTAGCTGGGTTTTTTTTAAATAAATAAATATTTGAAAAAGTTAAAGTGCTAGTTTTTAAAAGACTTCTCAGACATTTTTAGGAAGGAAGCTGTTTCTAATTCCTAACTAATAGCTTCTAAGTAGTGTGTGTGTGTGTGTGTGTGTGTGTGTGTGTGTGTGTGTGTGTGTGTGTGTGTGATTTACAGAGGAAAATATTTTTTTAATCCGGGCCTGCAATTCTCTTATAATTATCAAGGATAGAAAACATTTGTCATAAGTAAACAAGCTGGCCCTTATGTCTTAGAAGAAATACTGAGACCCTGTTTCTAAGCGGTGTTTAGACTAGACTATGCCCTGTTGGTCAATTTAAGTATTTCACTAACATTTTCAAGGCTTCCTACTTCTTAAGGTGGCTTAAATCAGTTAAATCTGTTCCCTTATCTGAATTTGGTTGTGTATGTATGTATGCACATACCCACTGCAAGAGAAAAGTATAATCTGATCTTGATTGGCATCAGAATAAAAAAAAACTGTATATAATCAAAATTCTCAAATACCAGGATTAGAAACCAATTAAATATAAAACATGTCAAGACTTCATTTTGACCAGACCAGAGCTTTCTTTTTATAAAACAAAACTACATGGATTGTGGTAACAAAGGAAATACACGTGAAGCTAGCACCAGGGTATGAGATTCACTTAACTATATTACATCTTGTTTACTGTATTCTAAACATCTTGCCCATGTGAACTGAACTCTCACATCAATGTTGTGAGGGAAGTACTCTTAGTATCCCTGTATACTTTCTTTACAATGGCATATGACGCCATGTCCCCGAGAGTCCAAGTCCCAAAGCTCTGTAGAGCAATGGAGGAACTTAAGTCTGGATTCTGTCCTACACTATCATTCAACAGCTTCAGAATTCCCTCCACATCCACTCCAACCAATTGACTTAATGTGTGCCACCCTTTAAACTGAAAATGATTTACAAGTGCTGAGCCTTAGACTTCCAACCATGAGTACATAATCCCAAAGAAGAAGGCAAGAGCTCCATAACTATGCATTAATTTCCCCCTCTGAGATATCCCCATAAAATGTATTTCTTATATAACTTTTCAAAGAGGCGACCGGTTTGATCTAATCCTCTATCAAAGTAAGGAGAATGAAAGAGGTATTATGAGCATTAGTTCAGTCCAAAATCTCTAAGAAGTTCAAAACACATGCTTAGCACTCCATAGGTCAATCTAATTTGCAGTGTGAACTGCCCTTATGGACCCACAGCAGGCTTCTAACTTGTGTCTAGGTGCTTATCCTGTGCCTAGATACTATGGTGGAGGGAAAATGGCCACCTGCTCCAGTCACTGAACTGCACAGGTTACTCATTTCTCTGCTTTTGAGGGCAATTTGCAATCCCTCAGCTCCCTGTTGTATTGCTCACCTGTGAGAACCTAGAGTCTTTACTGGGCTGTACATAATCTAACCTGGATCTACCTGCTTGCTGCTTCCCTAATTGTGCTCCCCTGCCAAAGCCCCCAAAGACTAATGTTTCTTGCCCTCTCTCACTTACTCATATTCACTCTTTTTCTGTCCTATTTCCTATGAAAATGTCATTTCCTCATGATTAAAACACGCAGAGAAACTGATTCTCCCTCCTTCTCTCTCTCTCTGTGTCTCTCTCTGTGTCTCTCTCTCTGTGTCTCTCTCTGTGTGTCTCTCTCTGTCTCTCTCTCTGTGTCTCTGTCTCTGTCTCTCTGTCTCTGTCTCTCTCTCTGTCTCTCTCTGTCTCTGTCTCTCTCTCTCTCTCTCTCACTCTCTCTCTCTCTCCATGACAATAAATATCCTTCACAAAGAACTTCAGTGCCTGGAACACAACCTCATCAGACTTTCAAGTTACTGTGGAATTCTCTACCCTTGGACAATGATCATAAAAGCCAAGAATGGGCTAAGGATGAAAGGAAATGGGAAAGTACTCGTCAAGGACCACCCCTTTCCTCCTATGAACACTAAATTCATGCTCAGCTAAGAATGGCTGCCCTTCTCTTCAAAGAACAAAGAGCCTTTTCTCTGAGGCCTGGCTTTTAGCAGTTACGTTGTGTGTGTCCTATATTAGCAGATAGAATGAAAGGGCTTTAAAAGATGTATCTTAGCCACATTGTCAGGTCAAATAGCAATGCAGTTTAAAACACTGTTCTGTTTCTCAGATAAAAATTAAATGGGGGACTCACCTTGAAGAAATTTTATTCTATAATGCTGTTCATAACTAAAAGGAACCAGGCATCTTCAAGAAATAACTGACTCTGTTGTGGTCCAGAACATACATGGAGAACCTGAAATATCTAGTAGCTCCCCAAAGTCAGAAAATGTTAAAACATGCACATTATGCTAGGGTTACTGAATGGAGGATATAGAAGCCCAAATTCCACAGCTAAAACAACTTGAATAACAAAGTAGACAGCATGCTATCCGGTATAACCCAAAGTCTACATAACTGAATACAAAAATACATGAAAGAGAGTATACAAAATTTCTGAGCAGTAGAATTTCAGTATATAGAACATGTTGCTCTCAATGAAATGAAGCACAGCTATCCATTCCTTAAGTCAGACCTGCCTATATTTCTTCAAGGAGTAGAGTATGGAAATCGAGTGTAGAATGGGAAATTCAGTCAGATGAGGGTTCATGTCAATAGGAATGAGTCCTGTTGGTAGCATGTGTTCTCGGTGTGATGTGACAACATTACTGCCTTTATCCCAAAATAAAAGAGCCAAGTATAATCATTAAGAAAACAAACAAGTACAAACTGGTATACACTTTACAAATGTCTGGCCAATACTGTGGAAAACTATGTAAAGCTCAAACGCAGGGAAGTCTGAGAAACTGTCACTCTACAGGGGCCTGTGGAGACTGACTACTAAATGTAATGTGGAATTCATATTTTCTGAAAGAGAAATAGACTGTCACATGAAAACTCAGGAAACCAGAGTAAAACTGTGGAATTTAAGCTATAACAGCATTTTCATATCGTTTCACCAACTATGACAAGCATACCGTACATTACCAAGATGTGAATACATGAGGACTTTCTATACTGAAATCAATTATACTTTATATTTTAAGAAAATCAAATCATGCCCCACCCCCAATCTATGGGGTGGAATGGCTCATGCAATCCTGTTGTTTCTGCAGAGCAGTGTATCTCACACACTGCCAGTGGTTGTAATCAAGATGTGGGAAATACTAAGAATGCAAAGGCTAAAATTTCAAGTTTGTTATTGAGTTATTTGTGGCACTGATCAATGTTTTGTTAGGAGTTTTAAAAGGAAATCTGGGAGAAACATGTTTTCTTAAATACTCATTTGTTCCTTTTTATTCTTGTGTGTTCAAAAATCAAAAGGAGAAAACAACTTGAAAACTTACAAAGCAATTGTAAACACTATTAATGTATTTTTAATTGAGACATATAAAAGATATTAGTGTGTGGTTTTCAAGGAAGAAAAACATAAAAAAGGGAGAGAGAAAGAAGTAGCAGATTGAATTCAGATAGAGGTACTAAAAGCCAATTAGAATATTTTTATGAACAGAAATAAGACAATAAAGAGAGAAACAAAAGTAGCCAAGAACAAGTCTTTCTCTCTTTAGATGGAACCATAGGTATCCAGTAGGAAGACACTAATGCATCCTGCATCAAACAGATTCAATGAATCTGGCAGCACATCTGAGCATCTAAGATTCTGGACTTTGTACATCTGTGTAATACATAGATATTGCTCATACCTACTAAATGCTGATCCAGTGTAAGCAGTTAATAAAGAGCCTGTTATGCCTTTATTTTTCTTTGTGTGGGGGGGGGATATTTATTCAGTATATCGTAAGGCATTTAATTCCAAAGATTAAAATATTTAGTGAGGTGATAACTGACAGCCACAATTCAAGAGTATTTAGCTGTGAAAAAGAGAAACAAAACAAAGTTCAATGCCAGCTCCTTCAGGCCAAGGCGTGTGAGTCCTCAAGGGCATTAGAGAAGGCCCACAATGACTGGAAGGAAAGTGGGGTGCAGACAGGCTCATATGCAGGCTCACATCTAAACTAAGTCTCTGCTTTTTCTTACTGATTGCTAGAATTTATGCTAATTTCTAACCCCAAATGTACACTTCTTTTACTTCCTAATGTTGATATTTCATGATTATCATCACTATCACTATTATTGCTCCCCTTATCTTTGTGCTCAGCATTAGCTTCACCAGAAGTGGGACTTTGAAGCCTTTATTCGTATTCATCTTGAAACTTTTCTTCTGTGCATTTCCATTCTCTTGCGATACTTTTGGCATGTTTCTGCTTATATGTTATCATGTTAATGGGTGTCTTGTTAGTTAGTTAGGGTTTCTATTGTTGTGAAGAGACACCGTGACCACGGCAACTCTTAAAAAGGAAAACATTTAATTGGATGGCTTACAGTTCAGAGGTTTAGTCGATTATTGTCATGACAGGACATAGTAACATGCAGGCAGACAAGGTGCTAGTGAAGGAGCTGAGAGTCCTACATCTTGATCTGCAGGCAACAGGAAGTGACCTGAACTAGGCATAGCTTGAGCATAGGAAAACCTCAAAGCCCAGTCCCACAGTGACACACTTTCTTCAACAAGACCATACCTACTTCAATGAGGCTATACCTCATAATAGTTCACCCCTATGAACTTTTGGGGGTGAATTACATTCAAAATACCACAATGGGAATCAGTAAAACTTGAAATTAATTCATAGAATTTGGAATTATTATCAGTAATAAATTTCAAAATTCAGTAACCAGAGGAACTCTAAAACAATGAAACTTAATAGTCCCGTGTAAACAGTCAACTTAGATAAGTTACATCTACACCTCAAATGAGCCTATTTACAACCAGAAAATGGGTATTTACAGATTTGTAAACTTTAACTAGGAGTTATGCCTGGTATGGAGAAGTCCACAAGTGTAGACTTAAGATTCTTAAATTTGAATAAAGGCTGTTCCTTCTTACACATGCACAAAGAAAGGAGAGGAAATAGACTAAGATCACCTTGTAATTCGGAAGACTAGTAGTGACTGGTTCCAGGCAAATTAGAGTGGCTGCTGTTTTCCCTATCATGGCCACTCCAAAGAAGAGGATTTATTAAGAATCACGATGAGACCTATAGAGAGGGCACTCACTCATCTTGCAAAGGAATGGATACAGGTTCACTGTGCCTGCCTATATCAGGAGCTTCACAATTGCCTGATCTCCAGTTCCAGGGGATAAACCCTCTTCTGGACTCCAAAGACACTTGTGCTCAAGTGCAAATACATACAGAGAGAGAGAGAGAGAGAGAGAGAGAGAGAGAGAGAGAGAGAGACAGAGAGAGAGAGACAGACAGAGAGAGACAGAGACAGAGAGAGACAGAGACAGAGAGAGAGGGAGGGAGAGACAGAGACAGAGACAGAGGGACAGAGACAGGGAGACAGAGAGAGAGAATAAATTCAATAAAAAGCATTATGCCAAGTACTCTGAGATAGGAAGAAGAAATTTTTTGTTTTCATCTTTGAACAGCATTACATGACCCTAGAAATAGTGCTGGGTCCCAGGTTATATGTTATTTTTACAGAGTCAGAGAAGAGTTGCCTATAAAGTATCTCTGCCAGCTCTGAAATTATTTTATTCTCTTCAAAGTAACCGCTTACTATGCGTCATTTTATATGTCTAGCTAGCAATAGTTAAGTCTCCATCTGCCATTGTTATAAAGAAAATTGCAATTCACTCTAATCTGTGACAACCTTATCACAATCGACCATTGTTCTTAATTATATTTTTCCAAATATATGGCATAGAGCTTTTTTTTATCAGTATCAGAATTTTGATTACAAGGTGTTTCTTATTTCAGATTTGATGACATATTTTAAAGGTTCTTTTTACCGAGATTTTATATTAAAGAAAGTCATAGCTGAATCCAAGTTTTGATGCAATTACTTTATCTCTAGGGGAAATTGTTTAGACACTCATTTAAACTAATAAATAAGGAACTTTTAAGATCTTTGGATGCCAAAATATGTTGGCCTTTTATTCACCTTCAATAGTGATCATATATTTCCAAAGAGGGAAAGAAAGGAAGACTATTTCTATCACCATGCTTTATGCCCTCTGCAAAGTCTCAGTTCAGAAGCAGGTATACTGTACTGGTGATGTTAAAATCATGGAGAGGAGGGTAGGAAAATCATGACTAGAACTTCATAGGGGTCACAATGAAGAGAAGACCTAATATGATAGAAAAAAATCTAAAAAATTTAAAAAGCAATTTTAAAATATCACACTTTTAAATCTTTAAATTTTCATCTGTGTTAAAAAAAAACAGAGTGCCAAGTCCCTTCCCAGGGCTAATTAAGCTGTCTGTGTTATAAAGTCTTAAAAATGAGACATAATGAGAATGCAGACTTTTAACTGTAGACATTCCTGCAAACACTGGGTTATTCCAACATTCCTTGTGAGTCTGATTGAAACTGA
The DNA here is from genome assembly GCF_049852395.1 of Peromyscus maniculatus bairdii. Taxonomy (NCBI): domain Eukaryota; kingdom Metazoa; phylum Chordata; class Mammalia; order Rodentia; family Cricetidae; genus Peromyscus; species Peromyscus maniculatus. Next base: position 28,546,617 of record NC_134867.1, read on the forward strand.
TTGTCATTGGTACTTACAAGAGTTTACAATAAATTATTTTTCTCTTGGCCCTGAAAACATTTGATCTCTAACTGTGCAATAAAATTTCTTTATAGTTCAATAAAGATACAATGTCTAAAACGTTCAGCTTCTTCTAATATATGCAGATGTTCTTTAAAACACATTCAGAGAAAAGAAGAGTCCACAAAAGTTATCTCTCCCACCTTCACATTGAGTGTGTGTGTGTGTGTGTGTGTGTGTGTGTGTGTGTGTGTGTGTGTGTGGTGTGGTGTGGATTACTTGTTCTTACAATGGATTGCCTGCAACAACTTTTCTCTTTAATTCTATACTTCAGTACAAACTAAGAGAAAGTATCAGTTGTCATCGCCATAACTAATTCCATTTTGTGTACATGCCCATGCACCATTGTATTTGTGATAAGACATCTCATGCTGTTAAAACGTGTATGTGGTCATTGATCACGTGGTTTCACATGTCAGTGCTTCATGTTCATGGTGTAGTTGTAGATACTTTGTTAATAACATTGGTGATTGGCCATACTCTTTAGCAAATGAAGTACAAAAATGTCAATCAAAACAACAAATCCTAAATAATAATTTCATTATAAAGTGCTTCTTTTCGAGTATAATTATTAAGTTTTGATTATTTTTTGCAACACCATTTCCATATATCCTAAACATGAGAGAATAAGAGGTAAATAAGATGTGTCTTACATTGTGTACCTGCATTATACATCCAGATAATGTGGAAACTGGCTCACAAAATAGGAAATGAAGATTATAAGTCAAATCAAATAGAAAAAAATAGTAGAAGTTTACAGATCTCATATTTCAGCTCTAAACTTATTTCATCACACACTTATGTTTTTAATTGAAATGTCAGTAAGCACTGAAACATTTTACATTTTAGTTATCTGGACAAAAGAATGGCTGGGTTTGTCTGTGTTTATCACTAGATAAAATAATATAGTAGAAAAATAAAGAGAATAAGTAAATATATATGAATATGAAGATAAATTGCAAATAAGAATGCAGATTACATGTGCAATTTGAAGTTTATAAAACCTACTTTAAAATCTTTGCAAGAGGAGAGCTGGAAACCACATGAGAATCCTGATTTTTTACACTTCAAGAAAACTGAAATTGTATATAGTAGCAAAAAGTTTATATGTGTCCATGTTAACACATATGTGATTTTATGAAATAGAATTGATGAGTTAATGTAAGTCAACTACAGTTAGGTAATAAACCATCTTCTTAGTATTTTATGACTAGAGGCCATGATCTTAAAGGTGGAACTAACCATAAAATTAATGTAGGTGTAATGGTATACACCCTCTGGAAACTGAGACCACAGAATTAGGAGTTGAAGACCAGCCTGAAATAAAGCCAAATATTTTTCAACAGTGAGTGGATAAATATTTACAGACAATTCCACAGCATTGACCCATGACATCGTCATTTAACACAGGCTTTTACAAGTTTAGGTTAGAGTCAACAGAGACTATGTGAACAAAGACTAGAGCCATTTGGTACAAGTTTACACACCAACGCCCTGAGCCACAGATCCCCTTTGCTTTTCTTCATTTAAAGAAAGGAACTGGTTTATGTGTGTTCTGAAATGATCAGGTCACAGTGAAATTCGAATGAAAATTACACAATGGAGTTATTCCTCAGAAAAATCACAAAATATTTTTTCTATACAAGCACCTAGATGTCTACAAAGCCAGCGAGTAGAAGCCTTGAGATCATGTATTGTATGAACTCTAATTGAATGGAGATCATTTACATTGGAAATAACTAACTTCCTTTTATCTCTGGTATTTTTCAATCTGTTTTACTAAGCCAATTTCAGTTCAACCACCACAGATTGCCTGAACTTATATTTCAAAGCAGACACCAAATGAAATCTTTTATCTTTTTTCCATTTATGAAGTACAATTGGGCCTGGACTTACTCAAGAACAAGTCAACCCCAAAAACATGGTACGTGTGTGACCGGTAAAACCCTTTAGTTTTTGAGTGATCCAGGATGACAAATTGAGTCCTAAATTATACCCTGCTATATCAGAAGGCCAGTTTGATTGGGGTTTTTATTGTAGTTATCTCCATCCCTCAGCCAGGATTTCTGGCTTCCAAGTTCTTTATGGAGGTAGAAGATAAACTACTAATATCTGTTCAAAACACCCTAGGTGATCATAAAGAAAATGATTTTGTCAAGAAACTTGGAACAAAAATCATTTTGTTAACTTTTACTAGTTATATAGACCTGGGAATTTAACTTCTGGTTTTATACTTAAGTTTTTTTTTTTTTATTTTTAAGAGTGTTAAGATTTGAAAGTAACAACTTTGCAACATAACTAAATAAATTCATGCATAAAGATGTATGCATATATGTGTATAAAACTCCTTCAAAGAAATCTTCAAAGATGAAAGATTACGTACATAAACACACATGTATATATAAATAAATGTACAAATATATGTTTGTGAAAACATAAAAATGAGTATATCCAAATGTGTAAATCTGTGAGTGCGCACATAACTATGTATACTGGAGAGAGTAAGATGTAGACTTTGACCTTGAACTTATGTCTTGAGCTATACATCAAACTTGGCTCCGCAGCCTTGAATTGCTGTCACTCTCTTTCTAGCTATTTCCTACATGCACTGATGCTTCTCAAAGAACAGTCTCAAAACAGTGAAGCATTCCTTGGGACTGTGGTAGAAAGGCAGTTGTCATGCTTCACCCCTGGCCTACTGAGTCAGTAGCCCTAGGTGAGGCTTGTTTTTCTTTGCTTAGCAAACCCTTCAAGGAATTTCTACATTTCTTAGACTTTGAGAACCAGCTCTTTACATCACATGTAACTGTCCATTACAGCAAGTCATAGTTATCAATCAAGTTAATTAACCATGAGATGAAAAGAGTTAAGGACATCATATTTATTTAAACTTAAAGATAGTCCAAATAAAAGTGTCTTATCATAAATATATAACATGGAAATTCTCCATGGCCTCGCTTATTTCATGTCTGTCATTGAATCCTATAGTTCCAACTCCTTACATTCACAGGTTCTGATGAGACACTGAACTTAAAATAATTTACTTAAGGATGTCCTATAAATGTGTGCTTAGTGTCAGTCTTATCCCAACTTCATGCTTAATCTACCATTTACCACTTTATCAAAATGGATATAATCTGCATGGTGTGATAGCAAAGTAGACAAAGGCAAATATTGTCAAGGCTGAAGACCTTATTTTATCCCCAGGACCCACATGAGGCAATGAGAGAACCAATTCCCACAAGTTGTCCTGTATAAGACATTGCACTCGGGCTCAGGCACGTGCATACACACACACACACACACACACACACACACACACACACACACACACACACACACACACACACACATATTCAGAGGTTAAGAGCACTTGCTGCTCTTGCAGAGGAATTGCATTTGTTTCCCAAAACCCACACAAAGCTTGCTTACAATGACCAGTATCTCCTGCTCCAAGGCCGTGACACGCTTATCTTGCTCCTTTGGACATCAGGCATACATAAGGTGCAACAGCAAGTAATATGGTGATTGCTCCACTCTTCTTCATGGAGTTAACAAATTTACTCAGCATTCTTTACTGAATTAATTTTTCCTTTCATATCCTTGGCTGTCTGTGAAACATATGATTTACTTCTGGGTTGCTTATTGTATTCCATTAGTCTATGGGTATACATGTATACCTGTAAGATACTATTGTGATTTTAATGATTTTGTACTATATTCTGACATTAGATGACTCTTTGGATGATGCTTTATATTTTGTTTCTACTAATTCTTGTTCTCCATAATGACTACTGTGGGAGCCCACAAAAGCTTCCTATTGAGATCTGAGTTTGCTTTATGCAGCAGGGCTGCATCAGGGGATGGCTTGACCACATGCATGGTCACCAGGTGCCTGGGATGGCCTGCACTTGGCTGTGCTGGTGGAAGGTCTTTTGTTCCACCCCTTGGCATTCTTTTAAAAGTCCTTTAGAATAGAGAGAAGGGGCTGGTGAGTTTTGACCCAGGCCCTCCCGAGGCTATCCTATGTTTCTAAATGTTTCTATCCTCTATGTTTCTATCTAAATCTCTTACCCCTCACTCCTCAAGAGTCCCTGGGGTAAATAAATGTGGGAGCTGGACTACCACAGACTACATCCAAGTACTACTTCCTAACTAGATTCTCCCCTCAGATGATCTCTTGCCTTATGATTCTATTTGCTTCTTTTTGTCTTCATCTACTCAAGTCTTACCTGTCCACAGTTGGACATCAATGTCAAGTACCTCGAGTCCCTTTTGGTAAACACTGGGCTGATCCAGACCTTCAATTTGACACCAGGCTTCTTCTTCTGACCTAGGCTCCACCAAGGTAAACAGATGGTTGGCATGAGGTCTCAGCAACTCACAGAAATATAGTTCCCAGAAAATTCAATGACTCCAAGTCAGAGAGATGTGAGTTTCCTTCATAGAGCTGGGTAAAATTTTGAAGCATACATGCTGTTTCTGATCCCCCCTTAGATAGAAAGGCTGACTATAAAAATCAATCAAATTCAACATTTAAATCACAGATTTCTGATGCCCAATACATAGAATATAAAAAATTACATCTATGGCTATTTGCACGACGTTTTAATATGTGGGTGTTTTCAGGATGAAAATATCTACCTCTTCAAAAAATTATTATTATTATTTACAGTCTAAGTATTACATCCCTTCTCCCAGCCTTTTGAAATGTATAAGAAGTCACCCTACTATCCAACATAACATCAGAATCTCTTGTTCCCTCCTACTCTCAATCTCTATAATATCAACCTTCTTAAATTCCACGTATGTGTGAAAGCAAATGGCAATTTTCCATGGCCTAGCTTATTTCAGTTGTTCCTTCCTGTATTTCTTCCCTTTCTTCCTTCTTATCTCCTCTCATCCCTCCACTTAATCCTCTCCTCCCACACGTATTGTATAAAATTCTATGATTTCTGTGGTTTTATTTTACTGTAAGTAGTAACCTTCCATTTAAAGGATTTGAGATCCTATCTTTTGGAGAACATGAAAAAGGAAGGAAATACTTATTTCCATAATCTGTCTTATTTCTCTAATGTCTCTGGCTTCATCTTGCTCTCCAATGACCACACTGGGAGGCTTCACTGAGTGTTCTTCATGCCAATCAATCACTTGTTTCACCTATAAACTAACATTATTGTTTTTCTTTTTGCTTAATATGCATTCCTTCAAAAAGCTTACTTTAGACAACTATGGTAACATAATTTAAGCTAAACATAAAGTAATTTATGAGCATTTGTTTATTTTTTTATTGTATGTATTTGTATGAGTGTCTACATACATGGATGTGTAGCATGTGCTTGGCCAGTGCCCAGAAAAGTATCAGATCCCATGGATCTGGACTTAAGGGAGTTGTAAGCACACTGATGTGGGTTTGGTTTTCAAGAGCAACAACAGTTCTTACCTGCTGAACATGCATGTGCAGCATGCCTCCCCCAACACACACACACACACACACACACACACACACACGCACACACGCACGCACGCACGCACAGGCTTGCAAACGTGAGTGCAATGCTTGTGTGTAGATGTCAGAGTCAGAGGACAACTTGTAGGAGTTTGTTCTCTCATTGCACCATGTGGGTCTTGGAGACCACATCAAATTATGAGGCTTGACAGTAAACACCTTCCCCTGCTGAGCCATCACACCAGCCCGCTGGATTATATCCATTTTGATAGGGTGGTAAACATTAGATTAAGTATGAAGTGTGGACAAGACTGACACTAAACACAAACTTATGGGAAATCCTCAATTAATTTTAAATGTCGTCTCTTATTGGAACCTGTGAATTTAAGGAGTTGATACTATAGAATTCAATGAGATAAATTATAAGTACAGTTTATCACAATTAGCTTGCACATTGTTGGCCTGTGTATCTAGAGATGTTTGAATTTCACACTTAGAGCCTTGAAATACCTTTGTATTGCTTCCTGGGGTTCTATCACACTAGGTCATTACTCAGGAAGCTGGTGTTTTTCTTATTTACCAAATACCTCTGGCACATAGGAAATAGACTTCAAATACAAAAATGTGTCATCAGACCTGTTAGAACATCATGGAAGATGAACCATGTGGTCCAAGAAGAGCTCAGTACATAACATTTCTGAACTATGAAAATATTCATAGTCCCTAAATTCCAGTCATTTAATTTACTATGAGCTCGAATATACCAATCTTCCCAGATGAGACTGCAATTGACAATCCAGGAGGAACATACATTGACCAGTTATAATGCTCATTTTCCAACATCCACATCAGTAATGGTTAGTAACAAAATATACCATTTTATAAAAGAGAAGTATTCTTCTAGGTGAAAAATCATTCTCTTCATATTTATGTGTTTCATATTTAGAAGCAAATCAAATGTTGCTCTTATGGAGTTTTGGAATAATAGGGAACTCAAAGAAAATGTGTTTCAAGAGCACTATCTCACAAAGAGTGTACTTGAACAAATCACAGAGGAAAGTCAGCTTTTGCCTCTCAATCTAGGACGCTATCTTCACATTAACTGTGCTTTCTTTATGCTTTGGCACTTCTCTTGTTATGTTACAGAAAATACAAAGTCAAATGATTTGGTATTTCTGTCCTCTTAGAATTACTCAGAAGGATGACTGTTTATATTCTTGATGGAATGACTATACCAGGAAATTCACTGGAAATTTCCTCACATACATCTACCACCGTGTGTGCTACATTGATTGTTACTTGAATTGAGTGAAAAGTATGACTAATGCACCATACAGCAAAGGCAATATGTCATGAGCTTCCCTGTATGAGTCATAGAGGCCACAACACTATATTTGCAATAATAATAAGACAAGGAATAATGACATCCTAAAATTTAACGAGGTAGTTTAATTTAAATGTACAGTGTTAGCTGTGTCAACCTACTGGCCATTGCAAGCAGCACATTTTTTTAACAACTTTGTGCAATGGGGCTGTAAATTACTATAATTAAATTAAGCCATAACCTTATCCAAGCAATATAAGGTATTTAGACTTTGTTTGTGTAATCATACCTGCTTAGGATGTAAACAATGGTGAAAAAAATCAAGTAACATAATCAACCGTGCTATTTGCAATTTTCCCAGACAAAAGTATTTATTGTCTACCCATTTTTCAGCTACATCCATCACAATTTCATTGGCCTAAGGAATTACCATTAAACACATCTTTAGCTGGTTTCCAAACTTGAAGGAAGTACACAGTGAGGATAACAGCTTGCACTCACTAAACATGGCTATATGCCTTTACATTGATTGCCAATCTCATTTAAAGATGATAGATCCAGGGGAATAGAGTGCTATCTTGATTTATTGGTGTAGCAAGGATTTTAAGATAGAAAACTGTGAATGCTGAAAGCAAAACAACAGAGCTGTTTTCTGCTGGTTATCCTATTATGATCTCCACTAACTGAGTGGTGGTGACTATTTTGTGTGGATTCTTCATTGGGTTTGTGTTTGTTTCCCGTCACCCAATTGTAGCAGTTGGAAAGAGGTGGGAAGTAGAAAAAGAAATGAGTCATTTGCTCTTCCTTCCCCCTCCATTTTGAAACATCTGAGAGTATACCTGATATATTTTAACCAATATTGTTTTCAGGCCTGACTTCCATTAGATACTGAAGTTCTTGGAAGTAGAAAATGTAATCATAAAACTATCCTAATTGCCTAGTATAATTACATGATATCAAAGAAGTGACCCATAAAAACTACTGAAAGAGTAAAAAATAAAAGAAAGAGGCTGCATTGTGTATTAGTGCTTTGGTTTTTGAACTCTCAGCTTTACCTGTGCACTTCTGAAATGCCTTCAATTTTCTTATTGGTATTAAAAGGGCAGGTGGTGAGCTGAACTGACGAAATCAGAATATTTATTGCTTCTTCAGCAATTGCTTTCAGTTTTAAGCAAATTCCAAATTCATAAAATTGTATCAAATTTAAACTGTTTTCCTGTTCCATCGCTGCTGTCTGTAAAGTTTCAAAGGTTTGATGATCTGGATGACCAAAACACTGAAGACATTCATAATGTTGTGGTATAGTTATGACTACGATACATATTGTTCTGTCCTCTTTCTCACTGAGTGATGCTAAGTTGATACAGGCTAGATCTGACATGACATGACTGTCATCATACTTCATCTTTTAACTATAAGTTGTAATACAGTCATATAAGAACTTGAATTTACACTTCCAATAGCAGGTAACTAAATGTATGTGCATAGGATTGTGAGGTGGTTGTTGTTGTTTTGATAATCTGTATATAATATATATACTGAGCCTATATAATAATCCTGTATATACTTACCTTAAGTCTATTTTATGCTGTCTTTGTTGCTTAGCCCAAGTTACACTTTGACCTTCTCCAGCAGAACTTCAAATGCACCTTTGCTGATCATAAAAAAAAAAAAAAGGAAGAAAAAAATCAGTGTTTGAGTCAGTCAAGTTCCATGGAGTATTCTAAACAAAACAAGCTGATCCTCTGTAGAATACAAATTAAGATGTCAGTGTCACTAATTAAAGGAAGCAAGGCCAAATGAATAATTTCTAAATGGAAACACTTCCACGTATCAAGGGGTTACAAATTCCCTCCAAAAATAGGAGCAAAGAGCACTGTGTATTTGTTGTTTTAACAGTCTTTGTTCGCTGCCCAAGCTTCCCTTGTTGCCATGTGAATAGTTGATGGTTTAAGAAGTGAAGGAAAAATACTGATCTTCAACACAAATAACCAATGGATAGAGAAGAGATATGTCTGTTTGGCCATGAATCTCCTCTGTGGTAAATATACCAAAGAGCAATACCACTAGCTCCACTCATACAAATGTAAATGAATCTTGATGCACTATTTATTTTTCTTGTCACTGGATATGTCAAACGGGAAGCTAATTAGTTTGAAGATCTCATTTAGAATATCGTCTCCTTTATCATCCCTGAGCATGGAAAATGACAGTGTTTAGTAAAAGAGAACATGGTTCAATGCCATTAGTAAAAACATAATTGTTCTTATATTTATTTTCCTGTAAATGAGGGCAAAGGGCTAGAGCCCATGGTTTGGGACTGCTGTATTATTCAAAAGAGGCAATGTTTTCTAAATCCTGAAGATCTTATCTAACATTGAGCTGAACCTCAAGGCAGGAAGATACTTTCCAGAAATATCTCATTTTTTTTTTAAAGGAAACAACTATTTTCTATCGTTTTCATTAGAGATATGTTGTTATGGTACATAATTTCTATGCTTAAAAAAAATGTTAGTTGCAATATTTGCATAACATTTCTTTCCTCAAATTAATCTTTAGAGATTATGCTGTATACCACGTATTAACACTGCTAAATATATTATCCAATCAGTTGTTAAAATATCTCACAGATTATATAGCTGTGTTCATTGTATACATAAAAAAAGGGCCGCATGCTAAGTGAGCACTGGATAAGGGATTCTAACACTTTCATGTGATTCTGGAACTTGAGCTGTTGGATAATATACTGGCGTAAGTCCTGGCATCTAGGGTTTGATCCTGATTGGGCTTTGAATTCAGTCATTGATTTCAATGCCTTTATTGAATGGTATGAGAAAGACACTGCCTTGTCCTGCCTTTGAGCTCAACCTTCCTTAAGAGCAATCTAAATTTATAAAGGTCCTTAAGCAGATGCAGAGATCCACATACAAGCACTGGGCCAAACCCCAGGACTTGAGTTGAAGAGAGGGAGAAGGGATTGTGCCAGTAAGGGGCTGGGAGAGTCAAGAACATTATGGGGAAACCCACAGACAGCTGACCTGAGCTAGTAGGAGCTCATGGACTCTGGACCAACAGCTAGGGAGCCTGCATGTGACCGACCTAGGCTCTCCACATGTGGGTGACAGTTGTGTGGCTTGGCCTGTTTGTGGGGCCCTTAGCAGTGGGATCAGGACCTATCCTTGGCACATGAGCTGGCCTTTGAAACCTATTTCCTATGCTGGGATGCCTTGCCCAGTCTTGTTGCAGGGGGAGGAGCTTGGTCCTCCCTCAATTTGATATGCCATGCTTTGTTGACTCCCAAGGGAGACCTGCTCCTTTCTAAATGGAGGGGAAGTGGATGGAGGAGGAGAATGGGAGGTGGGGAGAGGGAATAGGAAGAGAGGAGGAAGGAGAAACTGTGGTTGGTATGTAAAATAAATAAAAATATTTAATGAAAAAAAAGTTTTGATAGTAGTTTTTGTCTTGTATCTCCGGAGCTAGTCAGTAGCCTGAAGAAATAACTAGACCTGGGAGTGATTTGCATACCAGGTGTGATGTCACAGGCTTGTGATCACAACACTTCACTTCTGAGGCAGAGGCCAAAGAATCTGGAGCTAAAGGTCATTCTATATTACATACAAGTTTCAGGTGAACCTGCAGTAAAGGAGACCTTGTCTCAAAAAAATAAAATAAAATAAAATTGTGAACAACTTATACATAGCTGTAAAATACAAATGGACAACAATATTTTAAAATATCAAGAATTCTTAGATTTTATTCCTAAATTTAATTTGTAAATTACTAGCCAAAATGATACAATGTAATAGATAATGTACTCAATTTCATGATTAGCAACAAGATATGATGTTCAGAAAGAGTTGAATATTTATGTTATTGTATGCAGACAGCTTAGAATGTTACTTTAAAGAAAGAGTGAACTCGGCATAAGAATATGCTGATGTTTATCTGAGGATTTCCTTCTGAGACCAGAATAAATTTTCAGCAGAGCTTGAAGTCCATTGGAGCAAAGAGCCCTGAGGTCTGGGGACCATGGAAGCCAACAACAATGATGAATTTACAAAGAATGAGATTTACTTCGGTAGAGAGTGGAAAGATAGGAAAGCTTATTAGGTATTATTCTTACAGATAACCAGTTACATTTATGTATGTGTGTGTAACTATATTTTATTTCTAGATTACAACTAATTTCAATGCATGTATGTCATTAATTTTCATTAAGTATTGTGCAATAATAGGTATCTCTAAGAAAATGGATTTGAGTCCTTAGAGCAGAAGTTAGAGTTTTGAGGACCAAGGAGATGCATCCTAATCACTAACATGTTTGTTTATGATTTTTGGCTTGGTGCTCTGTTTTGTCACATAGATTTTAAGCATTAGTATATAGAGTTCATTGGTATTCATGATAAGTTGTCTCTCCAATCACAATCCATGGTAATAACTCATTTAAAACTTTGCAGTAGTTTAAAAGATATTATTTTAAACATATAAATATATGTTAAATGTAATTTGAAACTTTAACAAGATATATGGAAATGAAGACAAATGCTGAGGATGTTGTTTCTTGTCCATTCTTGAGACTCGGCTCCTATAATATCTTGAGAACAGAATACCACAACAGTCAGAGTATCATATACTGAAGACTGGCTGACCTCGACATGACTCTTGTCACAACCATGCCCAAGATGAATGAGCATAGGAAGGACACAAGCCTCTGTAAACCTATGTCTTCATCAACAAACTAGAATAAATACAGATTCACTAATAGGGTTGCTATGCTAAGTATATTAGGAAATAAATATAAAGGACTGATTTTAGGATATAGTTGGCATCCTCATTAAATATCATCTAGTACCATTAATGATAAAATTTCAGGAAGAATGGAATGCAACAAACATTATTTGATTACAGCAAGACTTTATTAATGTATAATGAGCTGAGTTAGAAATATGTAAAACATATTTAGTCTAGATGTAGTGCTTAGAACATACCAAACATACGTTTCAGATGAGTAAATATTAGTGAGTTTGACAACCTTAACCTACAGAAATGTCTGACAGTTATCTCAGCTTTATAAGAAGGACAATAATGAAAAATACATTTTTAGCATTATTATTATGAGTGGGGTATTACCCTGTGGATTCAAAGTAATATAAATTGAAAATAGTTTTCACCATGAACATCCAAACTATATTAGATGTGCTTGCGTGTAATTGACTGATAATGAACAGGAAGCATGTCCTCCGGGCTCAGCCTGCTACATAACATGAACTAATTTCTACACTTAAGAGCTCATTGTCAGTTGGAGCTATCTTTTCCTTATACTCTTGGGAATCCTTTGAGCATTATATGTAATAATATGTAATAATAATTTACATTATTATTAATAAGAATAATTTATATTTCTGAATTATTAAGAAAATATTATCTCCTACACTACATAGTCTAATTTATTTATTATGAGTACTTTTTAATTTAATTAAACTATAAATACATTGTTTTCCTCCTGCTCATCCCTCCTTCCAACAACTCCCATGTTCTTTCCCCTCAGTCCCTCCCAAATTCATGGTCTCTCTGAACTTTTATTGTTACCTATATACACATAAGTATATAAATACAACCTGTAGAGTCTGTTTAATGTTCCCTGCATGTGTATGATTTCAGGACTGACCAGTTAGTATTGGATAGCCAATTAGAGGGTTCATTCCTAGGGAAGATTAATCTGCCCTCTCTCACCTCTCCTCTGCTGTCAGTAGCTCTTTGTCTTGGCTTGAGGCTCTGTGGGATTTCCAAGGTCCATGACAGCAAGTCTGTTGGTGTTGTCACTGTTCAGCTCTTGCTTAAGCAGTCATACGGTTGAGATATCGTAGGTGAAGCTTCCTTGAAATTTATAGGAGTCACAGTCACAATCTCACAGCAGATTTCCTGGTTCTATGGCTCACACAATATTACCACTCCAACTTCCATGATGCACCCTAAGCTTTAGGTGCCGAAGTTGTGTTGTAGACATATCCATTAAGGTTAGAAACTCCTACCATCATCAGTTGTTCACTGCATTTTGACTAGTTGTGGTTTGCTGTAGTGGCCTCTGGCTGTTTTAAAAGGAACTTTTTTTTTGATGAGGGGTGAGAACTACATTTATGAAGTAAAATCAGAACTATAGGTCTGGAGCCAGACCTGTGGTTGAGGAGATGGTGGTAGGAGCAGTTGGCGTGTGTGTGTGTGTGTGTGTGTGTGTGTGTGTGTGTGTGTGTGTGTGTGTCTTCTTTTCACTCTGTAAACTCTGTTAATATTTATGTCCACCTTTCTTGAGAGGTCTTTGCCTCTTAGGCTTACCACTTGTCACCACACCACCCAAAACCCAGCTGTCATGTTCCCTTGTCCTGGGGAACCAAAACAGGAGTCTTCCCTGAGACTAGACTGAAAAATAAGTACAGAAGATACCATAGTCTTACCAAAAGACATTTTTGAGTCTTTCTTGATAGATTATTTGCTTTGTTGGTATTGTTTTTATTGAAGTAATAACATGATTTTTCATTCCATGTTTACATTTCTTCAGCTAAAAAATAAATTAATATTAAAGTTAGCGAAGAGGTAAGTAAGAAAACTACATAAACATTTTTCTGAAGGAATTTTGTCCTTACTAAAAATATAAAAATAATATACTTGACATTTTAAATATTTCTCCACAATTACAATTGAAACCCTACTCAATAGCATTAGCTTACTCTATACTTTATGATAATATTATAATAAATGCCTAATTAGCAATAATTGGCTAGAAAGAAGCAGTCAACAAGCATGTATAATGACTAATTTGGGTGTACTAAGTAAATACTAAATGGTTTTTAGTGTTTATGTATCTGGATGACAACATTTTGGAAGAAAATCAAATTACTTCATTGATTGAATAAGAAATTCCTTACAGCTTGGGCTTCTCTTTCTGTTTCTGTCTTAATTAACACCTTCAATTATTACAAAAGTCATCTAATGTTTTTAGAAATCATTTTAGACTAATTGAAGGTAGGATTGTTTTTTACTATTGTACGTATTGTTTTTTAACTTTTTGGATACAAAGAGACAAAACCATTTTATTTATTTTCCTGGAAGATCCCTTGCTTAATGTGTCTGGCAATCTAATCTCATGATCTTGCTGAAATCCAGATTTCCACTGAGCCACTGTGATCCCCTGTTTTCAAGTAGGTCTGCAGAGTGATTTTGGTTTGCAGATAGGACATCTGGAATCCAGATCGGAGCACTGAGTTGTTTAACCTCTGTAATCCCAGACTTCGTGTCTACACTTTTTTTTTTTTATGAAAAAATTCATGAAAAATCTCAGGAGGTAATGGCTGCAGAATCATTGTGACCTGCTACCAGGCATAAACCTTCATGCTTGACTGTCACCTTCAGCCTGTGAGAATTCACCTATCACTCCGTAGGCTTTCTACCAAGGGTAGATAGTCTTAAGCCATAGATGACATCAATGGTGACAATTTAACACATTTACTTTCTGCTGTGGATTTATCAGACTTGGTGGGGTTTTGGCTACCATGTTAGTGGAGTTGGCACAATGTATAGACACTTTACAATGACAAGAAGGGAAGGTGGTTAATGACAGTTTGACAAGTCTCTCTGCATGAAAACAAATGAAGATGCCTCAACAGCTCTGAAAAAGCTGTTCTTTTTGGCATTTTCTCCTTTCCAATATTCTTGGAACTTGCTATCTCAATTTCTCATAAAGCTACACTCATAGCCCAGGAATTTCCTTAGTAGCCAAGTCATACTTCAGAATGGTCAGCTATGAATAACCTGAAGAAGTTCTAATCTGGTCAAAAGTCATGTACAGTATTCCAGCTATATGGTCTTCCATTTCAGTAAAACTTTCATCCTGCCAAGTACTTCAACACCTTCAATCTTATTTTATGCTGTCTTCTTGCCAAGTAAAATAATCCAGATAACCATTTTTAACTCATTGACACAATAAACGGTAATTAAATTCCTTCTACAGGAAGGCTGGCAGAGATACTAAGAAAGATATTAAAATTAATAGCATGTACTGCCCTCAGAGAAACTGTGAGATAAGAGATAAAATCATGTGTATTAGTTGCTTTTCTAATGCTATGAGAAAACCACCTAACCAAGGCAACATATAGAAGGAAGGGTTTATTTATATGGTTGCAGAGGAATAAGAATTTGTCATGGTAGGGAACAGGCAGGTATGGTGCATTAGCAACAAGCTGAGAAGTCTCATGTTGAACCACAAGAAGGAAATAGAGGAACAAATTAGAATTAGGGAGAGGATTTATGCTCTCAAAACTGATGTGCTCAGTGATGTGCTTCCTCTAGCAAGGTCATGTCTCCTAAACCTACTCAAATAGCACCACCTACTGGGGACCAAGTATTAAAACTACTGAGTCTATGGGGAACATTCTCATTCAAACCACTACAGAATGTGTGTAGGTCACAGGTTAATAAAAGACAAGTACTTTGATACATTACAGATCCCATGTGAGGACAAATTTCATCAAAGCATGAGACAGCTTCAGGCATGAGCAGTGTTTGGTCATGTGGACAGAATCTATAACAGTACATCATGAAACTGGGGAGCTAAGGAAGCTTCTTGGGGACTAAAGAGTGTTTCTTTTTGTTTTGGTTACTGTTGATTCTTATTGTGTTTTAAGTCTGAAAGAGCGTAGGTTAACACTGGGGAGTGTTACTATAGAGCAGTGGTTCTCAGCCTTCCTAATGGTATTCTTTAATACAATTCCTATGTTGTGGAGAGCCCCCTCAACCCTGAAATTATTTTTGTTGCTGCTTCATAACTGTATTTTGCGGTGGCTATGAATCATAAGGTAAATATCTGATGTGCAGGATATCTGTTAGGCAACCCCTGTGAAAGGGTCCTTCGACCCTGTAGGGGTCACAGCCTGCAGGTTGAGAACCACTGATGTAGAGCGAGGTATCATGCAAACAGAGGAAATGATACCTAGACAGCAGAAGAGTGATACACTACTTAAGAGCTTGGCAATAGAAACCAGTGACCGAAAGGGAGGAACAGCACTGGAACAGAATGTAGGAACAGAGCCTGCTGTGTATGTGTGTGTGCGCCTGCAGAACACTAGCTGTGGATTTTACTATATTTAGAAAAGAGGAGGGTTATACTTAAAAGACAGTTGACATGCCTAAATGTCTTCTTTATAGTTGAAAAAAACTGGATATATTCTGAGATGAACTGACTGGTCAGGTGTCAGGAAGACAGTGAGTATTAAAGTTGAAACCTAAGATTGGGGCTCCCAGGGCTGCCCTCAAGCACAAAAGCTCTCAGAAGGAGGGAGGCAGGCTCACTCCATATCCCATGGACAGAATGGCAGAAGGCTACAGGTGACCCACTTTTTCTTGAAATAACCATTAAAAAAATAATAATTCCTCACCTAACTTTCTTCTGTTTTAGGGATTGTTTTTACTGAAACAACTGGATTTCAGGCAACCTTTTGATGCATTTTTAGTTTCCTAAGCATACAAACTTTTTCTATATCCATGCTTCAGGTGCACCCTTTCCTCGTAAGATGTATGACTTGCCACGGAAAAATATCAGTGTGCAAATTGTATTTGGCTAGCCATCATATTTAATTTTTCCATAAACTGTGTTATTACCTCCTAGGCACTTTCTGCATCACATTTGTTTGAAGCAGATAATATATCATCATAGCTTTTCACAGCCAAGAAGAGGATTTTAATGAAAATGCCACTTTTAATACTAAATCTCAATAATATGTAGTCATGGTTGTTCCACTTGAGATATTAGTGTCTGGTATTTTTTTTTCCTCTAGAAATCAGTAAAACCAGGTGGAAGGAATTTTGTTTGAAACGCAGTGTTGTAGCAGCAGGAAACATAACTTTCTTTATGTTTAGATAGGACATATAGCGTTTATGAAGTCAAACTTTCAGTGGTCCCTATGTGTTCCTTATGCTTTTGTATTCATACCATGCCCCCAAACTTAACACAAATCAAAATGGCAATTAAATCTAGAAGATTTTAGTTAATATGCTTCTATCTTTGAAAGTCTACAGTTTTACAATTGTTTCTAAAATAAAGAATAAGAGTAAAATTGGAAGAATTAAGATTATCTGACGTGTTCTGTTGCATAGGGATGATATCATTCTATTGAGGAAAAGTAAGCCTCCCCACAGTTTCATATCTGAATTTCTAAAAGCGTGCATTCTTATAATCTCTCCCTCATCTCCAGAAAATTCTTATATCAATTATTTAGGAAGGCAGATGTGTGTAAGTTATTTTTTAAAAGTAGTGATATGCCATTACATTATTTAAGCCAAAATCAAAGAGGAAATCAAGAAAGTATGAAATACAGGAAAGTTACAAGAGTTACTTATCCACTCCAACTGCATTGAGTATATGCTATGTCGGGTGGTATGGGGCTGAGACACTGAGGTGTGAAGATCGGCAGCCAGCATGCACAGAGGGACTTACAACCAAGCAAAGAGATTAGGTTGGATTCTTGGTCTAGAGCCTCAGTGACCAGAAATATCCTTGACTACTCATTAAGCAAAGGATTTAGGGGGAAACCGTGGGGGTAGATATGGACACGTAGACAGCAGGAGCAACCTCTCCAAAGTTCCTATGGCAGTGAGTGTCCCGCATGCTGATCTGGGGCTCATCAAAAGATTGTGGATTTCTAGGGTGGGCTTTATTTGTTTTACTTCATGGTGTCCTGTCACTAGCTAGCATGCAGCAGTCACTTCACAGGGACTCCCTGAGATTTCAGCTGAGAGTTGGATAATAGCATGGAGTTTGTGGTGGTTTTGCTGTTGCTGTTAAATTTTCCAGACGTAGTATTTCAGAACTTTTGTCCATCGTGCATTCTGCCACATGTGATGCAGGACATCACCCAGTAGATGTGTTGTACTGCATTCTCATCAAAGGAGACCAACTAACCAAGAAAGACAGAAACATTTAAAAGAAACAGTGCCGAGAAGTATGCACCTACTTCCCTTAAATTCACACCTCACGTGGAAACAGGGTCTTTTTTTTTAATTGAGAGTTTATATAATACCCTGTCATAATGCCAAAAGGAGAAGAGTGTTTCCATAGGATAGAACATGATACAAGTATACACAGAATTGGTAATGATTCATGTGTATGCTAGAAAACCCCCAACTTGTCACAAGGATTAAACGTAAAGCCTTTGACTTATTAACATAATAATTTTATTACATACACATTACTTTTCAATTGTTATTTTATTTTTTTCGCTCTTGGTCAGTGGTGTTCATGGACAGAAAATTGTATTTTTGACAAACAGTAGGAAGTGTTGAGGATATTTTTGGCCATTTGTTCTATTGTGAAGGTACAGCAAAAGCATTGTAATTAAAAGGGAACTGTGAAGTTAGGAAAGCAGATTTTTACCAATCTCTTCTACTGTCTATCTGTCATTTCATATAGTCTTCAGGGGAAAAAAAAAAGGGCATAGGATTTTGTACGTGTTATCCCAACTGCAGTGAGTTAATATGTGCAGTTTCTTTACCGCGAACGGAGATACTATTTTCTTGTAATCGTTCAGCACCTCTGGTTCGTACTCTCTGCCCTTCTTCCACAATGATCACAGAGTCTATCATGGAGCTGTTGGCAGCTGTTAGCTTCGAAGAGAGAGACAATTCCATCTAAGAGTATAACCCTGGTAAATTGATCACTCTCCAGTGAAAGACCACACAGTCAAGAACATTTGGGCAGTATGAGCTGCTCCTGCAGGCTTACAAACAAATAAGACACAGAATTGAGTGTATAGGAAAAGGGGAGTGGATCTGGGAAGAGTCAGGGAAGAGGATATGTGCAACTTAAATATGATCAAAACATGTATGAAACCCTCAAAGAACTAATTAAAAACATGAGGAAATCTGCCATTTTGTAAGGTAATTAAAAACAAGATTTTTAAATGAAGAGTTTGATACTGTATGGTTATCCCATATACATACATAACGATGGTCTCAGAAACCATAGGCTATTACATGAAAATTCCAGTGCCAGGGGTTGGCTACTTCCCTATAGTCAATGGTTAAGGGACCCTTGGGGCCATCAAAAGCTTACAGTCTATTAGAACTGTTCTTAATTGCCCACCAAAGCTATATGCTAAGAGGGTTTTTTTTGTTTGTTTGTTTGTTTTGCCAAAACACCACATATTTTGCCTGCAGGACACAGACAAACCAAGCTGAAATGAAACTGGAAGTCCCACTCTCTCATGGTTAATATTCACTGTACCAGAAAGCACCATACCATTATCTAGTGTGCATGCTGTATATGCTGACTTACATGAAGAGTCTGTACTCACTCCACCAAGATCTACAGATATTCAAACCAAATAAGAAAAATACAATTTCTGAAACAAAATAGTAAATTAAAAGATAAGACTTATGAACACAAAATAAGTCAAGGCAGTATACTATGCTGGATTATTTGGTACTGAATTCAATAAGTGCTTAAAAAGCAATGGAAAGGGGCATTTTAAGGTAATCAGGTAGGGGAAAAATATAAAGGTTGAATGTGAGTCTAAAAAGACTGTTGTAACTACGATAAGTGTAGATACTGACACAGAAGAAAACTGTGGATGAGCTGTGGGAGACACTGGGAATAAGAAGCAGAGGAGTGTGATGATAAAAGCTGTGCTTTTGGTGGACAACCCGGAAAGAGTGTGGTCAGCAGGTGGAAACAGCTTATCAAAGGAGTCAGAATAGACTGAAAGCTGGCCTTGCAAATGCCCGGCCTACAGGGAAGTGCTGCAGTCCAAAGTAGAGTGCAATGCTCCTGAGCCTCCATTGTGCTGCCCTCTCCGTCGCCATCGCTTGCTGTGTAAACTCGGGCAAGTTCGTGAAGCTAAGACAGTTTTTCCATTCATCACAGGCAGATAGGAACACTACCTCGGCTCCAAAGCCACTGCAAGTTTTAGAGTGCAAAGGAACTGGTGTCAGAATAGCGTCTGGCATCGTACTAGTATGCAGGCAGTGACAGGTACAATTAGCTGTGTCTAATTAGAAAGGAAGTACCTTCAATTCATTTCCTGTGGCTATGATAAAATACCCTGACGAAAGCAACTTAAGGGAGATTTTTGTTTTTGTTTGTTTTGTATTTTTCTGGTTCACAGTTTAAGGATATAATCCATCATGATAAGAAGGGGAAAGAGCAGGAGCTTGCTTGAAGCAGCTGGTCACATTGCATTCAGAATCAGAAAGCAGAATGTGAGCAGCATTTCCTTCTCCTTCTGCATTCTGTACAGCCCAGGGAAAGGAGACCCTCACATTAAGAATTGGTGTTCCCATGTAGATTAGCCTAATCAATATAATTCCTTGCAGGCATGCCAGAGGCTAAATAATCTTGCACAGGTGACCAAAAGGCTTGTTTCCTAGGGGATTATAGATCCTTTCCGGTTGACAATGAACTCCAACCACCATAGGGTCCCAGCAAAGTTGACTTTGTCATCTTCTGTAGTATAGGGATAGTTTATTTCAGATGCAGCTGTCCCAAGCTGCACTTGCTACTGCTGGCTACCTCCTTACAGCTTCCATTCTATCGGTTTTCTGCACTCCATCACGTCTTTCTAAAATGCAAATCACTTTCCATACTTCCCTTCAGCAAATCAAACCCAACTTCCTGATGCAGATTTCAGAACGCAGGTGTGCCTTGACCCACCTGCACCAGCATGGAACTTTCATCCTCTACTCTTTCTCTCATAGTTAGTACTCTTAAAATCACACACACACACACACACACACACACACACACACACACACTGGGACAGTGTGAATTTGGAAAAAGGATGTCCTGTTTAGATGCCAGAGTTAGGTAGTGGTAGAAAAGTAAATGAAGTTGAGAAGATTGACAGAATATGTGGTAGATGTAAACACACCAAGAGATGGTTTAAAGGCAGCAGGAAATGTAGAAGAGGTCATCTTTTAGGTTGGTTGCCTTGATGACACTGGAGGATAAACATTCAGTGTTCTGGACTATTTCAGGTTTGCACGTATTTTTTCCTTAGGTTAAATTCCCCTTTAAAATAATAATTGCTGTGTATTCAATTGACCAAAGACTGTATGGTGAAAAAAATGTCTCCATGACCCCTTGAGCGTCTTGTAGCCACTCACTAGCAATTTCCTGGGAACTCTTCAAGTACTTGGCATATTTTTAAGAGGAAGAAATGAATATGTAAGTCTCCCATCTGTAGTCATATTCTGCAGTCATATTTCCCAGTAGTTCATGTTCAATAATCACAAGATTATTGTAAAAATTCACAATTTCAGCAAGAATATCAAATAGTTATTTTTATATTGCAGTCTTAGATGCTTGCATAAGATATAATATTTTTCAGAAGTTTTCTTTTCCAATTTTCTTAATAATCCATGTTTTTGTTGCTCATCTAAAATTCTCCTTGAATCACAAATTTCAGTGACTTATACAGTGGGCCTGTTTAAACACTTTATGTGCTCTTATAGCAATCTGTATGTGTGTTATATTTTAAGAGTTGTTATGGATCTCAACCTTTCATTCGGTAGACTTTACTTGACAATGTATGCTTCTTTGTATTTCCACATGAATTTTAGAATGGCCTTGTTTAGATTAGAAAAAATTTTATGGTATTAGAATGGTATTATATTTATAGATTAATGTTAATACTGCCTATTCTTTTATGATCGATAATCTTTCTATGCAAAACAATGACATACCTTGCTATTTTTCAATCATTTAAAATATTCTACATATTAACACTGCAAATTTCTAGGTACTTCAGTTTATATCAGTTTTAATGAGGCATTTAATCCATTGTAACTTTCAACTAGTGATTGTTCAAATCATTGAATTCTAATCTTGATCAAAAAAGCAAATAGTTTTCCAATCAGGTTTAAACAGTAAATCTACAGAGATCCAGTCCAAATATACTGACATCCTATAAACATCTTTTGAAATATTCTTCTAGATACAGTATAAAGATACCTCATGGATGTAATCAGATTACTAGGTCATTGCCTAACTTTGAGACACAGCACCACAAAATATGATTGACTTAAACAACACTGAGTCACACAAGATCTTTCACGAAACAGTGATACAGCTTAGTTACGACATCCACTAGAGATTAAAAAGAAAACATTAGGTAAAAAGGAATATACTAATTTCTAAATATCCTTGTGTAGCATTTTATGCCAAACAGAAGTGCCCTCCTTTCCTTTATAAATTAGTATTTCTTCACTAAATATATATTCATCAAATATCTGCTATGTGCCAGACACTGACCTAGGTGCTATAGAATCAAAAAATCTGAATGACCTATTAACTACAACAGTCAAAATTATTAAGAATGACAGTCTTTGAAATCAACTAAGGGTTTCTACAAGCTTTTCCAAGGTCACAACATGCATCCCAACTGAAGGAAATTTGACATTGTAAATGAGAAGATAACCTTCTTTGATTTACTATTTAGATCTGAGTGAGGAACAGACTGTATTAATTGCAAATTAACTTGATAAGATTAGTAAACAGTGATTTTCATCACATAGACTTGTAAATAAAAGTTATTTATAATAGAATTATAGATATTTGTAGAGCAATTTTGCTATACAGTATTAAACTATTTTACATTTGACATATGTTTATTCTAGCATTGACTAATTTTGACTTAGGTGTATATATGTATATATGTATGTGTAGGAATGTGTGTGTATGTGTGTGGAATATGTGTGTGTGTGTGTTGTTATGTGTGTCTGTACATAAACAATGAGACAAAAACTTGTCACCACCAGAGTTCACCATCCTCTGTTGAGTGAACTTTACCATTCTGCTGATTCTAACATTAGTAAACTAAATAAGTCTTCACTGTGTACTCATTATATTTTTACACTGGAAGTAACATTTTTAACTTTGTTAAAATTACAAATCAACAATGTGCATAAAGCTCCATTTTTTTAAAGGTAGGATGATTTCTATTGCTTTTGTGAGAGAATAATAGCACTTTATCTGAAGAAACTTGACTTTAAGTTTTTCATTAAAGTGATTATAAAATTATTTTAAAATTTTTGGTGCTTTTTTAATATAAACAGATACTCAAAGAATAACTCATCAACAGTTTACTATTATTATTTTCCATCACTAAATTCTGAACAAGAATATTTTAGATTATTTTGGCTCAATCATAGCCATTTTCATTTTTTTTAAGATTTATTTATTTATTGTGTATACAATGTTCTGCCTGCATGTGTGCCTGTATGACAGAATATGGCACCAAATCACATTACAGATGGTGGTAAGCCACCATGGGGTTGCTGGGAATTGAACTCAGGACCTCTGGAAGAGCAGTCAGTGCTCTTAACCACTGAGCCATCTCTCTCTAGCCCCATAACCATTTTTCATGTAATCAATTTTGCCTCCTATGATGAGAGTAGACAAATACAAACTTAATTAAATTGAAAAAATTAGTAGGCATTGCATTTAGCAAACATAAGCATATATATGCACATCTATAAATATACACACATACACTATATGCAGTGTGTATCAGATATTTTTATACTAGAATTAACATAAAAAAAGACCTGCAAAAATTCAAACCAGACAGACTCCCAGCACCAAAAAGAAAGTCCATAACCAAGAAGCTATTTTTAACTGGTAACTTCTGGGGCAGGAAACATCAACTTTTGTCATGGAGTGACGCTAGGTATATCAACCCATTCCAGGGTGGGTTCCCTCCTCAGGAGTAGTTGGCCAACACAAAATAAACTCCATGTTTGTTTGTCTGGGGTTTTGTTTTATGTTAAGAAAAAGAACAGGAAGTTGGCTGGGTATGAGGGAGAATCTGGAACAACTGTTTTCAACCTATGAGTGACGACCCCTTTGGGGGTCACATATCAGATATCAAATGCTTAGAGTACAATTCATAACAGTAGCAAAATTACAGTTATGAGGTAGCAGTGAAGTAATTTCATGGTTGGGGGTCACCACAACTTGAGGAGCTGTATTCAAGAGTCACAGCTTTAGGAAGGTAGAGAATCACTGATCCAAAAGGAGATGGGGAAAGGGAAAGAATATGATCAAAATATGATTTATTTTAAAAAACAGATTGAAAAGACAATTGTTCAAAGCTACTCCAAGATGAGTAATTTAGGAATATAAGTTGACTCAGGAAACAGGAAGTAAATGATGCCTTCAACTCAGAGAATTAAAGCAGTAACTGGAGCAAGCTTACCTTAGCTGTGTCTTTGTGTGTTCTGAGTGGACACATTTCACTATATGATGAGCTGCTGCTAGAGGACATTTGCCGAAGCTGGGAGTTGTAATGCATTGGTCAGTGAAATGGGTGAGAAACTTCATAAATCCATCCCTAAATCATTCCATTACATATTGGAGTAAAATCCACACAGGTGATGATTAGATCAAAACTCAAAATGGAACTTAGACCAAAGGGTTCTGAAATATCCATTAGAGAGATGAAAATCAAAAGAAACCCCATTTCCTTTCTGAGATAAAACAAATTCTGATGTTTATATTTTATATTCAGTGAGTGTAGTGTGAAACACTCAGCGTTATTTCACTTGCCTAATGTATCCTTGAAGTTCAAGTGGCTTTTGGCCCTCTTTACTGTGGAGAGCTCTGTGGAGCTTGTGTAATCAGTTCAACGTATTTAAATGAAAATATGTTAAAACCAAGTGAGAAAAGGACATCTAAATGCACTGCAATGTGAAA